>NC_092740.1:9305013-9623910 GCF_047496795.1 Chiloscyllium punctatum | reverse complement strand
AGTGCTGTTCCTCACACAGCCCCTGACCCAACCTCCAGGACCCACACTCGCTTCCACTGACCTGACACAGTGAACACCCTTCTTCAATACTGATGTACTGTCCACCCCTGTCCTGGAGACCTGACCAAGTAAAGATGGCAGAGACAAAAACAGAAATTGCGGGAAAAACTCAGCAGGTATAGGGGCATCTGTGGAGAGAAAGTAGAGTTAATGTTTTGGATCCAGTGACACTTCTTCAGAAATAAAATGATCAAAAACAGTGGACCGAGAGGAGTGTGGATCTTGCAGCTGCTCCTGAGATTCAGATTTATTTCCAGGTTTACTTTCAGATTTCTTACGTTTATTAAATTTCAGTCAGAAAAGCTTTTTATTTGATTCATTTTTAGCTCTTTTCTCGTCAAAAATGCAAAAGAAGCAAAACAAACTGACACAATTTTTTATGAAATGGAGTTTTCTCAATGGAAGTTTTGGACAGGCCCACATGTGGACTGTTCAGTCTTTTTCCACGATGAAATTATGAGAGAGATGTTTTTAAACTCACTGAAGCAATTTTTTTTGAAATTGCTGAGGAATGTTTTGTTTCAAACCAAGTTGTGTTTACACACCTCTTGGACAGGCTGACACGTGGGATTTTATTTTTAATCAGAACATTGATAGCTGTCTGCTGGACCACTTGTGCTTAATATTAACTCTTTGGATAAAGAAAGGTTTATCTTTGGATAAAGAAATGTAGTTTATTTTAGAGTTAAGATGTTAGTGTAAGTTGTTTCTTTTTAGACTTAATGACATTGAGGGCATCCAAGAGACACAGAGTTAGATGGCCAGTAGATTTTGAGAGGTGATAACACAGCAGGATCAGTCAGATAGAAGGATGACTGTCAGGAAAGGTAAGAAGGTAGTTCAGAAATCTCTCGTACTGTTGAAAGGATAATCTCTCAGAGGAAATTAGAAGGGACAGTCAGATCTTGGGCTGTAAGAATGAATCTGATGTTTGGAGGGGTTTGACAAAATTGAAAAGAATAATTGTTGTCGGTGATTCTCCTGTCAAGGGCACAGACAGGAAGTTCCGCAGCAGTGAGCATGAATCTAGGATATTATACTGTTTACTTGGTGCTAGGATTAAGGACATTGCAAAATGTTTGACACATACTGTTAAAGGGAAGAGTGAGATACTAGAAGTTTTTGTACACATTCATGGGAATGACATAGTTAGGGAAAGAATAAAGGCTTTACAAAGTAATATCAAAGGTTAGGGAGAAGATTTAAAAAACATACCCTCAAAAGTAGTAATCTCTAATTTATTCCCAGGGCCAAGCTCAGATGAGGGAACAAAAGGATAAAGGAGACAAATCAATGGCTGAAGAGGTGGAGTAATGTTCAGGGATTCAGATTCTTGGATCACTGCGATCTCTTCTGAGACAGAAAAGACCATTCACAAAGGATGGTTTCAACTGTACTGCTTTCGAGAACAACAGGTGAACAAAGAGATGGAGGTTCCTGTCAGGGATAAAAAAGAATCATATACTAAATATAAACGACTGGGACCAAATGGATCTCTTGCACTATATAATGACTGTCAGGACATTCATAAGAGGGAGATCAGGAAGTCAAAGAAAGGATATGGGATAGCCTCGGCAAATAAGGTTAAGGATAATCCAAAGGGATTCTATAAGTACATTAAGACCAAGACAGCAACAAGAGATAGAGTGTAAGTCTCCTTAAAAAACAAAGAGATTGCCTTTGTGTTTTAGATTCCCTACAATGTGTGTGGCACAGTGGCACAGTGGTTAGCACAGCTGCCTCACAGCGCCAGAATCTCGGGTTCAATTCTATGCCTCGGGCGACTGTGTGGAGTTTGCACATTCTCCCCGTGTCTGCATGGGTCTCCTCCAGGTGCTCCGGTTTCCTCCCACAGTCCACAAAATATGCAGGTTTGGTGAATTAGTTAAGCTAAAATTGACCGTAGTAGTAGGTGAAGGGGTAAATGTACGTGAATGGGTCTGGGTGGGTTACACTGCGGCGGGTCAGTGTGGACTTGTTGGGCCGTAGGGCCTGTTTCCACACTGTAACAAATCTAATCTAATCTAATGTGGAAACAGGCCCTTCAGCCCAACAAACCGTCACCGACCCTCGAAAGAGTAACCCACCCAGACCCATTTCCACTGACTAATGCACCTAACACTATGGGCAACGTAGCATGGCCAATTCACCGAACCTGCACATCTTTGGACTGTGGGAGGAAACCCTCACCACACAGGGAGAACATGCAAACTCCAGCTGCCTGAGGCTGGAATTGAACTCAGGTCCCTGGTGCCACTGCTAACCACTGAGCCATCATGCCACCCCTCAGGAGATGGGAGAGAAATCAAATGAATATTTTGTGTCAGTTTTTACTGTGGAGAAAGAAGTGGAGGCTTGAGAACTCTGAGAAATAAATCTTGACATTTTGAAAACAGCTTGTATTACAGAAGAGGAATTGTTCAAGGTCTTTGAAAATATAAATATAAATCTCTGAGACGTGATCTACTCAATCCCAGGACTTTGTCAGAAGTGAAGAGGAAATTGCTGGGCCCCCTGCAGGAACATTTGTATCATCCATAAATAACAGGCAGGTGCTGAATGACTGGAGAGTGGCTCATGTTCAAGAAGGAATGTCAGGAGAAGCCTGGGAACTTCAGACCTGGGAGTCTGACTTCGGTGGTGAGTAAGTTGTTCTGAAAGTTTGGATTTATATGCATTTGGAGAGGCAAGGAATGATTCGGGATAGTCAGCATGGTTTTGTGCAAGGGATATCGTGTCTCACAAACTTGATAGAGGTTTTTGAAGAAGGAAACAAGAAAATTGATGAGGGCAGAGGGGTAAACATTGTTTACTTAGACTTTGGTAAATCCTTTGACAAGGCTCCGCATGGTAGACTAATTAGTGAAATTGGATCCCATGGGATTCAGGGTGAGCTTGGCAAGTGGATGCACAATTGGCTGAAAGGCAGAAGACAGAGAGTGACGGTGGAGGGAGGGTTTTGTTCTGGAGGCCTGTGACCAGCAGTGTTCCACGGGGATCAGTGCTGGGCCCACTTTTGTCAGTCATTTATATGAACAATTTCGATGAGACTACAAAAAGCATGTTTTGCAAGTTTGTGGTTGATACCAAAATTGATAGAATATTGAACAATGAAGAAGGTTATCTTTGAATACAAAAAGATCTTAGTCAAATGGGTCAATGGGGTGAAGAGTGACAGATGGAGTTTAAGATAAGTGTGAGGTGTTGCACTTTGGGAAAACAAACAAAGGGAAGACTTACACAATTAAAAGTAGGGCCTTGGGTAGTGCTGTAGAACAGAGACCGAGGGATTCAGGTACAGAATTCTTCCAAATTTGCATCATCTATATATACGGTGGTTCAGCATACTTGCCTTCATTGCTCAGACCTTTGATAATCGGAGTTGGGATGTTATGTTCAGGTTGGACAGGATGCTGGTGAGGCCTCTATTGTGTCCAGTTCTGGTCACCCTTATTGCAAGGATATCATTTAGCTGGAGAAGAGATTTACCAGGATGTTGCAAATAAAGCAGGCCTTGAGTTATCGGAAGAGTCCGGAGTGACTAGGACATTTCTCACTGGAGCGTACAAGGTTGAGAGGTGACCTTATTAAGATCGATAAAAGCATGAGGAATATAGATAAGGTGAATGGCAGGTGTCTTTTTGCTCAGGTGGGAGATTTCAAGACTGAGGCATATCTTTAAGGTGAGAGGAGAAAGATTTTAAAAAGACATAAGGAAGGAGGCTGAGGGGTGACCTTATAGAGGTTTACAAAATTACGAGAGGCATGGATCGGATAAATAGGCAAAATCTTTTCCCTGGGGTCGGAGAGTCCAGAACTAGAGGGCATAGGTTTAGGGTGAGAGGGGAAAGATATAAAACAGACCTAAGGGCCAACTTTTTCCCGCAGAGGGTGGTATGTGTATAGAATGATCTGCCGGAGGGAGTGGTGGAGGCTGGTACAATTACAACATTTAAGAGGCATTTGGATGGGTATATGAATAGGAAGGGTTTGGAGGGATATGGGCCGGGTGCTGGCAAGTGGGACTAGATTGAGTTGGGATATCTGGTCGGCATGGACGGGTTGGACCGAAGGGTCTGTTTCCATGCTGCACATCTCTGTGACTCTATGGCTCGAAGGGGCAGTTTTATTTTACAGAGAGAGTGGTTTATGTGGAATGAACTTCCAGAGGAAATGGTGGATGTGGGGACAGTTACAACATTTAAAAGGCATTTAGATAATTTCATGAAAAAGAAATGATTGGAGGGATATGTACAAAGCGCAGGCAGGTGGGACTACTTTAGTTTGGGATTATGGTCAGCATGGACTCGTTGAACTGAAGGGTCTGCTCCTGTGCTGTATGATTCTATAACTGATTATAGCTGGGAAAAGGTTGGTATAGAGGCTGAAGATGGGGAGGGGGGTGAGGGGCCAGGAGTAAACACTCAGTGGAAACGGACCCCAGACAGAGAGAAAAGCAATTGGACAGACAAACGAAAGGGGAAAGGTCAGCCTGGGAGAATGAACAGCTGCTGATGGGGACCATTCATCACTGACAATGGATTGTTTTGGTGGTAGCCCATGTGATGACAAGGCCTGGTGTGTGGGGGATGGGGGAAGGAGGTAGGAGAAGGTGCTGAGGCCCTCAAATTATTCACCTCAATATTGAGTCCAGAAGGTCACTGGGTCCCCAAAAAGTGGGGTGTGGAAATGGCAGGCAACTGGATGCTGAGAATCATTTTTGTGGGCAGAACATTTCTGTTCAGCAAAGTAATCACCCAGTCAGTGTTTTGTTTTCCCAAAACAGAGTTAGAAGTGGACTGTGCAGAGTTGGTGGATTATGAGCAGCCCTGAGTCTGTGTGAGGTGGTGCTGATGGAGAGAGAGGGCTCAAGATTGTTCATTTGGCAACACATGACACTGAGTGTGAATGGCAGATTTCATTCTCTAAATCAAGTTGCTATGTTATTACCAGACCTGGGCTGCTTTCTCTTGAGAGAGAGAGAGAGAGAGAGAGAGAGAGACAGAGAGAGAGAGAGAGAGAGAGAGACAACTGGTGGTGGTTTAACCTGAGGGCCACCACACCTCAGTGAGGGGAGAGTTGAGAAGGAGGGTCCTTCATGGTCACCTGAGCCAATGTGGGGATTGAACCCACACTGTTGGCGTCACACTGCTTTGCAAACCAACCATCCAGCTAACTGAACCAAAACCCAGATTCCCGAAAGTGTATGATTGAATCAGATCGGCTTTTCCAAATCTCAACAATGGTCACATGCAACCATTAGGTTAGCTTTTTTTTAAAATTCCAGATTTTAAAAAGAATTCACCTTCTGCTGTGGTGGGATTTGAACCCATGGCCCCAGGATTGGGTGTCTGGATTAGTTACCCAGTGATAGTAACAGTAACAGTACACCACCAACTCCTGTTATAACCCAAGGCTGAATGCACGGTGAGGATAGGTCCTACGTGGCTGGGATGTCTCACACAGTCAGATGGACACTGGGGGAATGTACTTGCATTGATGGAACTATTCCTGATGAAGGTTGGAACCAAGAGGGACACATTAGTCTGTAGCACCTTCCTGTTCAAGGAGATGATCTTAATGTCAGTATAACTTTGGATCATTTGGAGATTGAACTAAATATTCTGAGTGTGTCAATGTCTTTCAATACTGACATCAGAAGCGCCGAAAAAATATCAGCACATCATAGTACATTAAATATTGAAAAAAATTTGAAACCAAAAGCTAAAACACTACAGATGCTGGACATTTTAAATAAACATCAAAATGCTGCAAACACTCAGCAGGGCAGACAATACCGATGGAGAGAAACAGGATTAATGTTTTAGTTCCATGTCCTTTCAGCAGAAAATCAAATCACAAAACATTCACAGAATCTGTTCCACTCTCATTGTGCACCTTCTACAGGCTGAAGAATGTGTGAACGGTTTCTTACCATGTACCTGCAGCCGTGTCTCTTTCTGGATCAGATACAAAAGATTGTGTCTTGACCTGTACTCCACCAGACACAGATAAGTGTGATTGTCCCTCACACTCAGCTGGTTTATCCTGGTCGAGGCGTTTCCCTCCTCTGGGTTCCCGATGAGCTCGTACCGATTTCCACCGTGTCCAGTTGTCCAAGTTCCCTGTGATTGGGCTGTAAATGTAACGATGTGTTGGTAGGGCTCCTTCCTCATCCAGGTAACAGTGGTCAGGGGAGGGTAGGACCTGGTCATGAAGATACAGGGTAAAGTAACTGAATCTCCCTCTGTCCCACTCACCACTGAGATGTCTCCTTGAGCATCAAAGGAAAGGACAAACATCAGAATGGATGAGGTCAGTGTGCAGAAGGTCTTATTTCAATATGTTACATTCCTTTCAACTTCACAATAAAATGAACAATTAAAAACTCCACTCATATCTCTAACAGGTCTGTGCTGGACATTCCCCAAGAAGAGTCACCCTGATCAAAATGTCTCCTCGCCACTCAATTTGAAAACCTTGATTACAAGATTAAAAATCAGATATCACCAGGTTATAGTCCAACAGGTTTAATTTGAAGCACTAGCTTCCGGAGCGGTGCTCCTTCATCAGGTGATTGTGGAGTATAAGATTGTAAGACACAGAATTTACAGCAAATGTTTATAGTGTGATGTAACTGAAATTATATATTGAAAAAGACCAGGATATTTGTTAAGTCTCTCGTCTGTCAGAGTGACCATGTTGGTTTCAGTTCTTTTATATGTAAATCACAATTTTTTTTTAAAAATTACATTCTCAAGTGAACTTTAACAATTGGTGTCTGTCAGCCCAGATAATGTCTGTCAGCCCAGATAATGTCTGTCAGCCCAGATAATGTATTGAAGGTGTGAGCTCCCCTGGGTGATACTGTCTGTGCCACAATGTTTAGACTGATTCTCATCTAAAAATTGACTTTATAGAAACTTACATGGATTCATGCAGTTTTTTGAGCAAAGTATAATGAAACTCTGAAAATACAAATTCACCCCACAAACGGATATGTGTGTGTGTGTGTGTGTGTGTGTGAGTGTGTGTGTGTGTGTGAGTGTGTGTGTGTGTGTGTGTGTGTGAGTGTGTGTGTGTGTGTGTGTGTTTGTTGGGGGGTGGCTGTGAGTGTCTGTGAAAGAGTGTGCGCATGTGTGTGAGTATGAGTATAAAGGGGTATAAGTCTGTAAGACGGGGCATGTGTGATTGTGGGAGTGTATTTGTGAGCGTATGAAAGAGCATCTGCGCCAGTATGTGTGTCTAGAGGAATATGTGTGTGTGTGTGTGTGTGTGTGTGGAAGGGTCTGAGTGTGTGTGTGCGCGCATGCGTGTGTGTGTGGGAGTGTCTGTGTATGTGTTTGTCTCTGTATATGTGTGTGTATGTCTGTGTGTGCAGGACCATTGAAGTGTTCTCTGACTATGGGGGTGGGGGACGGGGGGGCGCACTCCTGTCTGTTGATTGTTGTACGGTGCCCATCCATCCGTTGCTGTAGCCTCTGCTTGCTCTCACCAATGTAGCATGCCTCAGGGCATCCTTGCCTGCAGCGAATGGGATAGACAACGTTGGCTGAGTTGCATGAGTACCTGCCACATACAGCAGTCTGGGACATTCAACCTTGGACTTTCAGGTGACCATCCTCCAAGGCGGACTTCAGGACAGGCAGCAACAAAAAGTGGCCGAGCAGAGGCTCTTGGCCAAGTTCGGAACCCATGGGGATGGCCTCAACCAGGATCTTGGGTTCATGTCACACTACAGATGACCCCATCACGCTACACACACACACACACACACACACACACACACACACACACACACACACACACACACCTATGGATGCACACACTGATGCAGACCCTCACTCATATGCTCACACATACACTGCCGCACTCACACATGCCCCTCTCACAGACTTTATACTTACACTCACACACAGGCACACACTCCTCACAGACATTCACAACCACCCCCTCCCCCCCTCCCACCCCCCAGCTCCCCCCCCCCCCCCCCCCCACACACACACACACATGCACACATGCACATATAAGTTTGTGGGGGTGAATTTGTACTTGCAGAGTTACATTTTACTTTGCTCAAAAATCTATGTAAGATTCTATAAATTCATTTTTTTAGATTAGACTCAGTCTAAACATTGTGGCACAGACAGTATCACCCAGGGGAGCTCACACCTTCAATACATTATCTGGGCTGACAGACACCAATTGTTAAAGTTCACTTGAGAATGAAACTTTTAAAAAAAACTTTTGTGATCCACATATAAAAGAATTGAAGTCAACATGGTCATTCTAACGGACGAGAGACTTAACAAACTATCCAAATCTTTTT
The DNA here is from genome assembly GCF_047496795.1 of Chiloscyllium punctatum. Lineage (NCBI taxonomy): Eukaryota > Metazoa > Chordata > Chondrichthyes > Orectolobiformes > Hemiscylliidae > Chiloscyllium > Chiloscyllium punctatum. The sequence continues at coordinate 9,615,521 of NC_092740.1, read as the reverse complement.
CAATATATCATTTCAGTTACATCACACTGTAAACCTTTGCTATAAATTCTGTGTCTTACAATCTTATACTTCACAAATACCTGATGAAGGAGCAGCGCTCCAAAAGCTAGTGCTTCCAAATAAGCCTGTTGGACTATAACCTGGTGTTGTGTGATTTTTAACTTTGTACACCCCAGTCCAACACCAGCATCTCCAAACCTTGGTTACAAGATATTTCCATGATGTGGAGGTGCCAGTGTTGCACTGAGGTGGACAAAGTCAGAAGTCACACTACACCAGGACTTCACCTGATTCAGGAGCAGTACTCTGAACCTTGTTATTTCAAATAAACCTGTTGGACTATAACCTGGTGCCATGTGCCTGCTGAAGGTACTTACAGATTGGATCCATTGAACCCTCCTGAATTCATTCATACAGAACCCTCCACCCATTGCTCAAAGTTAATTTTCTTTAAACGAGGTCAAGGATTTTACAGCCTTCCCCCTCACTCTGTCCAGCAAACACCTTCAAAGTATTGACCACACTCTGTGTGAAGGAGAACCCCCTGGTGTCATTCCGAATGTAACCATTCACCAGCTCCAACCTGTGACCTTTGAAATGAGCCCAGGTTAATTTAAACTCAGAGTCCAGATTAAACTTTTCTACATTAAGTCAGATATTTGGGTGCAGGAGGAGGGGCATAATCAGCCATGTGGTTCTTTGCTTCATCAACTTAAAAGAGAAGCTGAGAGATTAAATGTTTCCTCATCTTAATTTACATAGAATATCCGTTATTTTGCAATTGTTCCCCTGTTTGACTTCTGTTCACAAGAACAAATATCCTCTCAGAATCTGTCTTGTCAAACTCCTCAGCATCTTGAGGAAGGGTCACTCTGCCTGAAACGTTAACTCTGCTTTCTCTCCACAGGTGCTGCCAGACCTGCTGAGCTTTTCTGACAATTTCCATTTTTGTTTCTGATTTGCAGCATCTGCAGCTTTGTTTTTGGTTTTTCCTCAGGATGTTCTTTGTTTCATTAATTTCTACTTTTGTTTTATTCCATCATGGGTATCGCTGGCCCAGATGATGTACATGTATTGTCCATCCTGATTGCCCAGGTGAAGCTGCTGTGACGAGACGGTGGTGAAGCCTTCTGCTAATTAAACTAAACCCCCAGAAAAGCTCACCTCGTATCGCCATCTGTTAAAGTATGAGGAACAGAGAACTCCCAAAATTCACTTTTATATTAAAAATCAATTTATTCTTTAACTCTCAAAGTGAACTTTAAACAACAACTATTTCCAACTCTTAGCCTCCTTTCCCTAAACTGCTTGCTATCTGTCTCCAACTCTATAACAATCTACTGTTCCAAGAACCACCTGTATTAAAGTTACATCAGCTTCATTACAAAACCACACAGTGGCTGTTATTATTGGTGTGTTTCTTCTTTCAGCTCAAGATCTCCCTGAGTTGTCTTCTGTCTTTCACTGTAAAGATGTTTCATATGAGAAAGGTACCTTTGATAGAGAATGATTTGAATCACAGTTTCTCAATGGCAGTTACTCTCTGTCTGACTTTCAAAATGTCTGCTTTTTTTATACCCCAAACATCAGGTAGTTTCATTGTTTTGAAGTTGGCAAAAACAATAAATTCAAACTCGATTGGGTTTTAGTATCCTGGGGCATAATTTAAACTGATTGGTTAGATTTAAATTTTGGTCAAAGCAACTAGTATCTAGTTTACAGCTAAATGTTACATATTTTCAATTTTCCAGTACACTCTGAGACTGCTTGTCAGTCACGTGACAGGTGCCTGCACATTCTCAGTGCAGAACAGCTTTCACCCTCGCTTAAAGGTACAGTATACACCTTCAACTTCATAACAACCCCCCCGAATCAAAAAAAGGACCATCATAATGAAAAGATGTCTCCATTTTTTGCCTCATTCTAAACCCCATGACAATCAAATGCATAGGATATTAATTTAAGTTCATATTAATTTCCGCACACATACGTATAATATTGTTATCTGTTCAACCTTATTTAATATTTCTCCATTATATTTGCGATAATGTTGTTCGGCCAGTACCAAACTCAATAATTCCTTTTCGATGGTCGAATATTTTTCTCTGGTGGGTGTTGGCTTTCTTTGAAAAGTAACCAACTGGCTATTCGATTCCATCATCATCTTCCTGTAGCAGTACAGCCTCAAGACCAATATCATGAGCATCGATTGCAACTTTGATTGCAACATTTGGTGCAGCTAAAATTGGTGCCATGGTTAGTACAACTCTTACATTGTCAAGTGCCTCCAGGCATTGTTCCATCCACCGAAATGTTATGGTCTTCTTCAGGAAATCCATGAGTGAAGTCACTACCCTGCTGACATTTGGAACAAACTCCCAGTAGAATCCACTTCGTCCCCAAAATCAAAGCACTTCTTTCTTTGAGGTTGTTTGTGGAAATTCCTCGATGGTCTTTGTCTTTGCATTCCCGAGGGTCAACATTTCATGCCCGATGTATTGTCCCAATAATGTCTCCTCTGCCTTCACAAATTGTGTTTTCTTCAATTTTATTACCGCTTTGCTTCTCTTAATCATTCAAAGAGCTGTGTGCCAACTGTACCATGTGATCTTCCATGACTCACTAAAGATCACTGCATCATCCAGATACACTGCACAGTTTGTTAACACAGCCACACCTCTGTTCACGAGCCTTTTAACTGTGGCTGGTGTGTTCTTCATTCAAAAGGGCAGCACTTTGAATTGACATAACCCATTTGGGGTGACAAACGCAGAAATTTATTTCACTTTCTCTAATAAAGGGATGACAATACCCAAACAGTAAGTCCAACTTTGTGATGTAAGGGGCTTGTCCAACTTTCTCCAATTTTAGTATTGATCTGAGTTTGATTTTGTAACGGCCTTAACCTTCCAATGGTCCACGCAAAATTGTTGAATCCCGTCAGGTTTGACAACTAACACGATTTTCGAACTCCACTTGCTTTGACTCAGTTCAATGATAGCTTCAGTGAGCATTGCATCCACTTCCTTCTGGACCTGTGTGGCATTAAAAGGATTAAGCCTGTAGGTGTGTTGTTGTATTGGAACAGCATTCCCTACTTCTACCTCATGCACAAGAGGATCAGGCCTCTCCATCTTATTCCTGCATATGTCCTTGTACTGCTGCAACAATCCTTTCAACTGCTTCTTTGTTCCTGGGACGGATTGTTCACTAACCTATCCCACTCCTCAAGGACTTCTTCATTGTTTAATGTATTTTAAGGCAATCAAACTGCACAGCATGAGATTTGATTCCTCACTCTGTGGGGCAGTAACTAACACTTCCTCCAGTTCCCCCTCTCTCTATTATAATAATGTTTCAACATATTCACAAGACATACCCAATAGTTTTTTCCTGTCCAGCATCTTTACCAGATAGTTTACCTGACTCAACTTTTTTCTCAATTTGTCAGGGACCACAGAACCTGACTTTGAAAGGATATCCTGTCATCGGTAACAATACTAACACATCATCCCCACGGGAAAATGTCTGAATTCCGGGGTTTTTATCTGCCACCTGCTTCAATCTCCACTACACCCTCTTTCAATGCTCTTTAGCTAACTCACCTGCCTGATTTAATCTCTCTCTCACCTCTGATACATAATCCAAGTGTGTGACCTCCGACTTCAGTCCTGTCAATTTCTCTTTAAATAATTTCAAAGTACCTCTCACTTCATGTCCGAATATTAACTCAAAGGGAGTGAACTGAGTAGATTCATTTGAGCCATCTCTAATGGCAAACAATATTAATGGGATACCTTCATCCCAATCATTCAGGTAATCCTGACAGCACACTCTTAACATGGTCTTCAGGGTCTGATGCCACCTTTCCAAAGCTCCCTGAGTTTCAGGATGATCTGCACTTGGTTTAATGTGCTGTATGCCTCATCTATCCATGACTTCTTTCAACAGCTGAGCAATAAAATGAGGTAATGGTCTGACTGAATCTCTCTGGTTAGCTCATACCAAGCGAAGAAAGCTACTAACTCCTCTACCACCCATTTTGTCTTAATGCTCCGTAATGGAATTGCATCCGGAAATCTGGGAGACACACGCATTATGGTTAGCAAGTACTGGTTCCCACTTATAGTTATAGGCAGGGAACCTACACAATCATCATAACCCACGTGAAAGGTTCTTCAAATGTGGGAACTGGCAACAAAGGTGTTGGGTTTACTGCTTTGGCTCACTGACCACTTGGCCTGTATGACACATATGGCAAAAGTTAACAACATCTTTGTGCATCTCAGGCCAAAACAACTGCTTTTGTACCTTAATCTGAGTCTTCCTTACACTGAGGTGACCTCCTACCCGTAGTTCATGTGGTCCATGGAACATCTCCTAGCTTATTCCGAACTAGCATTACACAGAGGTTCCCTGACCACTCTCTATGCCGAGCCAAATTGTCTAATGAAATAAAAAAGGCTTCAACATCTTTCTCATCAAAATGTAGCAGAGCTTTGATGTATTTGTATATATCACGACCTTCACTCTTCATCTCCTTCCTGTTAACTTGGCTTTCCTGACTAATTCACAACTTCCGAAGTTCAAATTCTCTCTCCCTTTCTCTTTCTCTTTCTTCGCTCTCTCTTTGCTCTGTTAACAACATTCTCTCTCTTTCTTTTTCTCTCTCTCTCTCTCTCTTTCTTTTTCCTTTCACTTTCTTCTCTCTTTCTCTCTCCCTTTCTTCTCTTTTTCTCTATCTCTGTCTCTTTCCCTCCATTTATTCTATCTCTCTTTGTCTCTCTCTCTCTCTTCTTTTCTTCTCTCATGGCTCTTCTTTCCTTTTCTTTATCTTGTAACTCCATTTTCCTCAATTGTAAACTAAATTTTTCTAACTCTCCTGCACTTCTCTGTTTCTCTGACACACCAAAGTGCTTGAGTAACTCCCTTACAATTTCAGCTTTCCCATGTCCCTGGTTCGATCCAATTCTAAGGGAGATTTAAACTAACCCTTGATAAGGACACGGATGATGATGGGAAAGTGTAGGGGGATGAACTGAGAATAGTTCACAGGTTGGCACAACATCGAGGGCTGAAGGGCCTGTTCTATGTTGTATTGTTCTATGTTTTATGTTCTATGTTCTAACCTCAATGCTAATTCTAAAAGTATGGTCTTCTGCTGTCTTTCTAAACTTTCTTGGCAAATGTGGAACCATTTTCAAACTGCAGAACATCTTCAGCAATTTTAAGAGCCATTTCTCTCACTTTTAATTTAACCAACCACAAATAACCGAAAATAAATCAATTCTCTCACCTACATTTTCTTTAAAAATCTCGGACACTAATCGGCAAGTATTTAAACCTGCTGGGATCTTTTGTACCCAAATCTTTCCAAATCTCAGACTGGATCTGTCTAAACCCGTCCAAATCGCAGTTGAGCCCCCAAACTGTAACGACATGGTGGTGAACCCCTCTGCTAATTAAACCAAACACCCAGAAAAGCTCACCTCACATCGTAATCTGTTAAAGTCTGAGTGAGAGAGAACTCCCAAATTCCACTACTTAAACAAAAAAATCAAATTATTCTTTAAGTCTCAAAGTGAACATGAAACAACAACTATTTCCAACTCTAAGCCTCCTTTCCCTTAACTGATTTCACACACACACACAACCCCCACCCCAGACAGTCAGACACACACACAGACAGACAAAGACCCACATGCACACATATATTTTGTGTGGTGAATTTGTACTTGCAGAGTTACATTGCACTTTGCTCAAAAACTGCATGCATTCATGTCGAACTCTGAGCTCAAAAACTGCATGAATTTATGTAAAACTCTGTTATCTCACTTTTTAGATTAGAATCAATCTAAACATCAGGTCATAGACAGAGAACACAGGGGGCTAACACCTTCAACATATTGTCTAGCTATCACCATTGTTAACAGCTAACCCGAGAATGCAACTTTAAAAAAAAGGGTTTTGTGATTTACACATGAAAGAAGTGAAACTATCACTGTATTCTAACAGATGAAAGGCTTAACAGACAATCAATTTTTCAATGTATAATTTCAGTTACATCACACGGCAAATTTTTGCGATAAATTCTGTGTTACAATCGAGCCCTCACAATCACCTGATGAAGGAGCGTCACTCCGAAAGCTAGTGTGCTTCCAATTAAACCTGTTGGACTATAACCTGGTGTTGTGTGATTTTTAACTTTCCATTTTAACTTTCCTTTTAACTGCTTGCTTTCTGCCTCGAACTCTATCACAATATACTGTTCCAATAACCACCTGTATTAAAGTTACATCAGCTTCATTACAAAACCACACAATGGCTGTTATTGTCAGTGTGTTTCTTCATTCAGCTAAAGATCTCCTGGGTCGACTTCTGTCTTTCACTGCAAAGATGTTTCATATGAAGAAGGTCCCTTTGATTGAGAGTGTTTTGTACAGCAGTCTTTCAATGGCAGTTACTCTCTGTCTAACTTTCAAAATATCTGCTTTTTTTTAATACCCTAAACATCAGGAAACCTCCATGGGTTTCAGTCAGACCTGGCACAGAGTAAGCTGGTTGTTGTTCTTGGAGATCAGTCATCTCAGCTCCAGAGCACATCTCTGCAGGAGTTCCTCAGGTTAGTGTGTCCTTGGTCTAACCATCTTTAGCTGCATCATCAATGACCCTCCCTCCACCATAAGGTCAGAAGTGGGGATGGTTGTTCACTGATGAACATGGGATACAGGAGAACATCTCCACCTACAAGCTTCCCTCCAAGACACTCACCATCCTGATTTGGGAATATTTCATCATTCCTTCAGAGTCACTGGGACAAAGCCTTGGAAATCCTTTCCCAACCGTATCGTGAATGTCTCTGCAGCTGAGGGAATACAGCAGTTCAAGAAGGCAGCTCACCATTCCTTCTCCAGGGCTGGCCAATAAAGGCTGACTGTGCATGGGACACCCACATCCCCTTGGACAATGAAAAGATAGTTCCAAGTCAGGATGGTCTGTATCTGACGTCATTGTTCACTGAGCTCTTCAAGGTCCCTACTTTGGAAGGTTCTGGTGGAGGAAATGTTGCTGTCTTGCTGCAGTGCATTTTATAGTTATTTTTATTCCCACAATGATGTTAGGGTGGGATTTGCAGGACTTTGACCCAGTAATAATGACAGAGCAGTGATATATTTTCCTGCACTGTTCCAGGCAAGTGGGAAGTATTTCATCACACTCCTGACTGGCCAATAGGCTTTGGAGTCAGGAGGTGTGTTAATTCATAGGATTCTTAGCCTGTGACCTGCTCTTGCAGCCACAGTTTCATTTGCCCTCCTGGGTTCACTCCTTATCCACAACTGAGGGGCAGTTAAGTGTCAAACACAAAACTGTGGGTATGGAGTCACATGTAGGTCAGATTGGATAAGGATAGCAGATTTCCCTCCCAAAAGGACATGATTAACCCAGATTGTTTTTTAATGGTGACGATTACACAGTCATTATTAGACTAGTTTTCAGTTCTAGATATTTTCAAATTCAAATTTCACAATCTGCCACAATCCCCAGGACATTAGCCTCTGGCAAGGACAGCTCCCCCCATTTTCTCCTCAGCCAATAGAGGGGGAGGATAGCAACAGTGAGGTTCTCAGCTCATGTGAGCTGAGGGTTCCTTCACCCTGAGATGAGCTCATCCATTGAGGGTTCAGGAGGTGCCAGGTCTCTCTTGTCCTCACCCAATGGTGATAAAGCTGGACCCTCATTGGTGGGGATCTTGGAGCTTGGATTGTCAGTGATGTTTTCTCTGTTCCCCATCCCAGAGCAGTGAAGCCAGTTTCAACGTGAGAATGAATGAGTGTAACTGTGGGAGGTTTCAAAGTTAGTTATGGAATGGTCTCTAAATCCCAGTCATGTCTCTCTCTCTCTCTCTCTGTCTCTCTCTCTCTCTCTCTCTCTCTCTCTCTTTGTGCCTCTCTGTCTCTGTCCTTCTCACTGCCTCCTGCCTTAGACCAACTGGAAGAGCCCAAGAGAAGGAACCAACCCAAGAGCTCCCAGACCAGGTGGAGCCTGTCCCCATTGAGCTGTCAGGGCAGTAACACATCAGAACATTGTTCCTCACCTTCCACTTTCAGGCGTGTTCCTTTTCTAGATCCAAAACTGTTAATATTGAGCTCCACACGACACCGATAGGAACCAGCATCCTCCCGGCTCAGTCCCTCCATCATTATTGAGGCATCTTTGTTGCTGAGGTTCCCCACGAATCTGAATCGATTCCCACCGTCCCGCTGTATCACATTCTCACACAGCACACCCTGGGAATGGTCTGGACCAGGATCTGTACACTTAAAGATTAAAGCCCGTGATTTCCAAATGTACCATAAGATGGAGCCGGTGAGTGTGAGGTGAGTGTCAGGGTGGGTGAAGCTGCAGGGTAAGACAGCGGAGCCTCCTTCCTCAGCCCTCACTCCATCCGCGATTGTCATTGACCAACCATGAGCAGAATCTGCTGTGAGGAGAGAGAGAGAGAGAGGATATGAACACAGCACAGACACCAAACAGTGAGGTAAGACATTGAATCTGTTATTTAGTGAGAAAAGATGTAATATGATACAATTGTGGTTTCTGAACGGACTAGTGACAGAGTGGAAGGAGCTCCGGGCTGGATACAACAGAGGGCTTCAGGTGGTTTGTAAACATCCTGATGTTAGACTGTGGCTGTTTGTCGCTGTTGGTTGAAGAGAGGGTTTGGTACCTGAGAGTTATAGAACATAGAACATAGAACAATACAGCATAGAACAGGCCCTTCGGCCCACAATGTTGTGCCGAACATCTATCCTAGATTAAGCATCCATCCATGTACCTATCCAAATGCCGCTTAAAGGTCGCCAATGAATCTGACTCTACCACTCCCATGGGCAGCGCATTCGATGCCCCCACCACTCTCTGGGTAAAGAACCCACCCCTGACATCTCCCCTATACCTTCCACCCTTCACCTTAAATTTATGTCCTCTTGTAACACTCTGTTGTACCCGGGGAAAAAGTTTCTGCCTGTCTACTCTATCTATTCCTCTGATCATCTTATAAACCTCTGTCAAGTCACCCCTCATCCTTCGCCGTTCCAACGAGAAAAGGCCAAGAACTCTCAACCTCTCCTCGTACGACCTATTCTCCATTCCAGGCAACATCCTGGTAAATCTTCTCTGCACCCTCTCCAAAGCTTCCACATCTTTGCTAAAGTGAGGCGACCAGAACTGCACACAGTACTCCAACTGTGGCCTAACCAAAGTCCTGTACAGCTGCAACATCACTTCACGACTCTTGAATTCAATCCCTCTGCTAATGAACGATAATACTCCATAGGCCTTCTTACAAACTCTATCCACCTGAGTGGCAACTTTCAAAGATCTATGTACATAGACCCCAAGATCCCTCTGTTCCTCCACCTGACTAAGAACCCTACCATTAACCCTGTATTCCGCATTCTTAATTGTTCTTCCAAAATGGACAACCTCACACTTGGCAGGGTTGAACTCCATCTGCCACTCCTCAGCCCAGCTCTGCATCATATCTAAGTCCCTTTGCAAACGACAAATGCCCTCCTCACTGTCCACAACTACACCTATCTTCGTATCATCTGCAAATTTACTGACCCAACCTTCGACTCCCTCATCCAAGTCATTAATAAAAATTACAAACAGCAGAGGACCCAGAACTGATCCCTGCGGAACGCCACTTGTAACTGGACTCTCCATTATCTGAACTCTCCATTGTTCCAGGAGACCCAGAATGATCTGAAGAGCAGGACTCAGGGCCCTCCCTGCAGAACCTTTTCTATTACCCATCACTTTCTACTCTATTACCCAGCCAGCCTTCAGCAACCTGACTCATTCATCAGTCGTAGCAGAGGGATGGGGGATGCAGTGGAAGCATTGTCGGGGTGGGGGGGCAGGGGGGGATGGGGGAGTGGAGGTGGATACAGAGAGACATGAAGATGGTAAAAAGTAAACTGAAGTAAAAAAGTAAACTCATCATTGTGCGAGAGAACTCCTGTCTCGTTAAAGGAAGTTATGACTGGTAATGATTTAACCTGAGGGTCACTCTGCTTCAGACAAGGGGCAAGGTTGAGAAGATTGGAACTTCATGGTCACCTCAGACAATATGGGAATTAAACATCCCTTGTTGGCACCACTTCACATCACAGACCAACTGTCCAGCTAACTGAGCTAACGGACGGTGAGAAGGCAATCCAAGTAAATCCAGAAGGCAGTGTGAATATCGTCAAATGAGGGCATAAGGGAGTGTGGCATGGCTGGATGGCATTTACTTGTGAGTAAGGCAGACGAGCTGAGGGTGTAGATTAATGAGTGGGGATGAGATATTGTTGTTATCACAGAGACATGGTTGAGGGTGTGACAGGATTGACAGCACAATGTTCTGGGCTATCGAACTGTGAGATGAGACATGTAGGGGTAGGGGGAATGTCAAAGAGGAGGGGGTGTTGCAACATTGATGAAGGAGTTAATCACTGACATAAGATGGATGATATCTTAGAATGTTCCTCAAATGAGGTCACATGGTACAATGTAAAAACAAACCCCCATCACTACACTCTGTCTCTTACCATCAAGCAAATTTTGTAACCAACTGGCATTCTCTCCCTGAATCCCATGCCACCTAACTTCACTAATTAGTCCACCATGTGGAACTTTGACAACAGCTTTACACAAGTTCATGTAAACAATATCTCCCCCTCTGCCCTCACTGGTCTTTTGGTAACATTTTCAAAAAGCTCAGTCAAGTTTGTGACACATGATTTCCCTGCACAAAGCCACTTCTATGTTTTTCAAGACCTCCAACACTTCCTCTTCAGTAAAGTGAGTTGCTTTCAAGACATTAAGATTTATTTGCCTGAGTTCCCTTGCATCAATTTCTTTCTCCACAGTAAAAACTGATGCAAAATATTTGTTTAGGATATCTCCCCCTCTCCTCTGGTTCTACACATAGATGACCTCATTGATCTTGAAGAGGCCCTATTCCCTCCCTGGTTGCTCTCTGGCTTCTAATGACTTTCTAGAATATCTTTGGCTTATCCTCAGCCTTATCAGCAGAGGTTTTCTGATGTCCACTTTTTGCCCTCCTGACTTCCCTCATAAGAATGCCACGATAGCCCTTACACTCTTCAAGAGATTCACTTGATCCCAGTTGTCTACACCTAATACATGACTCTTTCATATTCTTAACCAGAGCCTCAATATATTTTCTCATCCATTGTTCCCTCATCTTACTGGCCTTCCCCTTCACTCTAACAGGAGCACAGTATCTCTGAACCCTTGTTATTTCACTTGCCAATCATCCCTTTACCTGTTACCCTATTGTTCAAGGGTGGTAGTGATAAACCAGGAGAGTACAAGCCAGTGAGGCCAACATCAATGGTGGGGAAAATATTGGAAACAATTCTGAGGGACAGAATGAATCATTACTTGGAGAGACAAAGGTTAATCCAGGATATTTAGCATGAATTTGTAAAGGAATTTGATTGAATTGGCTTTGATGGAATTTTAGAGGAGGTGACGAGGTATGAAGATGAGAATAATACAGTTGATGTCGTCTACATTGACTTCAGTAAGCTTCACTTAAGGATGTCTCACTCAACTGAATCTCAGCATTTTCACCAGATAGGATTCTCTCTGTCTCTCTATGAAATGCATTAACATAAACTAACTCATTGACTCTTTCTCTCCCTCTTCCTTTGAGAACTGAAACAGCTTCAGACTTATTTTCAACGCTGATGATCTGGAGATTTTTTTACAACTCTCAACCTGGAGACTTTCGGAATTTTTTAAAACAACTACTCTTCTGACTTCTGCTCTTCTGAACTCAGCTGACTGGTGGTACTCAAAAATCTGTTTGTATTGACTGTAAAACTCACCTTGGTAAATATTCAGCAATGAACTCTCCAGGTCATTTATCTCCAGGACACTTTCTCAGTGTCTTTACTTCACTGTTCCAGATCACATTCTGACCCTTTGTTTCAAATGAACAAGTCACTTTCACAGAACTGAAACCTAAAATCTCTTTTCACTCCACTTTTGAATCCACATTCTGAATGAACAATAATATTTTATAGACTGCCATCCCACTGTGCCCTCTAGTTCTTGATCCCTTCATGAGTGGGTACAGTCTCTCTCTATCTACACTATCCTGACCCTTCATGAGTGGGTACTGTCTCTCTATTGACACTATCCTGAGTCTTCATGAGTGGGTACGGTCTCTCTATTGACACTATCCTGAGTCTTCATGAGTGGGTACTGTCTCTCTATTGACACTATCCTGACCCTTCATGAGTGGGTACAGTCTCTCTCTATCTACACTATCCTGACCCTTCATGAGTGGGTACGGTCTCTCTCTCTATCTACACTATCCTGACCCTTCATGAGTGGGTACTGTCTCTCTATTGACACTATCCTGAGTCTTCATGAGTGGGTACTGTCTCTCTATTGACACTATCCTGACCCTTCATGAGTGGGTACAGTCTCTCTCTATCTACACTATCCTGACCCTTCATGAGTGGGTACGGTCTCTCTCTCTATCTACACTATCCTGACCCTTCATGAGTGGGTACTGTCTCTCTATTGACACTATCCTGACCCTTCATGAGTTTGAATATCTCAATCAAATCTTCCCTCAGCCTTCCCTTTGGTCCAGATCCATTCTGACCTCAGTTATTCTGATATCTCCAATTATGTCTCCCCGTGACAACCCAGCAATCCTCCCTCCCTTACGGCCCGATAGGTTACAGTGCTGAAGCCAGAGGCAGCTAAACGCACCGACATTGGAAAAGCTTTAAAAAAAGATTGACGTGAATTGTACGAGGTTGCAGTGGTTTACTAGGAGATTCCATGAGGGAAGATTATTGCTACAAAACCACATATTGAAGCAGTGAAGAAAGATAGGAACAAGGTCATTGCTCAGTATTGTACTGAAAAGTGAAGATTCTGTGTGGTTCACTCAAAACAAGTGACTGCCATTACTAGGGGGTGCAATAGTGGAGTTGTCTTGTCAGGAGGCTATAAATCTAGAGATCCAGGTCATTTTCTGGGGTAATGGAGCTCAAAGCCCTCCATAGTCGAGTTTCATTTTTTTAAAATCTGGAATTAAGAATCTCATGATGACCATAAACTCTTGGGAAGGAACTTTGTTATTCTTACCTGGTTGGTTCACATTGCTTAACGATGGAAAAGGAAACATTGCTATCAGCTCTTCAACACTTTGAAATTTATGTCTGATATGGAATTAATGAGACAATAGTTTTTGCTAATTATAATCCTCTTATCTTTGTAGAAAAGCTTAAAGATAAGACTTCAGGTTATACAGTTGGAGCTTAGATCTGCAGATGGAGAGGTGCCAGAAGACAGGAGGAAAGCCAATGTGGTACCGTGATTCAAGAAGTGAGCAAGGGATTAACCAGGTATCTACAGGCCAGTCAGTCTAACCTCAGTGTTGGGAAACTATGGAAGCAATTCTGAGGGGCAGAATTCATCTACACTTAAGAGGTGGAGATGGATCAAAAGCAGACAGAATGGTTTTGTTCAGGATAGCGAGGCAGAAGATGGGATACGATAGGCTGTTTAGCCTGACCTCGGTTATTTGAAAGATTTAACAGTCCATCATTAAGAATGAGATTGTGGAGAAGAAGAAGTTCTTTGAGGGCGTGACAAGACAGGTCGACAAAGGTCAAGCAGTTGATATGGTGTATATGGACTTCAGCAAGGCATTTGATAAGGTTCCCCATAGTAGGCTCATTCAAAATGTCAGGAAGTATGGGATACAGGGAGATTTGGCTATCTGGAGTCAGAATTGGTTGGCTAACAGAAGGCAGAGAGTGGTTGTAGATGGAAAGTATTCTGCCTGGAAGACAATGATGAGTGGGGTCCCGCAGGGGTCTGCTCTTTGTAGTTTTTATAAATGACTTGGATGAGGAGGTTGAGGGGTGGGTTAGTAAATTTGCAGATGACATAAAGTTTAGAGGTGCCGTTGATAGTATTGAGGGTTATTGCAGGCTGCAGCGCGACATAGACAGGATGCAGATCTGGGCTGAGAAATAGCAGATGGAATTCAACCTGGATAAATGTGAAGTGATGTATTTTGGAAGGTCAAAATCGAATGCTGAATATAGGATTAAAGACAGGATTCTTTACAGTGTTGAGGAACAGAGGGATCTGGGTGTGCAAGTACATAGATCCCTCAAAGTTGCCACCCAAGCGGATAGGGTTGTTCAGAAAGCATATCGTGTTTCGGCTTTCATTAACAAGGGGGATTGAGTTTAAGAGCTGTAAGATTTTGCTCCAGCTCTACAAGTCCCTGGTGAGACCACACTTGGAATATTGTGTCCATGTCTGGTCACCCTACAACAGGAAAGATACAGAGGCTTTGGAGAGGATGCAAAGAATAGACAATAGACAATAGGTGCAGGAGAAGGCCATTCTGCCCTTCGAGCCTGCACCACTATTCATTATCATCATGGCTGATCATCCTCAATCAGTATCCATAACCCTTGATTCCACTATCCTTGAGAGATCTATCCAACTCTTTCTCAAATGAATCCAGAGACTGGGCCTCCACTGCCCTCTGGGGAAAGCATCCCACACACCCACCTCTGTCTGGGTGAAGACATTTCTCCTCATCTCTGTCCTAAATGGCCTACACTTATTTTTAAGCTGTGTCCTCTGGTTCGGCACTCACCCTTCAGCAAAAACATGTTTCCTGCCTCCAGAGTGTCCAATCCTTTAATCATCTTATATGTCTCAATCAGATCCCCTCTCAGTCTTCTAAACTCAAGGGTATACAAGCCCAGTTGCTCCAGTCGATCAGTGTAAGGTAATCCCGCCATTCCAGGAATTGACCTCGTGAACCTACATTGCACTCCCTCAATAGCCAGATTGACTTTCCTCAAATGTAGAGACCAGAACGGCACACAATACTCTAGGTGTGGTCTCACCCCAGTGCCCTATACAGCTGCAGAAGAATCTCTTTGCTTCTATACTCAATCCCTCTTGTTATGAAGGCCAGCATGCTATTAGTCTTCTTCACCACCTGCTGTACCTGCATGCTTACCTTCATTGACTGGTGCACAAGAACACCCAGACCTCTTTGTACTGCCCCTTTACCTAACTTGACTCCATTTAGGTAGTAATCTGCCTTCCTGTTCTTGCCACCAAAGTGGATAACCATACATTTATCCACATTAAACTGCATCTGCCATGCATCTGTCCACTCGCCTAACCTGTCCAGGTCACCCTGTAATCTCCTAACATCCTCCTCACATTTCACCCTGCCACCCAGCTTAGTATCATCAGCAAATTTGCTAATGTTACTATTAATACCATCTTCTATATCATTAATATATATTGTAAAAAGCTGCGGTCCCAGCACTGATCCCTGCGGTACCCCACTGGTCATTGCCTGCCATTCCGAAAGGGAGCCGTTTATCACTACTCTTTGTTTCCTGTCAGCCAAACAACTTTCAATCCAAGTCAGTAGTTTGCCCCCAATACCACGTGCCCTAATTTTGCTCACTAACCTCCGATGTGGGGCTTTATCAAAGGCTTTCGGAAAGTCCAGGTACACTACATCCACTGGATCCCCCTCGTCCATCTTCAGAGTTACATCATCAAACATTCCAGAAGATTAGTCAAGCATGATTTCTCCTTCATAAATCCATGCTGACTCTGACCTATCCTGTTACTACTATCCAGATGTGTAGTAATTTCATCCTTTATAATTGACTCCCCAGCATCTTTCCTACCACTGAGGTCTGACTAACTGGTCGATAACTTCCTGCTTTCTCTCTCGCTCCTTTCTTAAAAAGTGGTACAACATTTAGCACCCTCCAATCTGCAGGACTTGATCCTGAATCTATCAAACTCTGGAAAATAATCACCAACTCAGCCACGATTTCTAGAGCCACCTTCTTCAGTACCCTGGGATGTAGACCATCAGGCCCTGGGGACTTATCAACCTTCAGACCTAACAGTCTCTCCAATACCAATTCCTGGCAAATATGAATACCCTTCAGTTCAGGTCCTTCAGCCCCTGTTACCTCTGGGAGATTGCTTGTGTCTTCCCCAGTGAGCACAGATCTGAAGTACCAATTCAACTCTTCTGCCATTTCTTTGTTCCCCGTAATATGTTCCCCTGTTCCTGTCTTCAAGGGCCCAATTTTAGTCTTAACCATTTGTTTCCCTTTCAGATACCAAAAAAGCTTTTACTATCCTCCTTTATATTTTTGGTCAGTTTACCTTCATACCTCATTTTTTCTCTGCATATTTCCTTCTTAGTAATCCTCTGTTGTTCTGTAAAAGCTTCCCAGTCCTCCGTTTTCCCATCTTCTTTGCTATGTTATACTTTTTCTCTTTTAACTTTATATGTTTCTTAACTTCCCTCGTCAGCCATGGCCACCCCTGCTTCCTCCTAGGATCTTTCTTCCTTTTTGGAATGAACTGATCCTGCATCTTCTGCATTATACCCAGAAATATCTGCCATTGTTCCTCCACTGTCATCCCTGCTAAGGTATTGAACCATTGAACTTTGGCCAGCTCCTCCCTCATAGCTCCATAGTTCCCTTTCTTCAACTGAAATATTGTCATTACCGATTGTACCCCCTCCCTTTCAAATTGCAGATTGAAGCTTATTGTATTATGGTCACTACCTCCTAATGGCTCCTTCACTTCGAGGTCCCTGATCAATTCTGGTTCGTTGCACAATACCAGATCCAGAATTGCCTTCTCCCTGGTAGGCTCCAGCACCAGCTGCTCTAAGAATCCATCTCGGAGGCACTCCACAAAGTCTCTTTCTTGAGGTCCAATACCATCCTGATTCTCCCAGTCTATCTGCATGTTGAAATCCCCCATAACAACTGTAGTAACATCTTTGTGACAGGCCAACTTCAGCTCCTTATTCAACTTACACCCTACATCCATACTACTGTTTGGTGGCCTGTCTTTGTGGGTCTTTCTACCCTTAGAATTTCACAGCTCTATCCATACTGACTCTACATCCCCTGATTGTAGGTCGCCCCGCGCAAGGGACTGAATATCATCCTTTACCAACAGGGCCATCCCACCCCCTCTGCCCGTCAGGAGGGTCACTTGACAAAGGACTGTCGGGAGGAAAAGAGCTGCAACCTGTGCGGGGAGGCGGGCCACATGTACAAGGCCTGCCCAAGACGAGGAGCCGCCACCTACGCACAGATGGCCGGAGGTGGCAACACGAGCCGCGGACCGACAAAGTCTAATGAGGTACCGCGAATCAGCAAAGGAACGGTACCTGGAGGCACCCAGAAGGAAGGGAAAGTTGTAGAGGAGCAGGCAGCAGACAGCGGGGAGATGCAGCAGCCGACCCAAGCTCCTGCAAGACAGACGGAGGAAATGGAAGAGGAGGGATCAAAGGAGGCAGAGCAGTGGATTATCGTTAAAAACAGGAAAAGGAAACCTCTCGAGGGCCCCAAAGCCACCAAGCGAAGGGGGAAGAGACACCTCCAAGAGGAGGATACAGGCAGCTCCTCCGAGGGTGAGGACGGGCGCAAGAAGGGTCGCCTCCGGAGGAAGAGGCAGAGCGCCGTGGGGAGAAAGGAGGGCAACACCGCCCAAGAAGGAAAAGACGATCCCTCTGAGGGGATGGGTGAAGGCCTCCCCCTACCCGGTGAGAACCAAGGGGTACCCACCGGCCCACAGCTCCAGGGAACTGGGAGCAGCGTCCCAGTGACAGCCCTGCTGTCAGATGGAGAACGGGGCGATGAGGACCCTGGGTCCGACACGATGACACCAGAGCGGGGAAATGATTCCAGCGTGGAGCCGGACAACTACCTCAGCCCTGGGAAGGTCCAGCAGTTTGCTGTCACCACGGGGATGCACGCAGCTACCCCACTGGAGCAAGACCAGAAGAAAATGGACACTGGTAACCCCGCAAACTGTTAAAATGGGGTTTAAAATTGCCAGCGTAAATGTACGTAGCATTAAAGCGGCTACGCGATGTGTTTCAACGCTGGCCTTCCTGGCCAACGTCAAAGCCGATATCCTGTTTCTGCAGGAGTGTGGGATACCGCACCTCAGCAGTTACAGGAGATGGTCGAGCTTGTGGGCCCACGGGCCGTCAGTGTGGTCGGGGGGCAACGATAGCCGCGCCTCCGGCCTGGGTATCCTGTTGCGGGGAGGCAACTTCACCATCTCCGAGGTTAAGGAGGTGGTGGGCGGGCGCCTCCTCGTCGCGGATGTTAAATACAGAAACGCTCCCGTGAGACTAATCAACGTGTACGCCCCAGTGGGTAAGAGTGAACGGTTGGCCGTCCTGCAACAGCTTCCACTGCTGCTGGCTACGTCCAGGCCGGTCATTCTGGCCGGAGACTTCAACTGCATCATTGATGCTGATGGACGATCCGGCGGGGGGGACAGTAAACCGGACGCTACGTCCAGGGCCCTGATGGAAACGGTCAAAGACGCCAAGCTGCACGACGTCTTCAGCGCCCCTGCAGACGGAGCGCAGCGTAGATACACCTGGTCACGGGCAGACGGGTCTATCCGCTCAAGGATAGATTACCTGTTTGTGTCCCGAACGCTCTCGGTCAGATCCACCGACGTCAAGCCGGTGTTCTTCTCTGACCACTGCCTCCTGCTGGCCGACTGTCACCTACAGGACGAACAGCGGGCGGGCAAGGGAACGTGGAAACTGAACACTAAGCTGTTGACCCCGGGAAACATCGAAGAGCTCAAGAGGGATTAGGCAGGTTGGAGAACCGTGAAGCCCCTCTTTGAGTCTCCAGCGGACTGGTGGGAAACGGTAAAAGGGAACATCAAGAGGTTCTTTATCCTCAAAGGTGTCCAGGAGGCGAGAGAGAGGCGGGGAAAACTGTCCCAGCTCCAGGAAAGTATGCAGAACCTGCTCCTGCTGCAGACGATGGGGGTGGATGTCACGGAGGACCTCAAGGAGGTGAAGGGCCAGCAAGCCTCGCTCTTTGCCTCGGAGGCCTCCAGGATAATCTTCCGGTCCAGGGTCCGCTCGGTGGAGCAGGACGAGACGTGCTCACGTTTCTTCTTCCAGAAGGTGCACAAAGAGAGCTCCGTGCTCAGCAGCCTGAAGAAAGAAGATGGCTCGGTAACGTCATCTCAGGCTGACGTCATGAGGATCAGCAAATCCTTCTACGCCAGCCTGTATGACTCGAAGCCGACCGACAGCGCGGCCTCCCAGTCGTTCCTGTCCTCTATCACGGAGGTCCTAGATGACGGAACACGAGAGAGGCTGGACCAGCCGCTATCTCTGGATGAACTGACCAAGGCCCTCGAGTCCTTCGAAAAGAATAAAACTCCCGGAAGCGACGGCTTACCGGTCGAGGTTTATTCCGCTCTTTGGGACTTGATCGGCCAGGACCTGCTGGAGGTGTATGTCAGTATGCTCCGGGCAGGTACCATGAGTGAATCCATGAGGAAAGGCATCATCACCCTCGTCTACAAGCGGAAGGGGGAGAGGGAGGAAATTAGAAATTGGAGACCGATCTCACTGTTAAATGCAGACTACAAAATCCTGTCAAAGGTCATCGCCAACCGGGTCAGGTCTGCTCTGGGATCGGTGATCCACCCGGACCAAACCTGTGCTGTACCGGGCAGGAAGATCTCTGAGAGTCTCGCACTCCTCAGGGATACGATCGCCTACGTGCAGGACAGGGGGGTGGACACCTGCCTCATCAGCCTGGACCAGGAGAAAGCCTTTGACAGGATATCGCATACATATATGAGGGATGTCCTCTCCAAAATGGGCTTTGGGGACGGAATCGGAAATTGGATCAGACTGCTCTACACCAACATTGTCAGTGCAGTCTCAATCAATGGGTGGGAATCAGATAGCTTCCCTGTAAGATCTGGAGTCAGGCAGGGATGCCCCCTCTCACCCGCCTTGTTTGTGTGTTGCATAGAGCCATTTGCCGAATCCATCAGGAAGGATGCGAGCCTGAGAGGGGTGACTATTCCTGGCAGCGGTGGCCTGCAGGTTAAGGCCTCCCTGTACATGGATGACGTCGCTGTTTTCTGCTCGGATCCGCTGTCCGTGCACAGACTCGTGTGCATCTGCGACCAGTTCGAACGGGCCTCGGGGGCCAAGGTAAACCGAGGCAAGAGCGAGGCCATGCTCTTCGGGAACTGGGCCGACCAATCCTCTATCCCCTTCACCGTCAGGACTGACCACCTGAAGGTGCTGGGTATTTGGTTCGGGGGGGCTGGGGCGTGCGCCAAGACCTGGGAGGAGCGGATCAGGAAGATGAGACAGAAACTAGGCAGATGGGGGCAACGGTCGCTCTCCATCGCGGGAAAAAACCTGGTCATCAGGTGTGAGGTCCTCTCAGTATTGCTATATGTGGCACAGGTCTGGCCTATCCCCAGGACCTGTGCCGCCGCAGTCACCCGGGCCATCTTCCAATTCATTTGGAGATCAAAGATGGACCGGGTCCGAAGAGACTCAATGTACAAAGACCGGTGCAATGGGGGAAAAAACACGCCCAATGCCACCCTCACCCTGATGGCCACCTTTGTGTGTGGCTGCATCAAGCTGTGCGTGGATCCCCGGTACGCAAACACCAAGTGTCACTACGTACTGAGGTTCTACCTGTCCCCGGTGTTGCGAAGGATGGACCTGGCCTCGCTGCCGCGGAACGCTCCGAGTAGTTGGACCGTTCCGTATCACCTGTCCTTCGTGGAGAAATTTATGAGGAAAAACACCTTTGACCACAAGTCCATCAGGAAGTGGTCAGCACGTAGCGTCCTTGAGACCCTTCGGGAAAAGGAGAGGGCGGATCCTGTCGAGCGGTTCCCTGAGCAGACTGTCAAAGCCATTTGGCAGAATGCCTCATCGCCAGAACTTTCCAACAAGCACCAAGACGTGGCTTGGCTGGTGGTGAGAAGGGCTCTGCCTGTGAGATCCTTTATGCACGCCCGGACTCTCTGCCGCACCGCACGCTGCCCTCGAAGTGGCTGCAGGGGGGACGAGACTGTCACACACCTCCTTCTGGAATGTGCCTATGCAGAGGAAGTCTGGAGAGGAATGCAGTGGTGCTTGTCGAGGTTCGTCCCGAGCAGCGCCGTGACGCGGGACTCCGTGCTCTACGGCCTGTTCCCCGGGACTCACACCGAGACGAACTGCGCCTGGAGGATCATCAACTCGGTGAAGGACGCTCTCTGGGCAGTCCGAAACCTGTTGATCTTCCAGCTGAAGGAGTTGACCCCGACCGAGTGTTGCAGACTGGCACATTCCATGGTCCAAGACTACGTGTTGAGGGACGCGCTGAAGCTTGGGGCAGCTGCCGCCAAGGCGCGGTGGGGAAAGACCACCGTGTAAGATCGGCCGGCCGAAAGAAGAACAGGGGGCCCATACAGACGTTTTTTTGGGCTCTGCTGATGCCTCAGCCAAATATATGTATATATACAAGATTGAAAAAATGCACAGGATTGTAAAGGACAAGAATAAAGTCGAATCTGTGTTTGTAAATATGGACATATGTATGGCATGATCCAATGTACAGACCATCAAATCATTTATGAATAAAGTATATTTTTGAAATAAAAAAAAAGTCTGTCCTTACGATAGCACGTATAGCCTTGAATATTCATTTCCCAGGCCCTGTCCACTTGAAGCCACGTCTCAGTTATCCCCACAATATCATAGCTGCCAATTTCCAAAAGAGCCTCAAACTCATCCATCTTATTTCTAATACTTTGTGCATTCATATATCGTATTTTTAATTTGTTACTGCTCTCACCCTTCCTATCAACCCCTATTTCACTCAACCTTACGGCATGATCCCTTTTAGAATTTTCTGCTTCATTGATACCGTTGACTTTCTTGACTTCCCTTGTTCTAACTTTCCCTTCAATTTCCTTCTTAAACTTCCAGTTTGCCCCCTCACCCCCCGCTATTGAGTTTAAATGCAGCTGTGTTGCAGTAGCAAACCTGCTGCCACAATGCTGGTCCCCAACCTATTAAGGTGCAAACTGTCTCTTTTGTATAATTTATACTTACCACAAAACATACCCCAGTGATCCAAGAATTTAAATCCTTGCTTCCTGCACCAGTTCCCCAGCCACATGTTCAAGTCCATTATCTCCCTGTTCCTGGCCTCTCCAACCTGAGGAACTGGAAGCAAACCGGAGATAACCACCCTGGACGTCCTGCTTTTCAGCCTTCTTCCTAGTTCTCCGAAATCCCACTGGAGTATGTTCCTCCTCTTCTTCCCGACATCATTTGTGCCGACATGTACCACCACCTCTGGCTCTTCACCTTCGCCCTTGAGGATTTCCTGCACTTTGTCTGCGATGTCCTTAATCTTGGCACCAAGAAGGCAACACACCATCCTTAAGTCCCACCTGTTTCCACAGAAACCCCATTCAGTTCCTCTCACTATGGAGTCCCGTATTACCAGGGCTCTGTGCGATGTCTGACTCCTCGGCTCTGCCTCCACTCCAGCTTTTGATTGACAGACCTGACCAGCTCATAGACTGGCAGTGTCATCTGTCTCTACTGTTTCCAAAAGATTCAACTTGTTCCTGACAGGTACTTCCCCGCGGTCTCTTGCACCTGTCTCCTCTCTGCCTTCCTCATCGTCTTCTCGCTTCTGCTCTCTTCTGGTATGGTCGGTGTACATAGATCCATCAAAGTTGCCACCCAAGTGGATAGGGTTGTTAAGAAAGCATATGGTGTTTCGGCTTTCATTAACAGGGGGATTGAGTTTAAGAGCTGTAAGGTTTTGCTACAGCTCTACAAGTCCCTGGTGAGACCACACTTGGAATATTGTGTCCAGTTCTGGTCGCCTAAATATAGGAAAAATACAGAGGCTTTGGAGAGGGTGCAAAGAAAATTTACCAGGATGCTGCCTGGACTGGAGAGCTTGCCTTATGAAGAAAGGTTGAAAAAGCTCGGATATATCTCTCTGGAGAGAAGTAGGACAAAAGGAGACCTGATCGAGGTGTACAAGGTAATGAGAGAAATAGATAGAGTCAATAGCCAGAGACTTTTCCCCAGGGCAGGATTGACTGGTATGAGGGGTCATAGTTATAAGATATTAGGAGAAAGGTATTGAGGAGATGTCAGAGGTAGGCTCTTTACACAGAGAGTTGCGAATGCATGGAATGCATTGCCAGTGGTGGTGGTGGTGGAAGCAGAGTCATTAGGGACATTTAAGCGACTGCTGGACATGAACATGCATAGCAGTGAGTTGAGGGGTGTGTAGGTGAAGTTACTATAATTTACATTAGGATTTAACCTCGGCACAACATCGTGGGCCGAAGGGCCTGTTCTGTGCTGTACTTTTTTATGTTCGATGTTCTAAGTTCTAAGTACAGTTGGCAGTTCAGAAAACAAATGCAATGTTAGCATTACATTCGAGAGGGTGTAAATACAAGGCTAGGGGGTGTATGGCCTATGCTGCATAAGGCTATATCTGGCCAGACTACATTTGGAATATTGACAGCAGTTTTGGGCCCTATATCTGAGGATGGAGCTGTTGACATTGGAAGAGATCGAGGAAGTTACAAGAATGATCCAGGGGGCGAAGACTTGTTATGATGAGTACAGATTCTGGGTCGGTACTCAAGGGAGTTTAGGAGGATGAGGGGGATCTGATTGAAACTTACAGAATACTGAGAGGCCTGGATATCATGAACGTGAAGATGTTTCTGCTCGGGGGAGAGATGAGGACCCAGGGGCACAGCCACAGAGAGCAGGGTTAGATTTGAGATGAGGAAGAATTTCTTCAGCCTGTGGTGGGAATTCTGTTGAACTCATTGCTGCAGAGGGCAGTGGAGGCCAAGTCATTGAGTGTATTTCTGACAGGGTTCTTGATTAGTCAGGGGTTCAAGGGTGTTATGGGGAGAAGGCAGAGAATGTGTTTGAGGAACATATCAGCCATGATCACAAACAGAGCAGACTTGATGGGTCAAATGGCTTAGCTCTACTCCAATATCCTACGGTCTTACATCTGACCAATAATTGAATTTGTTTGAAGCCAAGACCAGGTGTGCAGATGAGGCAATGATTTTGATGTTGTCTACTTGGACTTCAGCAAGGCTTTTATCAATCTCCACATGGGAGACTGATAGTAAAGGTCA
Organism: Chiloscyllium punctatum; assembly: GCF_047496795.1. NCBI lineage: Eukaryota > Metazoa > Chordata > Chondrichthyes > Orectolobiformes > Hemiscylliidae > Chiloscyllium > Chiloscyllium punctatum. The sequence continues at coordinate 9,591,401 of NC_092740.1, read as the reverse complement.
GAACCCATGGGATCCAAGGACATTTGGGAAATTGGATCCACAATTTGCTGACAAGCAGGAAGTAGAAGATGAAGGATGAGGGACCCTTTTCCGACTGGATGTTCGTGTCCACTGGGGGCCCACTGGGGTAGGTGTTGGGATCCTTGCTGTCTGTGGTTTATATTCAATGATATAAACTTATATGTCGGCAGATTGATCAACAAGTTCCCAGAGGATAAACAACTTGGTGGGGTGATCAATAATGAGGAGGATAGCCTTAGGCAGAAAGAAAATATGGACAGGCTGGTCATGAGGTATGTGAGGGCAAGGGCTAGATAATCGGATTAGAATAGATAGGTGACCAGCACAGACTCAGTGGGCTGAATGGCCTTCTGTGCTGTTAACTTCTATGAGCTGATCACCATGTAAATCTAAATTATCTACCATTTCCCTGTTCCATGTTTTAAATTCCCAACTTTCTCCCTCACAGAGTTCCACAATTATTTTCTTTCTCTGTATATGCCCAGAGCATCGATTGCTGTTAGTTTTTCTATTTCTTGTCCAGTTACTGTCATCCCAATTGTCTCCACCTTTACGATCTTTATTGGTATCTGCTGTTGGTTTAGAATCACAGAATCAGACAGTGCAGAAGTGGCCCTTCAGCCCATTAAGACTGGACCATCAAAATATATACTACTGCTGACTAATGCACCGAACACAATGGGCAATTTAGCATGACCAATTCACCTGACCTCTCCATCCTAGGATTGTGAGAGGAAACTGGAGCACCCAGAGAAAACCCATACAGACATGGGGAGAATGTACAAACTCCACACAGACAGTCGCCCGAGGTGGGAATTGAACCCACGTCACTGGCACTGTGAGGCAGCAGGGCTAACCACTGAGCCACTGTGCAACCCAGACAAAGCATATTCATTTAACGCCACTCCTATCTCTTCAGACTCCACACACAACTTCCCACTACTGTCGTTGATTGGCCCTAATCTTTCTCTAGTCATTTTTTTTATTCCTGATACACCGAAAGGAAGCTTCAGAGGTTTCCTTGATCCTACCTGCCAAAGAATTCTCATGTCTCCTCCTGACTCTTCTTAGCACTCTCTTTAGGTCCTTCCTGGCTAACGTCTAACAATCAAGTGCCCTATCTGAGTCTCCCATCTCATCTTTCCATAAGCTTCCTTCTTCCTTTCGTAAATCATGGTTCCTTCACTCAACCACGTCCTCCCTGCCTGACTGGTACATACTTATCAAGGACACGCAGGAGCTGTTCCTTGAACAGGCTCCACATTTCAATTGTGACCATCCCCTGTAGTTTCGTTCCCCATCTTATGCTTCGTAAATCTTGCCTCATTGCATCATAATTGCCTTTCCCCAGCTATAACGCTTGCCCTGCAGTATATACCTGCACCTTGCCATCGCTAAAGTAAACTTAACCAAATTGTGGTCACTATCACCAAATCTAACAGCTGGCCCAGTTGATTGCCCAGTACCAAATCCAATGTGGCCTCGCCTCTTGTATCTTTGTCCGTACATCTCCGACCCCTTCCCATCACACTTTGATTATCATTCATCTCTTCACTACCCAGCATTCTCTACTCTCTCTTTTTTTTTGATTGTTTGACAGGAAAACTAATAAAATATGGATAATTATGAGTGCTCAGATAGGATAGGCAAGAAGGTCCTTTCTTCATTCATACTGTGGTCAGTAAACAGGGAATATCGATTTAAGGTCGGAGATAGAGGGTGAGAGGAGACTTGAACAGATTCTTCCTCAGATCGAGGTGAATCCGACTCTGGAACACACTGCCTGAAAGGGCGGTTGAGTTATAAACACTGGTAACATTTGTACTTCAATGTTCATTTGCATTTCTGTTTGCCTCTTCAGTAGCCTGCACCTCTGCTCTGTCATTTCTATTTTTCCGAATCCCTGCAGTGTGAAAACTGGAGATTTGACCCAACAAATCCACATTGACCCTCTGAACAGCATCCCTTTTTGATTTTCAAAATTCCCTCCAACTGAATCCCACCTCCCACCGCGATCTCCACCCCACTAATTACATTAAATCCCTCAATAAGTTGGTTAAGAAGGCTTTTAGATGGAGAGCTGCAAAATGAGAGAAGTAGAGTGAGATCATTGTTGACTGATACAGACATGATCACCCAAAATGGTCTCCTTCTACGCTGTAAATGTCTAAGATTCATGAATCTACAAGGAAAACATGAAGGAAAAAATCATCACGCTCGGAATAGTCAATTGTCACTGCTTTCATTTTTGATAAAACAAATGATTTCTCCCTGATGTAGAAACCACAGTGAAGGAAAAGGCACATTGTGCTGAGCAGGAACAGTTTGGGAACTAAATACCAGACAGTAAACAGACCATCAAGGAGGAGGCAATTCCATGATGAACAAAGTGGATTTGAAAGGTCAGTATTAGAAAGTACTTACTGTGACCCCGTACTGAGACTGACAGCAGGACTGCAGAAAGACAAACATAGAGAAACCTCATCGTTAATACTTCACCATTTCATCCTTCTCACTCGCTTACTCTTGTCGTTTTACAGAAAAATACAGAAGTTACTTGACTTCCTGCCAAATAAATGTGAGGCAATCATACACGATATGAACAACAAACGGGAAGTCTGTGTACGGTCAGTAGGAGCTGAGAGAATGGCAAAGCTATTATAAAACTGAGGCACAGCAACCGTTGAGAAAAGGGGATGTTACTTCAGCTTCCAACACAAATCTCAAAATCAACAGCGTCAGCATCAAACACTCTGCGAGCTGGGGCAGGACAGTGTTAGAGACAGAGTAAAGCTCTTTCAACACCGTCTCCATCAAACACTCCCAGGACAGCCACAGCTCGGGGTTGGATCCAGAGTAAAACTCCTTCTACTTTTTAACATTGAAAGTAACCAGAAGGAAAGCACCTTGACATTGTCCCCCCGAATGGGTACAAAGACTCAGGAGGCAGACAGGATTCAGGCACGTGGCCAATGTTTATTCAAGTAAAAACCAGTTAGTGCAGGGAGACGACCAAAGGGCCCTTTCTCATACACCCGCTCTCTCTCAGACACACACACATACACTCCCCACACTCACACCCAAGCAAAAATCCTCTCACAGGCTTATGCACCGTCACACTCACACACACACACACTACCAAGTACGCACACACGCAAACACACACTCTCAAGCACTCACATTCACTTCCATACATACACACTCAAGTGCAAACACTCACACTCTCTCGCTCCCTCACTAACACACATACACACCCTCTCTCTGTCCCTCACATGCTCACACACATTGATATTGGGTGAATGTGAATTTGCAAAAGTGCAGGGACATTCCATTTTGTCAAAACGTCCACAACCTGCAGGCAGTCAATGCAGGCAGCCAATCAATGTAACATTTTATAAATTCCTACTTTGGAAATAGAACCAGTCTGACTCAAGATTGGAATACAGACAGACTCTAACCTCATACCATTAATGCATTGACTGAACTAAGATGTCACTTTTTACACTAAAACTGTAAGTTATCTCAAGAATGTGATTTATTTTTTTTTAACACTACAGCACAGAACAGGCCCTTCAGCCCACAATGTTTTGCCAACCATTGATCCTCATGTAAGGTAAACCTAATGTATAAAACCCTCAAATTTCTGTGACCATATGCATGTCCAGCAGTCTCTTAAATATCCCCAATGACCTCGTTTCCACAACTGCTGCTGGCAACACATTCCATGCTCTCACAACTCTCTGCATAAATAACCTGCATCTGACATCCCCTCTGTACTTTCCGCCAAACAGCTTAAAACTATAATCCTTCGTGTTAACAATTTCTGCCCTGGGAAAAAGTCTCTGGCTATCAACTCCACCTATGCCTCTCATTATCTTGTACACCTCAATTCGGTCCTCTCTCTTCCTTCTTTTTTCCAATGAAAACAGTCCGAGCTCAGTCAACCTATCTTTGTAAGATAAGCCCTCCATTCCAGGCAGCACTCTGGTAAACCTCCTCTGAACCCTCTCCAAAGCATCCACATCTTTCCTATAATAGGGCAACCAGAACTGGACACAGTATTCCAAGTGCAGTCTAACCAAAGTTTTATAGAGCTGCAACAAGATCTCACGGCTCTTAAACTCAATCCCCCTGTTAATGAAAGCCAAAACACCATATGCTTTCTTAACAACCCTGTCCACTTGGGTGGCCATTTTCAGGGATCTATGTACCTCCACACCAAGATCCCACTGTTCGTCCACACTGCCAAGAATCCTATCCTTAATCCTGTACTCAACTTTCAAGTTCGACCTTCCAAAATGCACTAATTCGCATTTATCCAGGTTGAACTCCATCTGCCACCTCTCAGCCCATCTCTGAATTCTGTCAATGTCCCGCTGCAGCCTACAACAGTCTTCTATACTGTCAACGACACCTCCAACCTTTGTGTCATCTGCAAACTTGCTAATCCATCCTTCAATCTCCTCATCCAAGTCATCAATAAAAATTACAAAGAGTAGAGGCCCAAGAACAGAGCCCTGTGGAACACCACTCACCTCCAGGAAGAATACTTTCCTTCCACTACCAGCCAATTCTGTATTCAGACAGCTAAATTTCCCTGTATCCCCTTTCTCCTGATCTTCTGAACGAGCCTACCATGGGGAACCTTACCAAATGCCTTACTGAAGTCCATATACACCACATCTACCACTCGACCCTCATCAACTTGTCTCGTAACATCCTCAAAGAACTCAATAAGTTTTTTGAGGCATGACCTGCCCTCACAAAGCCGTGCTGACTGCATTTAATCAAACCATGCTTTTCCAGATGGTCATAAATCCTATCCCCTTCAAACCCTCGCAGACATGAGACTGACTGGTGTATAATTGCCGGGGATTTCTCTGTTCCTTTCTTGAAGAGAGGAAAGACATTTGCCTGTCTGCAGTCCTCAGGTATGACTCTGGTGGAGAGCGGGGATGCAAAGATCTTTGCAAGCAGCGAAGCAATCGCATTTCTCGCTTCCCAAAGCAGCTGAGGACAAATCTGGTCTGGCCCTGGTGACTTGGCAATCTTAATGTTTGTCAAAATTTGCAGCACATCAGCTTCCTTGATCTCTATCTGTTCCAGCATGCTTACCTGCTCCTCAATGATTTCATTCACTACAAGGTCCTTTTCTTTAGTAAAGACAGAAGCATAAAAGTCATTTAGGGCCTCCCCTATCTCCTCAGACTCTATACACAAGTTCCCTATGCTAAGCCTGATCGGCCCTACTCTTTCTTTGATAATTCTCTTATTCCTCACAGACGTGTAAAATGTCTTTGGATTCTCCCTAATCCTTCCTGCCAAGCCTTTCTCGTGCCCACTCCTGGCTCTCCTCAGACCATTTTTGAGCTCCTTCCTCGCCTGCCTGTAATCCTCTAGAGGTAAAAATCAACAAGGCTTTTGCACGAAACGTCGATTTTGAAGCTCCTTGGATGCTGCCTGAACTGCTGTGCTCTTCCAGCATCACTAATCCAGAATGTAATCCTCTAGAGCTGAGCAAGACCCTTACTTCCTCCATCTTATGTAAGCTGCCTTCTTTCTTTTGATGAGAAGCGCCTCCGCTCTCGTCATCCAAGGTTCCTTTATCTTAGCCCTTCTTGCCTGTCTCAGAGGAACACATCTATGCATCACTTGCAACAACTGTTCCTGAAACAGTCTCCACATGTCTATAATGCCCTTTCCATGGGACAATTGCTCCCAGTCCATGCTCCACAACTCACACCTGATAGCATCATAGTTTCCATTTCCCCAATTAGATATCCTCCCATTGTGCCTGCTTCTCTTCTTCTCCACAGCTATGTAGAATGTGAGGCAGTTGTGGTCACTATCACCAAAATGCTCTCCCACCGCAAGATCTGACACCTGCTTCAGCTCATTGCCGTGCACCAAATCCAAAATGGCCTCTCCCCTTGTCGGCCTGTCAATGTACTAAGTTAGGAAACCCTCCTGAACACTCATTACAAAAACAACAACTTTCAAACCATCTGCTCAAAGGAGGTTCCAATCAATATTGGGAAAGTTAAAGTCACCATTACAACAACACCATTACAACATTCACACTTTTCCAAAATCTGCCGACCTATGCTTTCTTTAATCTCCCTGCTGCTATTGGGGGGCCTGTAGTAAACCCCTAATGAGGTGACTGCTCCCTTACTGTTCCTAATTTCCACCCATACTGACTCAGTAGGCAGACCGTCCTCGACAATGGTAACTTCTGTAGCTGTGATACCCTCTCTGGTTAGCAGTGCTACACCCCCTCCTCTTTCTCCCCCCTCCCTATTCTTTTTAAATGTTCTAAACCCTGGAACTTCCAGCAACCATTCCTGCCCCTGAGAAACCCACATCTCTGTTATGGCCACAACATCATAGCACCAGGTACTGATCCATGCTCTAAGCTCATCACTTTTGTTCCTGATACTCCTGGCATTAAAGCAAACATACTTTAATGAATCCCTTGTTTCTTTCCCAGGAAATTCCTTCCCACTGGCTGCGCTACCTCTTGCTATTGCCTCATCTCCATCAACTCTCACCACCGGGATATAGCTCAGGTTCCCACCCCCCTGCCATACTAGTTTAAACCCTCCTGAACCACTCGAGCAAACCTTCCACCCAGGACATTGGTCCCCTTCCAGCTCAGGTGCAACCCGTCCTACATTCACAGGTCCCACCTTCCCCAGAAGCCATCCCAATTATCTACATATCTGAAGCCCTCCCTCCTAAACCAGCTGTGAAGCCATGGGTTAAGCTGTGCCAGCTCCCTGTTCCTCACCTCTCCAACTCGTGACACCGGTAGTAAACCTGAGAACACTACTCTGTTCGTCCTGCTCTGCAGCTTCCACCCTAACTCCCTGAAATCACTTTTTATATCCTCTATCCTTTTCCTGGCTATATCATTGGTGCCAATATATAACACGATTTCTGGCTGTTCACCCTCCCCTTTCAGAATCTTATACACCCGATCGGAGACATCCCAGACCCTAGCACCAGGGAGGCAACATACCTTCCGGGAATCCCGATCCTGACCACACAATCTCCTGTCAATTCTCCTAACAATCGAGTCTCCTCCCACGAGCACTTTCCTATTCTGCCCCCCTTCCCTTCTGGGCCACAGTGTCAGGCTCAGTGCCAGAGAACTGACCACTATGGCTTTCCTCTGGTAGGTCACCCCCCCAGCAGTATCCAAAACGATATACTTATTGCTGAGGGGAATGTCCACAGGGGATCTCTGCACTGTCTGTCTGTCCCCTTTCCTCCCCCTGACTGTAACCCATCTATCCTTATCCTGAGCCTCAGGAGTGACCAACTGCCGGTAACTCCTCTCAATTCCCCCCCTCAGCCTCCCGAATGATCCGCAGTTCATCCAGCTCCAGCTCCAATTCCCTAACACAATTTTCAATGAGCTGGAGTTGGGTGCACTTCCCACAGATGGAGCCAGCGGAGACATGTGTCATGTCTCTCACCTGCCACATTCTGCAGGAGGAGCAAGCCGCCTTGCTAATATATATGGTCACTTACTTTCCTTCCCGACAGCCCCTCTGGTCTGGGTCACTTCCCCCGCTGCTCCCACACCGACTGTGGAGGATAAACACCGCTGGTGACTCCCGGTAAGTAATGGTAAACATCTCCTTTACCTTCGCTGGAGCCTTCCTGGTTTGCCTTACCTCCGCTGCTGCTCTCACTCTAAAAGGTCGCTGGTGTCGAAGGGTAAGTACTTATACTCACCCCTTTCCTTTGAGAGAAGTTCTGGGATTTACATCATAATGAGCCTAAAACCGTAACCCATTCTAAAAGGTGAAAGACTTAACACCAATCTCGGTTTGATCAATCTATCGTTTCAGTTGCATGACACTGTGATCTTTTGCTATAAATTCTGTGCCTTCTGATCCTGCTCCACAGCTCCCTGATGAAGGAGCAGCGCTCCGGAAGCTCGTACTTCCAAATAAACCTGTTGGACTCTAACCTGGTGTTGTGTGATTTTTAACTTTGTCCCATGTAATACACTTCCCGTTTGCTGAGCTGGGCTTTCTTTGGTTTTATTTTTAATCCAGAAGCTCCAATGGTTTTTAACGTTTTCTGTCTTGTAGTGTTTTCCCTCAGTAGTAGAAGCAATCAGCATCTCGTCAACCTGTTATAATCTTACACACTCTGTTTTGGGACCTTTTGCGATTACATCAGCCATTGCAGAGCTAATGAAGAGCCCTTGTGGTCCTCTTGTCCAGGTGTACTGTCAGTCACCTGTGGGAAAGGGAAATGTATATTGGTGTTTGGGGTCGAGAGGCAGAGTCCAGAACCCGTTTGCTATGTCTAGGATTATAAAGGGCTTGGTTTCTGACCCTATATTGTTTATTATCGTGTTGGGATCTGCATCACCAGGCCCCAGTTTATCTGCATATTTCTTTAGACTGCTGTAGTCAGTCGTTATTCTGTATGATCCTTCGGGTTTCTTCACTGGCCAATTTTGGGAGTTTGTGGTGGAACAAGTTTCTTTTATTATTCCCTGTTTCTCCAAACCGTTCACAATCTCTTTAATTGCCTCAACAGCTTCAGGTCTGATGGGGTACTGTCTTTCAGATGGATGTACATTCCCAGGAATTTCAGTCGGTGTTATGCCCAATCTCCCTCACTGGGTTTTGGGGGTTACTCATAATTTGGGACACATCATCACCAATTTGTGGTAGGGGTTCTCGGAATCCCATTCCCACTCTATTGTGACAGCACGGATACTCTTAAGGAGGCAGGCAATCCTTGTCTTTCCAAATTTAAACTGGTGAGCCCATTTTGGCTTCTCGCACATCAATTATGGCTCCAAGTTATTCCAATAAATCCATCCCCAGGACACCACCTTCAGTATTTTTACACACATAAATACGAGAATTAATTACACAATCAGCTATTTTTATTTCAAGCAGGTGGCTGAGAGTGGTTGGTTGAATCCCACTACTCCCTCCCTGTACTTTTAAATTTTTATTTGATAATGGTCAATCCAAATCTGTAATACAGATAGAGGCTCCAGTGCCTATGAACATACTGCACGGCCGGCCCCCTAACAGCGTGCTTATATACATCTGGTTATCCCCTTCTATTTGTCCGAGCACCACAAGCCATCACTTGTTCACGATTAGTTTCTGCAGCTCTCTTGCTGTAAATTGTATGACAGTCCTCTCACTGCTGTTGCCATTGGCAACCGGCTGGGTGTTTCCCTGATTCTGCCTTGGTCCCTGTCCGGGCCTGCCTCCCCTGGGGAACCAGCAGTTCTCTCTGTTGTGTCCCAGTTCTCCACTATTCTCACATTTCTTATTGTGGCAGTTCTTGGTGAAGTTATTGCACACAAATCACACTCTTTCCTTCAGCTGCTTCAGGCAGGCTCCCTGTCTGTGTGTATTTCCTGTAACAACTTCTCTTTTTTATTCATGCAGGGAATGATAGCATCACTGACAGGGCCAGCATTGATTGCCCGTCCCTAATTGCCCAGAGGGCAGTTAAGAGTCAACCGCATTGGGTCTGGAGTCACATGTAGGCCAGACCAGGTAAGGATGGCTGTTCCCTTCCCTCAAGGACATTATGACCCAGATGGGGTTTTCCAACAACCAACATTCGTTTCATGGTCCTCATTAGAATCTTGATTCCAGATATTTATTGAATTCAAACCGCACTGTCTGCCACGGTGGGATTCAAACCCGAGCACCCAGAACCTTACCTGGGTGTTTGGATTAACTTATTTTTTATTTCAAAAATATACTTTATTCATAAAATAATTTGATGGTCTGTACAGTTGGTCGTGCCATACATACATAAACATTTACATACAGAGATCAGAATTTATCATTTTTATATACAGGTCTGTATGTTTATCAATTATATGTCCATATATTCAGCCCAAATGACTGCGCGAGCCCCCTGTTCTTCTTAGGCAGGCAGATGTTACACGGTGGTCTTATCCCACTGCGCCTTGGTGGCAGCTGCCCCAAGCTTCAGTGCATCCCTCAACACGTAGTCCTGGACCTTGGAATGCGCTACTCTGCAACACTCAGTCGGGGTCAACTCCTTCAGCTGGAAGATCAACAGGTTTCGGACCGCCCAGAGAGCGTCCTTCACCGAGTTGATGATCCTCCAGGCACAGTTGATGTTCGTCTCGGTGTGCGTCCCAGGGAACAGACCGTAGAGCACGGAGTCCCGCGTCACGGCGCTGCTCGGGATGAACCTCGACAAACACCACTGCATTCCTCTCCAGACTTCTGCGTAGGCACATCCCAGAAGGAGGTGTGTAACAGTCTCGTCCCCCCCGCAGCCGCTTCGAGGCAACATGCGGTGTGGCTGAGAGTCCGGGCGTGCATAAAGGATCTCACAGGCAGAGCCCTTCTCACCACCAGCCAAGCCATGTCTTGGTGCTTGTTGGAAAGTTCTGGCGATGAGGCATTCTGCCAAATGGCTTTGACAGTCTGCTCAGGGAACCGCTCGATAGGATCCGCCCTCTCCTTTTCCCGAAGGGTCTCAAGGACACTACGTGCTGACCACTTCCTGATGGACTTGTGGTCAAAGGTGTTTTTCTTCATAAACTTCTCCATGAAGGACAGGTGATATGGAATGTTCCAACTATTCGGAGCATTCCGTGGCAGCGAGGCCAGGCCCATCCTTCGCAACACCGGGGACAGGTAGAACCTCAGTACATAGTGACACTTGGTGTTTGCGTACCGGGGATCCACGCACAACTTGATGCAGCCACACACAAAGGTGGCCATCAGGGTGAGGGTGGCATTGGGTGTATTATTTCCCCCGTTGCCCAGATCTTTGTACAGCGAGTCCCTTCGGACCCGGTCCATCTTTGAACTCCATATAAACTGGAAGATGGCCTGGGTGACTGCAGCGGCACAGGTTCTGGGAATAGGCCAGACCTGTGCCACGTACAACAGCAATGACAGTGCCTCACACCTGATGACCAGGTTTTTTCCTGCAATGGAGAGTGACCGTAGCTTCCATCTGCCCAGTTTCTGCCTCACTTTGCTGACACGCTCCTCCCAAGACTTGGTGCATGACCCATTCCCCCTGAACCAAATACCCAGCACCTTCAGGTGGTCGGTCCTGACGGTGAAGGGGATTGAGGATTGGTCGGCCCAGTTCCCGAAGATCATGGCCTCGCTCTTGCCTTAGTTTACCTTGGCCCCCGAGGTCCGTTCAAACTGGTCACATATGCACATGAGTCTGCGCACAGACAGCGGATCCGAGCAGAAAACAGCAACATCATCATTAAGGGAGGCCTTAACCTGCAGGCCCCCACTGCCAGGAATAGTTCCCCCTCTCAGGCTCGCATCCTTCCTGATGGACTTGGCAAATGGCTCTATGTAGCACACAAACAAGGCAGGAGAGAGAGGGCAGCCCTGCCTGACTCCAGATCTGACTGGGAAGCTATCTGATTCCCACCCATTGATTGAGACTGCACTGATAGTGTTGGTGTTGAGCAGATTCCCTCCCCAACGCCCATTTTGCCCAGCGATAATACCACTTGGCCATTGTGTGCTAGCTCCTTGATGATTTTCTGCCTTCCTAGCCCAATTGAGTACTCTCTTAACTTGTGTTAATTTCTTAATATTTTTATCCTCCAGTCTCTATTTACAGGTCCCTTCACCCAGTAGCAATAAAATAACATCATCCATGGATTCAAAATTCCTAATGGAAGTATCCATCCATTCCATGAGAAGCAGAATGGGTTAATTAGTTTTCAACGATGGAAAAAGGGGACGGGGGCATAAGCTCTTGCAGGTAATTAAATGCACCAAGTCTTGGGAGGAGCGTGCCAGCAAAGTGAGGCAGAAACTGGGCAGATGGAAGCTATGGTCGCTCTCCATCGCAGGAAAAAACCTGGTCATCAGGCGTGAGGCACTGTCATTGCTGTTGTACGTGGCACAGGTCTGGCCTATTCCCAAATGCTATACTTTAGGAAAAAACCCACCTCCTTTGTTAAATTTGCCTTTCCTAATTATTTTATGAGCTTTATCAGATTTTAGGACAGACCATCAGAATTTTGATCAAAGAGAATTGCATTTCCAAGATTCCACATTTCATTTTTTTTTGGATTGTCTCACACCAAAGTACCTTTACAATGAGCAAATCTTATCATCTGGAATTAAAGATTCACTCATGTGTTAGAACAGTGTTTGGAAGTTCATTCTGGCAAGAAACTGCAATCCCAAACATGGTAAATTTCTGGAATGAAAATTTTACCCAAGTCCAAACACAGCACGGAGCCAATTCCAAAAGCTTTTACCAAGCTTGACGAACCAACTTCTTAAATCAACATTTTGTCGCAGACTTCTGCCATGCACAACCACTGATAGTTTCTTAAATGGACATTATATTAACCAGACTGGCTCACATATGGCACATATCACACTTCTAAATAACCCAACATTTCCAAAATACAAACTAACTTCAACATATCCCCAGATCTAAAGTTCCAAGAAACAAAAACACATAAATTGCACAAGACAACATTTCGTAAACAACACTCGTGCATTCAAACCAAACCGCAAAGAGTTAACCCTTCTCCAAGGTTCAGTGAACCAGCCCTATGCAGAAATTCAGTCTTCCTTTGTCACTTTTTCACTTATGAACACTGCAGCTATTTCAGCTTAATTCTGTTCATCTTTTGTATTCTGCTTAAACAGACCCACAAAGCTGATTAACTCATTGGTCGCTTTCTCTTTCTTTTACCCAGCCACCAAGCTTCCTGTTCTGATTCAGTTCCCTCCCTATTCCAACTATCCTCTATCATATCTTTAATTAAGGTTTTATTTTTCTCAAACACAGACTGGTCTGGAACCCACTGGGTTTATCTTTTCAGTTCTGTTCTGCCATTGTCCTCGACTCTATCTCGGGCTGTGTCTGATTCCATTTAGAGTCATAGAGTCATAGAGATGTACAGCAGAGAAACAGACCCTTCGGTCCAACCCGTCCATGCCGACCAGATATCACAACCCAATCTAGTCCCACCTGACAGCACCTGGCCCATATCCCTCCAAACCCTTCCTATTCATACACTCATCCAAATGCCTCTTAAATGTTGTAATTGTACCAGCCTCCACCGTTTCCTCTGGATGCTCATTCCATACACATACCACCCTCTGTGTGAAAAAGTTGCCCCTTAGATCTCTTTCATATCTTTCCCCTCTCACCCTAAACCTACGCTCTCTAGTTCTGGACTCCCCGACCCCAGGGAAAAGACTTTGTTTATTTATCCTATCCATGTCCCTCATAATTTTGTAAACCTCTATAAGGTCACCCTCAACCTCTGATGCTCCAGGGAAAACAGCCCCAGCCTGTTCAGCCTCTCCCTATAGCTCAAATCCTTCAATCCTGGCAACATCCTTAGAAATCTTTTCTGAACACTTTCAAGTTTCACAACATCCTTCAAATAGGAAGGAGAGCAGAAATGCATGCAATATTCCAACAGTGGCCGAACCAATGTCCTGTACAGCCGCAACATGACCTCCCAACCCCTGCACTCAATACTCTGATCAATAAAAGAAAGCATATCAAACGCTCATTCACTATCCTATCTACCTGTGATTCCACTTTCAAGGAGCTATGAACCTGCACTCCAAGATCTCTTTGTTCAGCAGCACTCCCTAGGACCTTACCATGAAGTGTATAAGTCCTGCTAAGATTTTCTTTCGCAAAATGCAGCACCTTGCATTTATCTGAATTAAACTCCATCTGCCACTTCTCAGCCCATTGGCCCATCTGGTCAAGATCCTGTTGTAATCTGAGGTAACCTTCTTCACTGTCCACTACACCTCCAGTTTTGGTGTCATCTGCAAACTTACTAACTGTACCTCTTATGTTCGCATCCAAATCACTTATGTAAATAACAAAAAGTAGTGGACCCAGCACCGATCCTTGTGGCACTCCACTGATCACAGGACTCCAGTCTGAAAAACAACCCTCCACCACCACCCTCTGTCTTTGACCTTTGAGCCAGTTCTGTATCCAACTGTCTATCTTTCCCTGTATTCCATGAGATCTAACCTTGCTAACCAGTCTCCCATGAGGAACCTTGTCGAACACATAACTGAAGTCCATATAGATCATATCTACCGCTCTGCCCTCATCAATCCTCTTTGTTACTTCTTCATGCCTTAGGGTCTCCCTTGCTCTCTTTGTTTTCACATTGTCCCTTGCTGAAGACTCTTGGTCTCCCTTTATCTTGCATTCTCCCACCCGAGTCTCTTGGTGTCTCTTTGTCTCACGCTGTCGCGTGCCGGGCACCCCCAGTCCACCCTGACCTGTAATTCTGACTTTTATTCAATCAGAAACTGGTGAATGCACGGAGAGGGCCAAAGGATTATCCCCAAATCTGGCTTCAACATGAGAACACAATCGATCCCTGACCCTGCAGCTCAGGCCGGAAGAGAGATCAATGACACACTCTGATTTTTGCAGTCAAAAACAGTCTTTTCATACAATGTGTTTCCACAATGATCATACCCAAAATAGTTGCTGTGCCCTCCTTTTCCCCTCCATCGGACCATTCGTGTAAAACACATGATCAATGATGGGCATTCCTATAGATAATCCTGGGTTTCTTTTGTCTTTTAACAATCATTGTTTTCTCTAGGCTTGGGATTTTTCAATGTTGTTTTCCAAAGTTAATAGCTGTTCTCTTTTGGTCATGTCCCAGGTTTGTTTAGCTCTGAGAACTCCTTGAATTCTATTGTTCATTGTATTTGCGATCTCTATCAAATTTTATTCTTCTTTTTCAATAAAATACAGTTAATTCTGTTATAAAATTTGCAATATTCAAATGTTGTCCTTCCTCCTCCTGGTAACACTCTTTAGCAAATGAGACAAGATATGCCAAGCATTTCCTCAATGTTTTCTCTCAGTGTCTTTATTATAAAGTTTTATAATTCTGTTTAAACACACCCAGCACAGGGTCGGATACAGAGTCACGTTCCTTCTACTTTTTAAAAGTGAAAATAACCTGAAGGAAAGCACCCTTGACATTATCTCCATCAAACACTCCCAGGGCAGGAACATCACAAGGTCTGATACAGAATGAGGCAATCCCTACTCTTTCAAAACTGAAAGGAAATGGAAAATAAAGATCCCTTATAAATGTCCCCATCTAACAATCTCAGGACAGGAAGAGCACAAGATCAGATAAAGAGTTTCGCTCCTTCTCTCTGGTAACCCAGATCCTCCTGTATTGCTGAAGGGACAGTGACTGGGGACACAGATGGAGGCTGCTATCCTGGACTGTCCGTCCTGAGCACACATTGTGGGGATAAGGGGTGAGCCAGGGTCACAGATCCCTGCTGAGTTAATCACTAATCCGGGTGGAGAAAGATACAAATTCAGTGAGTCTGGTTTGACTTTAAAACCAAGCACAGGTCTTAATAGAACAAAGAAATCAGTTGTGGATGCTGAAGCCTGTGTGTGGTTTGCATGTTATTTCTTTAGTTTCTATACTTTCCTTCTCAGACCCCTGACACTTTGGGCTGTATCTTGTGTCTTTTTGGTAAGTCCAAGCAGCACTAAGTTTATTTGAGCAATGTTACCTGCCTCTCTCGCATTCCAGGAGAAAAACAGCCTGCAAAGGGGCAGAAAGAGTCTCGACGGAGAGTGTGCTGCTGATTATTCGGTTCCTCATCCCTTATATGGAGACCATCCTGACTCTGACTGCCCCGAGCAGGGCCAGGACAGATTGGAGGCTGCACTCGGCTGAGTGTACCAGGGGCCCCTGAGAAAGGCTGTCTCCCTGACTCAACTGTGGATGGCTGACAACTGTAAGAAGCTTCCTGTGTCTGTGAAAAATGCTAAATGTGACAGGTGGGAGGGCACTATCTCCACCACAATGACATTATATTGATAATTTTAAAACAATGACTAGAAAGAGACATTGCAATACCCACGGCTATACGTCCAGCCAGCTTTGAACACGGCATCGCAGGAGCTGCAGTACATCATTCAGGGGATGACATTTTAATGACAATCAGCACACTTCCTTTGGAGATTTGATTTTTATTTTTACAACATTCTTGGGTTGTTACTTAAATCAATTTGATTTCATGGATTGTCAAAAAGAAAGAGCACAAAGATTAATTTGCTGAAAGAATCTGGGTGTTCAGACTTTATGCTGTCCATGGGAAAATGCTGAGATCCATTAGGAAGGAGGTGGGATCAGGATTTAGATAATCAGAATGCAATCAGGCAGAGTCAATGTGGTTTGTTGAAAGGGAAATAATGTTTTATGAATTTATTCAAGTTCTTTAAGGAAGTGACAATCAACATGGAGAAAGGGATCGCTGTAGAATACCAGGATTTCCAAAACGTGTTCAGTAAATGTTTATTATGTGCTGATGGGATATGGGACGTGGGTTGAGCCAGCATTTATTGCCAATAGGTTCATGAATGTCCTTCAAGGAATAGAATCTGCTGCCTTTCCCAGGTCAGGCCTGTGTCTGGATTTGGTCCTACACAATGTGGTTCATTGTTTGAGCTGAATCTTGCATTGCTTTGTCGGTGTACAAGTTGCCTCAGGATTTTTGGAGAGACTCCCGCTGTGAGGACAAGTGAGACTTCTCACTTAATCTTACCAAATGTTCATCATTACCTACCCCGTTCCTGTGGCATCCTGCACATCCAATTCTATCCCAATTTTACCAAGGGCTATTCCTGAAACAACTCACCACTCACCAGGAAACCACTGAAAGACCAGGATCCCATGTACCATCGCCGCATTCAGTGCAGACGATTGTTCAATAAAACCTGAATGAACTGTGGATGCTGTAAATCAGAAACAAAAAAGGGAAGTTGTTGGAAAAGCTCAGCAGGTCTGACAGCATCTGTGAAGAGAAATCAGGGTTAATGTTCCGGGTATAGTGACCCTTCCTTAGACGATTGTTACACTGACGTGTGAGATGATGTCAGCACCACTGGGTGTTGCACAAATAATGGTTCATCTTTGGCCAACATTCACCTCTTTCTAAGTCTGTGACAATAAGCATCTGCATCATTGAGGAGCCAGTGTTCAATTGGCAACACCAATGGCAAGGTGCCAATTACTCTGACCCAGCAGATGACCCCTCTCCATCTGTGCTCTCCATGGTTTGCAAACGGATGATGAAATGACTGCAAATTAAATGTAACTGGAGTTTGCAAACACCTGCTACATGTAATTGATCCTTCAATGTCCTGGCATCCAGTAGAGGTGGATCCCAGGCTTTTACTGTCAGAGTGACATTGTCCCCATCTATCCTGGGTCACTGGCCCTGCCATTTCCCAGTTCCATTTCATATTTAGAGAGTGGTAAGTGCTGGCAGGGAATGCAGTTCACGGTGGACACTGTCAGCATTGGGCTCTGCCAGATCACGAGGTACACGGTCTCACACCTCCATGTCCCCTTTATACCTCACACTACCTGACAGACCCTGTCCACACATTTTCGGACGTGAATCCCCACCACAATGAACTTCATCAATGACTGTTCTCCCTGCCCCGAGCCCTGACATTACACCTTTGTGATGTGTACTGTGCCCCATTACATTCCCCCTGTGGAGACCACGATGGTGGTCACTGGCAATGCAAACCACTCCCCCACCCCATGGCCTGACATACCCTCCGGTGCTGATCCATATTCATCCCCCTCCCCCCATACACCTTGAGATGCCCTCGCCGATCATCATTCTTGTCCCAACCTCGACAAGTCCCTCTGCCTTTCCCCACCAGGCCTTAACTCCCCCACCCCTTTCAGCAATGATTCCACCACTGTGCCTCCTGAACAATCAATGGATCGGTCCCCAGGACCGTATTCACCCCAAATCTCTGAGTGGCATTGACTGACAGCCCCTGGAACATGACTGGTCAGACCCCTGACCACTCCCAGACTAACAACACGAGGTTCTCCTGACTGAAGCTGCTGGCCCCACAGCACTGACTGTCGCCCTCTCCCTGAACTGCAGGCAGACAGATTTGCTGATGGTGCCTGGCCTGAGCAGGTGACTCTTTCATTTAACTGGCCTGAGGTCCAGCCCGCACCCAGTTTCTGACAAGGCCATTGACTTGAATAGACATGCAGTGTGTTTGCTTGTGTGGGCAGCTGGCACATGCTGCAGGTGTTAGACTGAAGGGTGCAGCATCTGTGGAGAGAAAGCAGAGTTAATGTTTCAGGGCCAGTGATCATTGTTCAGAACTGATTACAGCTGGGAAAAGGTTGGTATGTCTGTCAAAGAAGGGGTGGAGGGAAGGAGAAGGAGTAAATGACAGCTGAAGATAGAACCCAGAGAGAGAGAGACAGAGAGAGAGAGAGCGAGAGAGAGAGAGAGAGAGAGAGAAAGCTGGACAGACAAAGGGAATGGTAAAGGTCAGCCTGGAAGAATAAGCAGCTGCTAATGGGGACGACTAGTGGCTGACCATGGATTATTTGTGGACGTAGTCTATCTGTAAACAAGGCTTGGTGATTAAAACCCGAAATGGAGCCTGGTCCAATCAAGGAGCTGCGTGCCTGTCCCTCTGCCTGCAGTAACCTTTCAATGTTAATTGTCCTCAATATGGGTCTGTGCTTCCAAAATGACCCGTCAATGTATCGGAGAGCTGCTGTGAAGATGGAGAGGGGTTGGTAAATGTTGGGATGCCAATGTCTGTGGATGATGGGTGTGTGTGTGGATGATTCCTGTGGATCATTCCCTGAGACGCTGTTTGGTGCTGAGCAGCGTGGAGACTCCTCACAGCCAGCGATGAGCTGAAGTCTCCAGGTACCTGCTCTGTCCTCCTCCATGTTGAGGATTCAGGGTCTAGATTAGAATGGTGCTGGAAAAGCACAGCAGTTCAGGCAGCATCCGAGGAGCAGTTAAACTGAGGTTTCGGGCAAAAGCCCTTCATCAGGAATACAGGCAGAGAGCCTGTTTTTACCTGAGGATTCACCATGGAGAAAGTGAGGGCTGCAGATGCTGGAGACCAGAGCTGAAAAATGTGTTGCTGGAAAAGCTCAGCAGGTCAGGCAGCATCAAAGTAGCAGGATGGCAACATCCGAGTAAATCTTTTCTGAACCCTTTCAAGTTTCACAACATCTTTCTGATAGGAAGGTAACCAGAATTGCACGCTACATTCCAACAGTGGCCTCACCAATGTCCTATACAGCTGCAACATGACCTCCCAACTCCAATACTCAATGATCTGACCAATAAATGAGAGCATACCAAACACCTTCTTCACTATCCTATCTACCTCTGACTCCACTTTCAAGGAGCTGTGAACCTGGACTCTAAGGTCTTTTTGTTCAGCAACACTCCCCAGGACCTTACCATTCAGTGTATAACTCCTGCTCAGATTTGCTTTCCCAAAATGCAGCACCTCGCATTTATTTGAATTAAACTCCATCTGCCACTTCTCAGCCCATTGGCCCATTTGGTCCAGATCCTGTTGTAATCTGAGGTCACCTTCTTCGCTGTCCACTACACCCCCAATTTTGGTGTTATCTACAAACTTACTAACTGTACCTCTTATGCTCACATCCAAATCATTTATGTAAATGACAAAAAGTAGAGGACCCAGCACCGATCCTTGTGACACTCCACTGGTCACAGGCCTCCAGTCTGAAAAACAACCTTCCATCACCACCCTCTGTCTTCTACCTTTGAGCCAGTTCTGTATCCAATTGAGTATCTCTCCCTGTCTTCCATGAGATCTAACCTTCCTCACCAGTCTCCCATGGGGAACCTTGTCGAACGCCTTACTGAAGTCCATATAGATCACATCTACCGCTCTGCCCTCATCAATCCTCTTTGTTACTTATTCAAAATGCTCAATCAAGTTTGTGAGACATGATTTCCCAAGCACAAAGCCATGTTGACTATCCCGAATCAGTCTTTGCCTTTCCAAATACATGTACATCCTGTCCCTCAGGATTCCCTCCAAGAACGTGCCCACCACTGAGGTCAACCTCACTGGTCTATAGTTCCCTGGCTTGTCTTTACCGCCCTTCTTAAACAGTGGCACTATGTTTGCCAATCTCCAGTCTTCCGGCACCTCACCTATGACTATCAATGATGCAAATATCTCAGCAAGAGGCCCAGCAATCACTTCTCTAGCTTCCCACATAGTTCTAGAGTACACCTGATAATGTCCTGGGGAGTTATCCACCTTTATGCATTTTCAAGACATCCAGCACTTCCTCCTCTATAATCTGGACATTTTGCAAGGTGTCACCATCTATTTCCCTACATTCTATATCTTCCATGTTCTTTTTCACAGTAAATACTGATGCAAAATACTCAATTAGTATCTCCCCTTTTTTCTGCGGCTCCACACAAAGGCCGCCTTGCTGATCTTTGAGGGGCCCTGTTCTCTCCCTCGTTACCCTTTTGTCAATAAAACTAATAACTGGTTGTTTGCATATTGCTGTTTGTCGAGAAATGAAAACAGAAGAAAGAGCCTGAAAGGAATAAATGTTTTTTTAAACTTAAATTGGAAGTTTACAAATTGTCTGGAACAATTTAAAATCTGCAAAATAAGACTCAGTGATTTTAATTACTGCCTTTCTAGGTCAGAGGGATTGAGGATCAACCTCATTAACATGATATAAATGTGAATGTTTCCATTTCTTCATGTTCCCTGAGTGATCCAGAAAACCATTATTAAAAACACCCTCCACACAGCTGATATCCAGCACAATCTGCTCAAGGAATAAGCAATAAAAGCTGACCCACATCAAGGGAAAGACATTGATAGAGATACAGAAAATGTATATAGAACGTATCGATACACCACACACATACGTCAACCCCATATTACATATAGATGGAGATCGTTACACCTCACTGAGGTAGCAGTTTGGAAATCAAGCCTCACTCTTCCTGGGGTCATCCAAAATGGTGAAGTTTTTTTAGAAGTTCACAAAATTCTCCAATTTTTTGGAGTTTTTCATCCAAGTTGAAGTGCTCTCCGACGGGAAGGGAACACTCCTGACAGTCAGAGAACACTTCTGCGTCTAACAATCTTGTACTCCACAGTCATCTGACGGAGGTGCAGTGCTCCGAAAGCAAGTGCTTCCAAATAACGTTGGGCTATAATGTGGTGCTGTGTGATTTTTAACTTTTTCCACCCCAGTCCAACACTGGTGCATCCAAATCATGGTTCAAGAAGGCAGCGCATCGCCATCTTCTCAAGAGATCAACAAGGAATGGGCAATGAATGCTGGCCAGCCAGTGATATGCATGTTTCATGAATGAATAAAAACAAACACCCTGCCCCATACCTTAAATTAATGTCCCATGGTCACTGAACACTCCATCACGGGGAAACCATTTTCATTTCAACTGTATTTATGTCCCTCATAATTTTACGCATCTCAATCATGTCTTCTCTCAAGCTCCTCCTCCCTGGAGAAAACAATCTATCCAAATTCTCTTCAGAATTGAAACTCTCCAGCCCAGGTAACATCCTGGCAAATCTGCTCTGTCCCATAATGTGGATTCCTGAACTTCACACAATTCTTTAGCTGTGACCTAATCAATTTTTCATCCAGTTCCAGCATAACCTCACTGCTCTGAATTAAACTCTATGCTTCAACTAATAAAGGGAAGTATCCCATAGGGTTTTTTATCCATGTTATCCACCTGTCCCGATACATTAAGGGACTGGTGTACATGCACACCAAGGTCGCTCTGATCCTTGGTGTTTCCCAGGGTCCTATTGCTCATTATATCTTCCCTTCCCTTTTCCGTCCTGCCCAAGTGTATCACCTCACACTTATCCATGTTGGATACTGTTTGTTCCTGATCAGTCTATCTGACCAACCCGTAAAGATCCTCTTGTTGGCTAAGGCTATCCTCCTTAATATTTACTACCACAACTATTTTTTTAGATTAGTTTACTGAGATTACTTACAGTGTCGAAACAGGCCCTTCAGCCCAACAAGTCAACACCGCCCCGCCGAAGCGCAACCCACCCATACCCCTACATCTACCCCTTACCTAACACTACAGGCAATTTAGCATGGCGAATTCACCTGACCGGCACATCTTTGGACTGTGGGAGGAAACTGGAGCACCCGGAGGAAACCCACGCAGACACGGGGAGAACGTGCAAACTCCACACTTTCAGTCACCTGAGGCGGGAATTGAACCCGGGTCTCTGGTGCTGTGAGGCAGCAGTGCTAACCGCTGTGCCACCGTGCCGCCCACTATTTGTTTATCATCTGGGACCATATTGATCAACCCCTCTTCATTCAAGTCTAAATCATTTACGACTAACCGCAAATAGCAAGGGCCCCAACAGTGACCCTTGTGGGATCCCACCGGACACACACTTCCAGTCACAAAAATGCCCCTCGACCATCACCCTCTGTTTCCTGCCAGTCAGCAAATTGTTCATCCAACTTACCAAATTTCCTTGGATCCCACGGGCTCTCACATTTGCTGTAATTCTCCCATGTGGAACCTGATCAAAAGTCTTGCCGAAGTACAAGAAGACACAAGAACAAAAGGAATAGGAGCAGGAGAGGGCTATCTGACCCCCCGAGCCTGGTTCATCATTCAATAAGATCATGGCTGATCCTTTCATGGACTCAGCTTCATTTATTGCACACTCACCATAACCTTTAATTCCTTTACTGTTCAAAAATCTATCTGTCTTTGCATTCAAAAGACAACATCAAATTCATTCTCCTCATCTACATACCTGGTCACCTCTTCCAAAAAATTCAGGGAAGTTGTTAAGACATGACTTCTCCTGAACAAATCCATGTTCATGATTGATCCCTGTCTCTCCAAATGCAGATCCATTCTGTCCCTCAGAATTACCTCGAACAGTTTCCACCCCACTGAGTATAGACTGAGAGAAAGTGAGGACTGCACATGCTGGAGAGTCAGAGTCAAACAGTGTGGCACTGAAAAAGCACAGCAGCTCAGGCAACATCTGAGGAGCAGGAGGGTCAACGTTTTAGACATAAGTCCTTCATCAGCTGACCTGCCACACGTTTTGACACTGAGTTGAGACTGACTAGCCTGAAGTTTCC
The DNA here is from genome assembly GCF_047496795.1 of Chiloscyllium punctatum. Lineage (NCBI taxonomy): Eukaryota > Metazoa > Chordata > Chondrichthyes > Orectolobiformes > Hemiscylliidae > Chiloscyllium > Chiloscyllium punctatum. The sequence goes on along the minus strand of NC_092740.1, from coordinate 9,568,348 downwards.
TGGTTTATCCCTTGCTCCCTTCTTGAACAATGGTACCAGACTGGCTGTCCTCCTGTCCTCCAGCACCTCTCCTGCAGCCGGAGACGAATGGATAATTATTTCCAAAGCCCCTGCTATTTTCTCCCCTGCGTCACTCAACAACCTGAGATACATTTCATCCTGCCCTGGAGATTTATTGACTTTTTGCTGCCCATACCACTCAGCAGCTCCTCTCTGTCAATGTTAATTTCTTTCACAATTTCACAGACTATCTCCCTGATTTCTACACCAAAATCATCCCTCTCCCTGCTGAACACCGATATAAAGCACTCACTTACAGCCTGATCTGCATCTTCCGGGTCCCTGAGCTATAAGGAGAGATTGGAGAACCTTGGTTTATTTACACTTGAAAGTCAGAGGCTGAGGGGGAACCTGGTCGATGTTTACACCATTATGGGAGGCATGGATAGAATAGACAGAGTGTTTGGCTTGGAAGGGAACTTGGAGTTGGTGGTGATCCCATGTAACTGCAGAACTGAACAGGAATGCAGTGACTGCATCCTCACGGTCAGGAAACTGAACAGTATTTGGACACATTCCCTGTTCTTCCAAGACGCAAACTTCAAAAGCTTTTGCCTCTGTAATTTTGAATCATTTCATTGTTTGTGTGTGTTCTGAATTCAGCAAAGGACTCAGTTTTAATCACTTTGCACTCCCACCTCACCAAAGTTCAGACACGACATGATGTTGATCTCTTCTACCGTTGCCTTTGCCTCTGTGCCCATTTCTTTGGACAGGTGATTAAGAGCGTCGCTCCGAAAGCTAGTGTGCTTCCAATTAAACCTGTTGGACTATAACCTGGTGTTGTGTGATTTTTAACTTTGTACACCCCAGACCAACACCGGCATCTCCACATCATTATTTTTATATTGGTAGGCAACTAATTCATTACTGCAAGGTGTCACAGACAATGTGATAATGTTGCCATAATCTGGTGAAAGGATTGAACAGGAGAGTTGGATTCGCCTGTATTGATCACAGAGTACAGACATTGGGCAGGGCAGACTCACTAAACACGGGGAAAAGGAGAGAATTATTCAAATAAGAAGGACTGCAGAATTCTGAGGTGTGGTGGGAGATAGATCACAAAAGGTTAGTCAACAGATGCACCATTGTAATCAGAGTCAAAAGTCTGATGCTGGAAAAGCACAGCAGGTCAGGCAGCATCCGAGGAGCAGGAGAATCAAGTCCTGCAGTCCTTACTTGCACCATGTCATCAGGGAGGTTAACAGCATTCGATCCTAGAATAAAGGAGGAATTGGATATAAGTGTATCAATGTTTTGTTTCAGTTATACAGAGTATTTCTGAGACCATATCTCAAATGCTGTACATAATGAAGGATATTGGTGCTGGCTCAAAGGAGGTTTCTGAGATTGAGAAGCAGGTTGTCTCATGAGGAGAGGGAGGACAGGCTGGGTTTGTTTCCCCTGGAGTTTAGAATAATGAGGGACTGTGAGACTGTAAACTTCAAACTTTAATAACTGTTCAGGGGTTGAAAGAATAAACCATGACTTTCTCTGGAATAAACTGGTCCTGAGATGAAAGAGACAAGGAGGAACTGTTATCAAGGAGTTAAAAGCAACATGATAATTATCCATCCCCAGGAAGAAAGAGTCAAAGCAACATCAACATGTTGTTCCTGGAGACAGGAGATAGTTAACACCAAATGTACCAAGGAACAAGGAAGCTACTCCTGATAAGAAGGCAAGTTACAGACTTGAACACTCATGAATGTTGTGGATGAAAGGATCTAACGGATACTCAATTATGTCACATCAGAAACTCCACATGAAGTAAAATCCTGTAAGAATTCATCTTCAGAATTTTTCAGTAGCAGAACTTCTGAGAACAATTTAGCAAAAGGATTGGACCTTGGATATCCAGAGACAGACGCTATTGGTTAGAATCGTAGACTAAATTCCACCAAAAATCAGAGACTAGCTAAGTTGAATCGTGAGGCTTAACTTGTTTTTTAAGGAGTCTTATTTTATTGCTATATGCAATAAACTTTGAGAAGGTGATTCAATATTAAATTGTCTCAAAGATTTCTTAAAATGTATCCAAATTAAACAAAGCTTGTGGTAATTTACACACAACAGGGATCACTTGATTGAAATGTATAATATCGTAAATGTTTTTTAGAGTCATAGAGATGTACAACATGGCCATAGACCCTTCAGTCCAACACTTCCATACCAGCCAGATATCCTAAATTAATCTGGTCCCATCTGCCAGCATTTGATCCTTATCCTGCTAAATCCATCCTGTTCATATACCCATCTCGATGCCTTTCAAATATTGCAATTGTACCAGCCTCCATCACTTCCTCTGGCAGCTCATCACATAAACGCAATCCCCTTTGTGGGAAAAGGTTACCCCTTTTAAATCTTTCCCCTCTCACTTTAAAATTATGCCCTCTAGTTTTGAACACCTCTATGCTGGAGCTCTATCCATGCCCTTCATGATTTTAACTTCTCTCAGGTCACCCCTCAGCTTTGAACAGTCCAGGGAAAACAGCCCCGGCCTCCTCAGTCTCTTCCGAAACCTCAAACCCTCCATCCCTGACAACAACCTTGTAAATCTTTTCTGAACACTTTCAAGTTTCCCTCCATCCTTCCTATAGCAGGGAGACCAGAACTGAATGCAGCATGATAAAATTGGCCAAATCAGTGCACTATATAGCCACAGTATGACATCCCAACTCCTATCCCTAATGCACTGCCCAATAATGGAAAGCATACCAAATACCTTCATCACTAACCAGCTCGACTTGCAACTCCATCATTTGGGAACTGCGAGTCTGCACTCTAAAGTCTCTTTGCTTGGCAACACTCCCCAGAACCTAACCATTAAGTGTGTGTGTCCTACCCTGATTTGCCTTTCCAAAATGTAACACCTCACATTTGTCTCGATTAAACTCCATCTGCCGTTCCTCGGTCCATCATTCCACTGATCAAGTTCCCATTATACTCTGAGATAACCTTCTTCACTGTCCACTCCACCACCAATGTTGGTGTCCAGTTTTCTCAGACAGTTGTGTGATGTTGGAATTCTTTGCCTCAGGAAGCCGTGGAGGTAGGGTCATGGAATATTTTTAAAGGTAGTGATGGACAGATTCTTGTGAATCCAGGGAATCGAGGTGAAAACGTGGAATATGAAGCACAAACAAATCAGCCAAGATCTTCCTTAATGTTGGAGCAGGCTTGAGGGGCTGAATGTTCTACCTCTGCCCCAATTTCTTCTGGTCATGTGTTTCATTCTGGGTAGGAGTACACAGACTGTCTAAAACATTCATGAGAGATGTGATTGGAGCAGGAAGGATATTGGACAATAGGAGAGAGTTGAGGTGAGGCAGGAGCAAATATTAGAGGGTGCAGGGAGTGAGAAGACGGTGAGAACAGATTAGGTAGTTTTCATATCCTTGCAAGGCACATGGGTCTCACAGGCAAGCCCAGCGTTTGTTGCCAATCCCTGAACACCCTTGAAGTGAGATGCTTGCTTGGCCATTTCAGAGGGCAGCAGGTCAGATTCAGACACATTGCATTCAATCGCTCCTAAAAGGACAACTGAGGTTTGAAATGGGGATCTGAAGTCACCTGTCGGGAGATTGGGTGAAGATGGTAGATTTGCTTCCCTGAAGGACATTAGTGAAACAGTTTCTATCTTTAAACAACAATTGATGTTGATTCAGATGGTCACCATCACAGAGATGAGTTTACAATTCCAGATTTAATAATTAAATGTAAATTTTACAAGTTGCCATGGTGAAAATTGAACCCCTCTCCCCAGAGCATGAACCCGACCCTCAGGTTCCCCACAGCAGCCCAGCGACTGGGAGTCATTTGAGACGTGTGACACCCAACTGGACTGTTTTCCTTGACCCATACCGAAGCAGCAGACAGACTGGCCGTGAACAGCTCAAGGCAGCAAGGACCGGGCCGAGCCAGTTACTCAGCCAGATGATTCAGGGAATCGGAAATGGTCATTGTCCAAGAATCCATCCAGGGTCAGTGACTGAGGAGAAGATTTCCATCTCCATCGCTCAGATAATAATTTAAAGGTGGATTTCCATCTCCATCGCTCAGATAATAATTTAAAGGTGGATTTCCATCTCCATCGCTCAGATAATAATTTAAAGGTGGATTTCCATCTCCATCGCTCAGATAATAATTTAATGGTGGATTTCCATCTCCATCGCTCAGATAATAATTTAATGGTGGATTTCCATCTCCATCGCTCCGATAATAATTTAATGGTGGATTTCCATCTCCATCGCTCCGATAATAATTTAATGGTGGATTTCCATCTCCATCGCTCAGATAATAATTTAAAGGTGGATTTCCATCTCCATCGCTCAGATAATAATTTAAAGGTGGATTTCCTTCTCCATCGCTCAGATAATAATTTAAAGGTGGATTTCCTTCTCCATCGCTCAGATAATAATTTAATGGTGGATTTCCATCTCCATCACTCAGATAATAATTTAAAGGTGGATTTCCATCTCCATCGCTCAGATAATAATTTAAAGAGCCTGGTCAGCTCCCTTCATGGAAACCCATTGGTGGTGGGATCGCTTAGCTCCGCCTACCATTTGCTGCTTGTACTGTTTGGTCCACAAGTACACCTGTATGGTCACTTCTCCAGACTAACACCTCAGTTTTAGGTGTGGCTGTTGCTGCTTGTGACATGCCCTCCGACACTCTCCAGTTAAACTGGAGTAATCCCCTGGTTTACAGACACAGACCATCACACACAGAGACACACACCCACACACACACAGACACACCAATATACACACAAACACACCCACAGACACACCCACACACACCCACACACACACACACACACACACACAGAAACACACACACACCCACACACACTGACACAGACACACACACACCCACACACACAGACACACCCACACACACACAGACACACAATGACATCAACAGACACATGCATACGCACACCCCCACACAGACACACACACACACACAGACACACACACACCAACATACACACAGGCACACACACACACCCATACGCAGATACACACGGACACACACACACACAGACACACACACACACAGACACACACACACCAACATACACACAGGCACACACACACACCCACACGCAGATACACACAGACACACACACACACAGACACACAGACACACAGACACACACACAGACACACACACACAGACACACACACACAAACTAAGCTCTGGTCTTTGGGGAGGGGGGGAACCACATAAAACAGTTTCAATGGTTCTCTGTTCACAAGACCTGCTGAGATGATTCTTGTGCTGATCAGAATGCTGATCCTTGCTCTTCCTTCCCCAGGTCGGTGATTCCTGTAATAATGTTTTTTGAAAGTCTGTAATAAACAGAAATCAGAGCAGCTCAGAATTATAATTTCAGTTTGAGGGGAATTACCTGAAAGGGGAACATTTACCTCAACAATTGTACAATTATTTTATTCATTGATAGAATGAGTGTATCACTGGCCAGGCCAGCATTTATTGCCCATCCATAGTTGCCCAGGGAGCAACCAAACCATACCGCGGTGGGTCTGGAGTTACATGTCGACAGAAGTGGGTACTGCAGATACTGGAGATTAGGGTCAAGATTAGAGTGGTGCTGGAAAATCACAGCAGGTCAGGCAGCATCTGAAAAGCAGGAAAAAGCCTTTCACCAGGAATTCATCAGGAGTCACATGGAGGCCGGTCCCTGTAAGGATGACATTTACTGTCCAAAAGGACATTACTGACCCAGATGGGTATTTCCTCACAAGTGGGAATGAGTTTGTAGTCACTATTAGACTCTTAATTCCAGATTGTTTTGTATATAAATTCCACCATCCCCTGTGGTGTGATTCAAATCCAGTTCCCCAGAACATTTCCTGGTTCTCTGGATTAACCATCCAGCCAATTTACCATGATGTCCTCACATCCTCTTTTCCCTCATTCTTTTCCTGACCAGGATAAACATACTGGGAGAGACAAACTGTTGACCGACGGTCAAGTACCATCTAATAGGAAAGGGGAGAGTCTGTTTGCCTTCTGATTGGTGCAGAAAACCAACACCTCAATGAAGATGGGCAGGCTGGCAGACCAATGCTAGAGCACTGGGATGGGGAGTTGGGGCTTGGAATTCATGGGATCAAACCCCAATGATCTGACTGAACAGCATTAGAGATGCCAGGAACAAGGAGCTATATCACACAGCCCCAACTGGTTCTATCCAGTACATGGAGAGTGGGATTCTGGAGCCTGGGAGCAGATAGAGTGTCAGGGAGAAAGGGAGAGGAAATTAGAACTGGTGTTGAAAGGAAAGACTGATTCATTCACGTCTGAATAAGCAACTCAGAGAGTTTTGCTGCTTGAACTGAAGGAAAATTGTCTGTTATTGAGGAGGATTACTTTTAACATTCAGATTCATCACAAAATGGAACAAGATATAAAATATGCTGAAGAACAATTATCGTCATTTACCGTTATCTGCTCCTGTGCCTTCCCTTTCCAGCCTGTTCAGTGTGAGGAGAAATGCAGGAAAGGGAAACATTTCCCCCAACATCCTTCCCTTCAGTGTGAGGGTAATTACTGTGAGGGAAACATTTACCCCAACATCCTTCCCTTCAGTGTGTGGGTAATTACTGTGAGGGAGAGCATTAACCCCAACATCCTTCCCTTCAGTGTGTGGGTAATTACTCTGAGGGGAGCATTTACCCCATCATCAACCCCTTTCACTGTGAGGGTAATTATAGAAAAGAAGAACATGAAATGCAATGATCTGGGACAAAATTAATTGGTACTTAGTGTCACAGAGTCATACAGCACAGAAACAGGCCTTTAGCCGAACATGGAGAAAGTGAGGACTGCAGATGCTGGAGATCAGAGCGAAAAACTGAGTTGCTGCACTTTTCCAGCAACAAATTTTTCAGCTTGAGCCTAACATGTCCATTCCAGTAAGTTTTCCTAAACTGAACCAGCCCCATTTTCCTGTGTTTGACCCATATCTCTCTCACCCTTTCCGAACTATGTACCGGTCCAAAATGACTTTTAATTTGGTGGATGTGAGGTGGGTCTTTCATCAGAGTGAACCCACTGGTGCGTCAAAAGTGATTGAATCCATTCCAACACTCCGAGCAAGTGAATGGTCTCTCCCCATTGTGAACATGTTGGTGTGCAGTGAGGTGAGATGATTGCCTGAACCCAGTCCCACAGTGAGACCACCAGAGCGGTCTCTCCCCAGTGTGAACGTGGTGATGGATCATCTGATGTTGAATACGTTTATTGCTTTTCCCACAGTCTGAACTTTTAAAAGCTTGTTAACGTAGTGAACATGCTGGTGTCTCAGCAGCTGGGATGATCCCTTGCCACACTCTGTGTGGGTGGACAGCCTCTCCCCCGTGTGAACTCACTGATGTACAGTCAGCTGGGATGATCACCTGAGCCCAGTTCCACAGTGAGAACACTTGAATGGTCTCCTGAATCATCCCCATCAGTGAACACACATTAATGGGACATCAGTTCTCCAGGACGTTTCCAGCATTGCCTACATCCTGAATATTTAGAAGGTCTCTCCCCCGTGTGAACTCCCCGGGGCCTCCAGACAGACATATACAAAATGTTTATTTAATAAAGTCTTCAGTGCTTGATGTGATGTAGATTTAATGAGCGATTTGTGTGAATGAGAGGGTTTTTATATGGTGAAGCCGACAACAGATACTTTGAGTTTTATTTGATTTCATCTCAGCGTGGCTCTTGAAGGCCAGCTGTGATGGAGTTGAGTAAGTTGTTCAGGAAGAAGACCATACAACACAGGAACTGAAGTGGGCCATTCATCCCATCAGGGTCTCGCAGGTACAGTGCTGCTGTGACGGAGGGGTTGGGAGGATATGAAATGGCAAAGATTCACAAACAGGAAACTCCAAACAGACATGTGACTGTCACTCCTTTTACCAGGATACGAATATCGTTGTCCTTTCCCTATGGAAGCAAATGCTTTCCTTTCTGTCTGAGAGAAAAGATGTCAGATGTTGGTGTGGCTGTGTGTGTTCCAAAGTATTCACTAACCAGATTAGACTATCCTGGAGCATGTGCTCACTCTGTGTACCCCACCTGCAGAAGGTGCTGGGCTGGCTTTCACCAGCAATTTCTGTTTTTGTTTCTGATTTCCAGCATCCACCGTTCTTTGTAATTTTTCGATTCACTGCGGTGAGTGTTTGTATTTCAGACTGGAGGGACGTGTGCTGAAACAAGGTTCTTTTTGAGCTATGTGTATGACCTGGACTCAAGTGGACAGGACCGAATTTCAGTACTTGCAGGGAATATCAAGATCCAAAGTGTAGTGTAATGGACCAGATCAAACCACCTCAAAACATATCAAGGAGATAGCTTCGATCCTGACTTCTTTCTTGTTTAAATGCAAGTTCAAGGCATTGTACTCGAGATGTGATTCCATTGGTCAAACTATTCACCTTTAACCAAAACTCAATTTATTCTGACATCACAACTTAAATACAAATGAGAAATAGAATTGGCATTACTTTACCTTCAATAAAATACTTAACAAAATAATAGATTATTTAACAACCGCCCATCAACCGCCCCAGTCCAGCAGCATCACATAAGCACACACTTGGCAAAGGCAATGTCAACAAAGCAGACTTCCTGTACTTGCAGAGATGAGATTGGAGCAGGTGGGATATTGGTTGCTAGGGGAGGGTCAAAGGGAAATAAGGGTAGAGAGAGTGAAGTGAGGCAGGGCCAGGTGTTAGAGGGTGCAGGGACTGAGCAGAGAGTGAGAACAGATTAGGTTGATTTTTAAAATTCATTCAAGCCATGTGGGTCTCGCTGGCAAGGCCAGTATTTGTTCCCCATCCCTAAGTGTCCTTGAACTGAGAGGCTTGCTTGGCCATTTCAGAGACAAGGACAGAGTCAGACACATTGCATTCAATCTGTCCGAAAAGGTCACACTGAAGTTTGAAGTGGGATCTGAAGTCACCTGGAGGGCAGATGGGGGAAAGATGGTGGATTTGCTTCCCTAAAGGACATTAGTGAAACAGGTTTTATTTTGAGCAACAAGTGATGATAATTCAGATGGCCACCATCAGGAAGAACAAGGCTTCAATTCCAGATTTATTAATTAAATTCCACAAGTTGCCGTGGTGAGAATTGAACCCCATTTTCCCAGAGCATAAACCTGATCTTCAGGGCCCCATCAACAGCCCAGCTATGGGAGTCATTTGGGAATGTGTGACTGGACTCTTTTCCTTGACCCATACAGACCGGCCATAAACAGTTCGAAACAGCAAGGAACGGGCTTGACGACTCAGAAAATCAGAAATGGTTATTCTTCAAGTGACCGAGGAAAGGAGTTTTAATCTTCATTGCTCAGATAATAATCTAAAGAAACCAATCAGATCCCTTTCTGGAATGTTATGAAACAGGGATAGCAAGCCAAACCAAATCCACCTCACTATCACTGGATACACAACACAATGATAAGAAAACATTCAATGATCCTCAAAATTACTGAATGATTCTGAATGAGGCATGGCAAAGAACAGATCTTGGACACCAAGTCTACAATTTTAACGAAAATTAACAATTCATTCTGAAGAACAAAACTGAGCACAGATAAACTATAAGGCAATAGCATGTTTTAAGTCAATTTGTAGTTCAGGTTGATGTTCTGAATGTAGATTTGTTATCAGAGAAAACCAATATCCAAAACTATAAGGCAATCTAATTAATATCGACCACCGAAGCCCAATCTTCATTGATTGTAAAATTCCGATCAGACATCCCTCACAAATATGTGTGCACACATACACACACATGTGGAGTTAAGATAAATGAGAAAAATAAAAGAATTGTGATTTTCCAGTTTGATGACCATTTTACTGATAAACGTCAGGCCGTCATGAAATCCTTGTTTGATGAGTTCTCTGACAAGTACGTTGGATGTATGTCTTGCTTGAATTCCAAAGTCACTGGTCAATACAGATCGCTTCTGCATATAGAGCTATAGAGTCATGGAGTCCTAAAGCATGGAGACATGCCCTTTGCTCCAAAATGTCCATGCCCACCAAAATGTCTGTCCACACTAACCCCATTTCACTGCACTTGGCCCATATCCTTCGAATCCTTTCCTGGACATGTATTCACACAAATGCCTTTTAAATGTTGATAATGTAGCCACCTCAACTACTTCCACTGGCAGCTCATTCCAAGTTTGCAGATGACACTAAGATTGGTGGAGGAGCAGATAGTGAAGGAGACTGTCAGAGAATTCAGCAGAATATAGATAAATTGGAGAGTTGAGCAGGGAAATGGCAGGTGGAGTTTAATCCGGGCAAATGCAAGGTGATGCATTTCGGAAGATCCAGTTCAAGAGCAAACATTATGGTAAATGGACAAGCCCTGCTGAAAATTAATGCACAGAGAGATCTGGGTGTTCAGATCCATTGATCCCTGAAGGTTACAATGCAGTTCGATAGAGTGCTCGAGAAGGTATACAGCATGGTTTCCTTTATCAGGCAGGGTATTGAGTACAGGAGTTGGTAGATGATTGTTACGGTTGTATAAGATTTTGGTTCGGCCACGTTTGGAATCTTATGTACCGATCTGGTTGCCATGTAACCAAAAGGATGTGGATGCTTTGGAGAGGGTGAAAACGAGGTTCACCAGGATGGTGAACATACACACACCCCGGTATGATGGGGGGTGCTAACTATGAAAAGAGGTTGAGCAGATTAGGATTATTTTCATTAGGAAGACAGAGGTTGAGGGGCAACTGATTGAGGTCAACAAAATCATGAGAGGTATAGACAGGGTGGATAGCAAGAAGCTTTTTCCCAGAGTGGGGTCTCAGTTATGAGGGGTCATGAGTTCAAAGTGACAGGGGAAAAGTTTTATTGTTGGGAATTGATGAGACTCACGGTTGGTGTGTTCCTCCCAGGTGCCAGGGTCCGTGATGTCTTGGATCATATCTTTGGGGTCCTGAAGGGAGAGGGTGCCCAGCTGCAAGTTGTGGTCCATGTAGGTACCAACATCATAGTTAGAAAGAGGGATAGGGATGTAAGGCAGGATTTCAGGGAGATAGGGTGGAACCTGAGAGCTAGAACAAACAGAGTTGTTATCTCTGGTTTGTTACCCGTGCCACGTGATAGAGAGGCAAGGAATACGGAGAGATATCAGCCAAACAGAGATGGTGTAGGAGGGAGGGTTTCAGTTACTTGGATAATTGGGGCTCATTCTGGGGAAGGTGCGACTTGCACAAACAGGACGGTCTTCACTTGAACCAGAGGGGTACTAATATCCTGGGTGGAAAATTAGCTGGTGCTAATCGGGTGGGTTTATACAGAGGGATGGGAACCTGAGGTGTAGTTCCAGTAGACAGGAGGATGAGAGTAGGGAGGACAGAGACAGGATTTCACGGTCACAAGAGTGTGCTGTCAGACAGCAAGCTGGTTTGAAGTGTGTCTACTTCAAAGCCAGGAGTATCCGGAATACGGGAGGTGAGCTTGCAGCATGGATGGGTACCTGGGATTTCGATGTTGTGGCCATTTCGGATACATGGATAGACCAGGGTGAGGAAGGGATGTTGCAGGTTTTCAGGATTGAGATCATTCATTAAGAACAGGCAAGGCAGTAAAAGAGGGGGAGGTGTAGCCTTGTTCATCAAGGAAAGTATAATGGTGGCTGAAATAACTTTTGACACCAAATTACTCCTGAGGTAGTATGGGCTGAGTTTAGAAACAGGAGAGGAGAGGTCACACTGCTGGGAGTTTTTTTATAGGCCTCTGCAGAGTTCCAGGGAGGTGGAGGAGAGGATTGGCAAAACGATTCTGGGTAGGACTGAAAGGAACAGGATGATCATTATGGGGGACTTTACTTTCTCCAACATTGACTGGAAATGCGATAACTCTAGTACGTCGGTTGGATCAGTTTTTGTCCAATGTGTACAGGAGAGTTTCCTGACACAGTATGTCGAGGGGCTGACAAGAGGGGAGGCCACACTGGATCTGGTGCTTGGTAATGAACCAGGCCAGGTGTTTGATTTAGTTGTAAGTGAGCACTTTGGAGAGAGTGACCATAATTCAGTTATGTTTAGTTTAACGATGGAAAGGGATAGGTACATGCCACAAGTCAGGAGTTATCGATGGGGCAAGGGCAATAAGAACACGATTAGTCAAGAATTAGGATGCAGAGAATGGGTTATCAAAATGCAGGGGATGGGGACAATGGAAATGTGGAGCTGGTTTAAGGAACAGATATTGGGTGGACTTGATCGGTATGTCCCTGTCAGGCAGGGAGGAAGTTGTAAGGTAAGGGAACCGTGGTTTACTACAGAAATTGCATCTCTTGTTAAGTGTAAAAAGGAGGCTTATATGTTGATGAGACAAGATGGTTCAGATGAAGCGATGGAGAGATACAGATTAGCTGGGAAGGATTTAAAGAGAGTTAAGAAGAGCAAAGAGATGACATGAGCAATTTTTAGCAGGTAGAATAGAGGAGAACCCTAAATCTTTCTATAGATGTTTTAGGAATAAAAGGATGACTAAGGTAGGAATAGGGTCAGTCAAAGACAGAACTGGGAAGTTGAGTGTGGACCTTGTGGAGATCAGTGATGTGCTAAATGAACATTTCTCATCGGTTTTCACTCAGGAAAAGGAGAACATTGTAGAGGAGATGAATGAGATACAAGATCAATTCTAGAAAGTGTGAAAGTAGACAAGTCCCCCTGGGCTGGATGGGATTTATCCGAGGATTCTCTGGGAAGTTATGGAGGAGATAGCAGAAGCTTTGGTTTTGATATTCGAGTCATCATTGTCAACAGGTTTGGTATCAGAGGATTGGAGGGTTGCAAATGTTGTGCCCTTGTTCAAGGAGGGCAGGAGGGATGACCAGGTAATTATAGACCAGTGAGTCTTACTTCCGTTGTAGGAAAGGTTTTGGAAAAGATGATAAGAGATAAGATTTATAATCATCGAGCTAGCAACAATTTGATTTCAGATAGTAAACATGGTTTCGTCAAGGGCAAGTTGTGTCTCACAAACCTTATTGAGTGTTTTGAGAAGGTGACCAAGCATGTAGGTGAGGGTAGGGCAGTTGATGTGGTGTACATGGACTTCAGGAAAGTCTTTGATAAGGTTCCACATGGTAGGCTGTTGGAGAAAATGCAGAGGCAGGAGATTGAGGGTGATTTAGCAGTTTGGATTAGAAACTGGCTTTCTGAAAGGAGGCAATGAGTGATGGTTGATGGAAAATATTTAGCCTGGAGTCCAGTTACTAGTGGTGTGCCACAACGATCTGTTTTGGGATCACTGCTGTTTGTCATTTTTATAATTTGGAGATGTCAATGTTGGACTGGGGTGTACAAAGTTAAAAATCACACAACACCAGGTTATAGTCCAACAGGTTTAATTTGAAGTCATTTTTATAAATGACTTGGACGCAGGCATAGGTGGATGGGTTCGTAAGTTTACAGATGACACTGAAGTTGGTGGAGTGGTGGACAGTGTGGAAGAATGCTTCAGGTTGCAGGGGGACTTGGATAAACTGCAGAACTGGGCTGAGAGGTGACAAATGGGGTTCAATGTAGCAAAATGTGAGGTGATTCACATTGGGAAGAATAACAGGAAGGCAGAATACTGGGTCAATGGAAAGATTCTTGGTAGTGTGGCTGTGCAGAGGGATCTTGGAGTCCATGTACATAGATCCCTGAAAGTTGCCACCCAGGTTGATCGTGCTGTTAAGAAGGCATACGATGTGTTAGCTTTCATTGGGAGAGGGACTGAGTTCTGGAACAGCAATGTCATGCTGCATCTATACAAAATGCTAGTGCGGCTGCACTTGGAATATTGTGTACAGTTCTGGTCGCCCCATGACAGGAAGGATGTGGAAGCATTGGTAAAGCTGCAGAGGAGATTTACCAGGATGTTGCCTGGTCTGGAGGGAAAATCTTATGAGGAAAGGCTGAGAGACTTCGGTCTGTTCTCATTGGAAAGAAGAAGGCTAAGAGGGGATTTGATAGAGATATACAAGATGATCAGAGGATTAGATAGGGTAGAAAGTGAGATTCTTTTTCCTCGGATGATGACATTAGCTTGTACGAGGGGGCCTAACTACAAATTGTGGGGTGATAGATTTAAGACAGATTTTAGAGGCAGGTTCTTTACTCAGAGTGATAAGGGTGTGGAATGCCCTACCTGCTAATGTAGTCAACTCAGCCACAACAGGGAGATTTAAACAATCCTTGGATAAGCACATGGATAATGATGTGATAGTGTCGGCGGATGGGCTTAGAATATTTTACAGGTCAGCACCACATTGAGGGCCGAAGGGCCTGTTCTGTGCTGTACTGTTCAATACTCTATGTTCTAAGATTAAGGGAGATATGTGCGGAAGGTTCTTTACGCAGATTGGTGGTGAACTACTGGAACGGGTTGCCAGCGGAGGTGGTAGAGGTGGGCACAATACATTTAAGATGCATCTAGACAGAGACATGAATGGGCAGAGAGCAGAGGGGTACAGATCCTTAGAAAATAGGTGACAGGTTTAGACAAAGGATCTGGAGCAGTACAGGCTTGGAGGGCTGAAGGGCCTGTTCCTGTGCTGTAATTTTCTTTGTTCTTTGTTCCACATCTGGGAAACACCCAACAAATATGTGGTTGGAGATGTGGCTCCAGGATTCACACAAGGACCAACGGAACCCATGAAAAGGGACACAAATTTCCTCAGGAGATGATAACACTCATGAGTGAGTAATCACCGATGACAATGACAATGACCTTGAATTAACCTGCCTTAGTTTTCCAGACCATATTCCAACAGCAAATGTTTCCCTTTTCTTTTCTCATCTTTCGTCAAACAACCTATTTTTCAAACTTTAATTCTCAACTTTAAAATTTCAGTTCCAAACCAAAAGTGAGGAAACCAAAAGAAAAGGAGTGATGCTCTCAATGGGAAACATGCTGCTTTTCACTGGGTCACATTGAATAGGAAGAAAGTTAGTCCAAAGTGGTCAGGCTGTACAGTGAGGGTGGTACTCTATCACTGCATGTCTGTCCACTGTGTTGATGCTTCACACACTCGATGTTACAGTGTCTGAAATGGATGCTGATTGGTCAGTTCGAGTACAGCCAGTACCTGGGGCCAATGGCTGCTGGGTCTGATTAGGCTCAGGAATGCTGGATGACCCTGGATCATTCCTGAAAAACATACAAGGAACATTAATATTCAGAGGAAGCTAATGGCATAATCCCAGGTCACAGTAACAAGAATCCTATCTTTTTGCTTATCCCCTCACAGGCCATGGGTCGGTCTGGCTGCTCCTAGTTGTCCATGAGAAGGTGGTGGGGAACTGTTGCTGGATCAAAATCCTGGAAATCCCTCCCTAAGGGCTCTGTGGCTCTTGCCTTCAGAACAACGACTGGAGCAGTTCATGAAGGCAGCTCACCCCCAACTTCTCAAGGGCAACTGAAGACAGGTAGTCAATGCTGGTCCAATCAGAGATGCTCACAACCGGTAAATGAATAAACAAAATATTCAGATTTAGACACAATTCACCCATGTCACCCTTGAAGAATTCACCACCAGAAACAGTTCTGCCTTGGTCCCAGAATGTACCAAAGCACCCACGGGTCAGCTTTGAGCAACTGGTTACAAGGCAGGGAGGGAGGGTGTTGGAGATGAGGGGAAAATTCCTGCAAGGGCTTCCTATCACCTGTAACTTTGGAGGATGCTACAGAACATGGAAATCTTGGAAAGAGGGGGATGATCAGGAAATCACATTCCCACTCAGTGGAAATTCAGCTGCTCAGAGAGCAAGGTAGAAAAAGTAGGATTCACAAAAAAGTCCCTTTTATCCTCAGCACTCACTGCAAGTGATTACATTCCAATCGTCCCCTCCATAAAACAGCCATTACAACTCAAAGTGACCACTGTGAGAAAACTGGGGAACACTTTCGTTCTACACAAGGATGAATTGTAGATTGATTTGCAGACGAGAGATCACAGATGAACCTGGAGCTGGAGATTTACAAACAGCCAGAAATTGACCAATTCTGTTCAGAAATTATTTATCTGTCATTTACCTCTCACTTTTCCAGTGAGTGTTTGAGCAACTTGTAAGAAGGAAAAAACACATTGGGAGCTCATCGGCAGGAGGCTGCATTCTGTCTATGAAAAGGAGATATTCAATACAACCCTGAACTAGAGCATTTCTACTCAGCGAAAGTGAGGGCTTCCTGATGAAGGGCTTTTGCACGAAACATCGATTCTCCTGCTCCTCGGATGCTGCCTGACCTGCTGTGTTTTTCCAACACCACACTCTCGACTCAGGGCATTTCCACCACTACTCTCGTGTCAGTCACTGACTATCTTACCTTTTCAAAGGTGTCGTTCTCTTGAGTTGCTGTGAACACTCTAAAGAGAAAAAAAGATTCATAAATATTTTGTAAAATTATGAACAAATTTGTCACATTGTCTCCACAATTGGAAATGTTTCCCCCCATACACTTTCATCCCTTTATCCTCAAGAACTCTAACTCCTTCTTAAAAACATTTCTTGATTTGGCCTCAACTGCTTTCTGTGGCAGGGAACTCCACAGGATCACAGTAACTCCAAAGGGATTGTTCTCCATGTCAATCCTGAATGGCCTACCCCATATCCTTTGACAGTGACCATTGGTTCTTGTCTCCTCGGTCATCGGAAACATCTTTCCTACATTTATCTCGTCGAGTTTTATTGAAATTTCACACATTTCCCTGAGATCCCCCTCATTCTTCCAAATTCCAGTGAATATCATCCTAACCAATCCAATCTCTCTTCATACATCAGCCCTGAAATCCCAGGAGTCTGTCTGAGAAACCTTCATTGCACTCTGTCCAATGCCAGAACATCCCTCCTCAGATAAGGGGACCAGAACCTCACCCAATACTCCAGGTGTGGTTTCTCCAAGACCTTGTACAATTACAGCAAGACATTCCTACTCCTGTATCAAAACTTCTTTCTGTGAAGCCAAAATACAACTGACAGAGATACGGAGGGAGAGGGCATGAAGATAAGGATCAGAATTTAAACTTCTCAAGGTCTTCAGCACTGACATAACTGAGCTCAGAATTCTGAGCCCTTCAATATTCCTAAGACATCCTGCCTGTTCAATTTGTTCAGCCAGAGCAAAGACAGGTCATGAGGGCAGTCCCAAAACAGACCAGTGCCTGAACATTGCACTCACTGCACAGGCCAGAAGAGGAGTCCATGTTACCATTCCTGCCCAAATATAGCTCTGTTACTCAGACTATCTGAGCCACCATGTCTATGCCTTTATCCAGCAAACTCTCGAAAGCCACTTGAACAATAAAGCTCACAAGAATATCGTGGTGAACTGCAACTTCCTTTCTGTTCTGTTTGAGAGTCTGTACAAAGTGGGAATGAATGCAAAAGATGTGATTTGTTGTGATTCTATCAAATGGGAGTGAATGAAAAGACATTTTAGCGCATTGAGATTCAAGTGATGGGAGGATAATGGGAATTGATCCATCAGAGTTCAATAGAATGGGTTTGAATGGATCTCCTTGTGAAACATCCTCAATGTTAAATCACTCACAAGAAAGCTCCGTCCCAGACAACATCCTGGTGAATCTCCTGTGCACCCCTCCCTCTTGTTATGTCAGAACCATACCGTTTTATCAAACCTCATTGTCCATGAACCCACCTCCTTTGTTCCTGAAGTTGATGAAGATTATGAAGCAGATGGGCAGGATGAGAAGCATTGGAATGACCGGCAGATATACAGTGGTGGGCTCAGTCCTCTTCACTGTAAAACAGCAAGAACAGCATTATTCAGGAATACCTCCATGTTGCTGCAGTGAAACTTGTAGCAGGGTTACAGAGGAAGAGATTAAATGTACAAACAGGATGTTCTGCAATGGAGCAAACCAGTTCAACGCTCTCACCTGCTGTTTCCCACAGACAGGGAATTTGCTCCCCTCCAAATACTTACCCAATTATCACCTGAAAGATCACTCTATGAAATTTATTTCCATTGGCCTTTCAGGCCGTGCATTGCAGATCAGAACAACTCCTGAAGGAGGCAACTGCTTAATTCTGTGACACAGAATATAAGGTTAGATGGATACTTTAAAACATTCGACAGGGTATTTCCTGGACCCAGCCTTGACTCACCAACACAAGGGCACCCATTACTGAGCACTGATCTACCATCCCACCCTGTCCTGTGTCCTACATGTCGACCAGACCAAGTAAGGAAGGCAGATTTCATACTGTAAAGGACCTGACTGAGTCAGATGAGCTTTCCCAACTATCAACAGTGGTCACATGTGACCATAAGGTTAGCTTTTCATTTAAATTCCAAATGTTTAAAATTTCATTCATCTTTCACCTTCTGCTGTGGTAGGATTTGAACCCATGGCCCCAGACATGAGGGTCTGGGTTAGTTACCCAGTGACAGTAGCAGTATACCACCAACTCCTTTTATAACCCATGTGTGAATGCAGGGCTAGGATAGGTCCCACGTGGCTGTGATGCCTCACACAGTCAGATGGACACTTAAGGAATGTATTTGCACTGATGGAACTATTCGCGATGAAGGTGTGAACACTTTCAATGGAACCAAGAGGGACACATTAGTCTGCAGCACCGTCCTGCTCGAGGAGATGATCTCATTGTCAGCTTAACTTTGGATCGTTTGGGGATTGAACTGAATGTTCTGAGTGTGTCAATGCCTTTCAATACTGACTTCAGAATGTACCTAAAAGGATCAACACATCAAATTACATTAAATGTTTAAAAAGTCAAATTTCAAACACAAAAGCAAAATACTGCAGGTGTTGGAAATTTGAAATAAAATCAAAATGCTGTAAATACTCAGCAGGCCAGACCCCACCTGCGGAGAGAAACAGGGTTAATATTTTAGTTTCAATGACCAATTCATTAAACATTTGCATAACCTGCTACACTCTCACTGTACACCCTCTACAGACAGAATACTTTTTAATATTCATTCAATTACAGGATGAGAAGGACATTGGGTGGGGCAGCGTTTATTACCCATCCTTATTAGTTAAGAATAAACCACATTGCTGTGTCTGGAGTCAAAGGTAGGCCAGGCCAGGTTAGGATGACAGTTCTCTTCACGAAAGATCATTAGTGAACCAGATGGGTTTTTACAACAATAAACAGTGGTCACATAGTCGGCCTTTGACTCTTACTTTGAGAATTTTATTAATTTCAAATTCCACATCTGCCATGGTAGGATTTGGATCCTTCTGCCCAGAACATTACTGGGTGTTGGATTAACCATCCATCGATAATACCATCAACTGTTGTCCCCCCACAATGATTTCTTACCATAAGCCCACACCCGAGTCTCCTTCAGGATCAGATACTGAGAATCAGGTTCTGACCTGTATTCCACCAGACACAGGTAAGTGTGATTGTCCCTCACTCTCAGCTGGTTTATCCTGATCGAGGCGTTTCCCTCCCATGGGTTCCCAATGACCTCGTACCAATTTCCACCGTGTCCAGTTGTCCAAATTCCCTATGATTGGGCTGGAAATGTAACGATGTGTTGGTAGGGCTCCTTCCTCATCCAGGTAACAGTTGTCAGGGTGTGGGAGTCCCAGCTCCTGAAGATACAGGGTAAAGTACCTGAATCTCCCTCTGTCCCACTCACCACTGAGACATTTCCCTGAGCAGCTGAGGAAGGACGAACATCAGAATGGATGAGGTCAGTGCCCAGAAGTTCTGAATTCAGTTTGTTACATTTCTTTCAACTTCACAATAAGATGAGTAATTAAACACCCCACATATTTCTCACAGGTCTGGACCAGGCTATTATAGTTCCCTAAAGGAATCACCATGATGAAAATCACTCACTCTCCACCCCCTCATTTTGAGTTACTCATTCATGAGATACTGACAAATTAGAAAATGGACTGAACCCACATGAATTCATTTATTCTGGGCCCAACATCCCTCCCAACTTCACTAAAAATGTTTGTTTTTCGTTCCCCAGCCCTATATTCCAGTCTGTGCTCCTTCACTCTGTCCTGAAATCCCATTCCAATGATTGAACACATGTCTGTGTGAAGGTGAACATTCCTGATATTAACCTGAACATAGCCTTTCACTAATTCCCAACCGTAACCTATGTCATTAACACAGTTTGATTGAGGTCTGTTGAAGATTTCCTGCAGCACCAACCACTTCTTTGAGTTTTGGGGGATGCTGGTGTTGGGATGCATGGGGAGGCAGGGGGAGGAATTAGCTCCATGCTGTACCCCCTTTATAAATTAATCATCCTCAGAAAGAGGGAGGGTCTCTCCATCTCCATCCTAATGTGAAATAAGTTTCAGATTCACCCACATCCTCTCAGCATCTGCTCCCTCAAGACTCCTCAGGATCTTGCAAGTTTCAATAAAGTCACTTCTCAATCTTCAGCAACGAGCAGCACCCAACTGGCTCTGAACCAATCAGAATGGGAATGTAACAACACTCTGACATTCTCAGCCAATGGGAGGTAGGGAGGTGGCTCTTCACATATTCTCAGCCAATGAGACCTGAAGTTCCACCATGTGCTCACTCAGTGAGGGATTGGAAGATCCTTGCCCTATCTTGTCCTCAGTCAATGCCAATCATTGGATTGACAACAAGAAGGAGGTCATTTTACCCATTGGGTCCTGGTTAGCTCCACATGGAACAATCCAGGTGAGACCCACCCAATTGTTCGAGTCCCCCCAAGTTCTGCCAGGTCACTTCCTTCAAGGGCCTATCAGGTTTAATTCTGAGATCAATGAATGGTTCCACATGCCCTTCGTTGCTGTTGGTGACTGTCAGTCATCAGCACTCACTGTGTAAACATTTCTCTCTCTCACATTCTCTCTGTACCTCTGCCCCAAAATCTAAGGCCTGCATCCTTGTCCCAACAGCGAATGGATAGACCTTTTACTTGTTTACTTTCTCTTCACTTGTCACGGTCTCAATCAAATCTCCCCTCAATCTCCTTAGCTCCGAGGAGAATGACCCTTGCTTCTCAAAACTTATAACGAAAACCAGTCTCTGATCCCCTCCCTGAAACACCCCAAGCCCATCCCTGGAATAATTCGGGTCACTCTGCACTGTCTCAAGGACATTCACATTCCTCTTAATAGGTGGTGACAGATCTGGACACAATACTCTCATTGGGGCACAGTTGGAGAGTTAACAATGTCCACAGTTGTTCGGCCCCTGAACTGCAAAGTCAGGAATAATAGAACATAGAACATAGAAGAATACAGCGCAGTACAGGCCCTTCAGCCCTCGATGTTGCGCCGATCAAAGCCCACCTAACCTACACTAACCCACTATCCTCCATATACCTATCCAATGCCCGCTTAAATACCCATAAAGAGGGAGAGTCCACTACTGCTACTGGCAGGGCATTCCATGAACTTACGACTCGCTGAGTGAAGAACCTACCCCTAACATCAGTCCTATATCTTCCCCCCCTTAATTTAAAGCTATGCCCCCTTGTAATAGCTGACTCCATACGTGGAAAAAGGTTCTCACTGTCAACCCTATCTAACCCCCTAATCATCTTGTACACCTCTATCAAATCACCCCTAAACCTTCTTTTCTCCAATGAAAACAACCCCAAGTGCCTCAGCCTTTCCTCATAGGATTTTCCTACCATACCAGGCAACATCCTGGTAAACTTCCTCTGCACCCGTTCCAGTGCCTCCACATCCTTCCTATAGCATGGCGACCAAAACTGCACACAATATTCCAGATGCGGCCGCACCAGAGTCTTATACAACTGCAGCATGACCTCAGGACTCCGGAACTCAATTCCTCTACCAATAAAAGCCAGTACGCCATATGCCTTCTTCACTGCACTATTTACCTGGGTGGCAACTTTCAGAGATCTGTGTACATGGACACCAAGATCCCTCTGCTCTTCCACACTACCAAGTAGTCTACCATTAGCCCAGTAATCCATCTTTTTATTACTCTTACCAAAGTGAATCACTTCACACTTAGCTACATTGAACTCCATTTGCCACCTTTCTGCCCAGCTCTGCAGCTTCTCTATATCCCGCTGTAACCTGCCATATCCTTCCTCACTGTCTACAACTCCTCCGACTTTCGTATCATCCGCAAACTTGCTCACCCAACCTTCTAACCCTTCCTCCAGGTCATTTATAAAAATGACAAACAGCAATGGTCCCAAAACAGATCCTTGCGGAACACCGCTAGTGACGGCACTCCAAGATGAACCTTTGCCATCAACTACTACCCTCTGTCTTCTTCCAGAGAGCCAATTCCTAATCCAAACCTCCAACTCACCCTCAATGCCATATCTCTGTATTTTCTGCAGTAGCCTACCATGGGGGACCTTATCAAACGCCTTACTAAAATCCATATATACCACATCTACCGCTTTCCCCTCATCTACCTCCTTAGTCACCTTCTCAAAGAATTCAATAAGGTTTGTGAGGCACGACCTGCCCTTCACAAAACCATGCTGACTATCCTTGATCACATTATTCTTATCCAGATGTGCATAAATCCTATCCCTTACAATTCTCTCTAAGACTTTGCCCACAACAGAAGTGAGACTCACTGGCCTATAGTTACTAGGATTATCCCTACTCCCCTTCTTGAACAAGGTAACCACGTTTGCTAGCCTCCAGTCCTCTGGCACTACTCCTGTCGACAAAGAGGACACAAAAATCAAGGCCAATGGCTCTGCAATCTCCTCCCTTGCTTCCCAGAGAATCCTAGGATAAATGCCATCAGGCCCAGGGGACTTATTTATTTTCACCCTTGCCAGAATTTCCAACACCTCTTCTCTACATATCTCAAAGCCATCCATTCTACTTATTCGTGCCTCAGTATTCATATCGACAACAATGTCCTGTTCCTGAGTGAATACTGACGAAAAGTATTCATTCAGCGCCTCCCCAATCTCTTCAGCCTCCACACGCAACTTCCCATTACTATCCTTGATTGGACCTATTCCTTCCCTAGTCATTCTTTTATTCCTAACATACCTATAGAAAGCCTTAGGGTTTTCCCTAATCCTACCAACTAAGGACCTTTCATGTCCCCTCCTTGCTGCTCTTAGCTCTCTCTTCAGGTCCATCCGGGCTACCTTATAACTCTCAATTGCCCCTATTGAACCTTCACGCCTCATCTTTACATAGGCCGCCCTCTTCCATTTAACAAGGGATTCCAACTCCTTATTAAACCACGGCTCCCTCACACGACCCTTTCCTCCCTGCCTGATAGGTACGTACTTATCAACGACACTCAATAGTTAATGGGCATAATTTTCATGTGAAAGCGAGTGTGAGGAGAGGGGCTTTGCGGAAAAGGTGGTGGGAGTTTTGAATGCACTCCCTTGGGAGGGTAATAGAGGCGGAAAACCGGGCAACATTTAAAAAGCATCTGGACGAGCAGTTGAACCATCATAACATTCCTACCAGGGGAAAGCCATAGTGGCCAGGCCTCTGGCACTGAGCCTGGATCTGTGGCTCAGAAGGGAAGGGGGAGAAGAGAAAAGTGCTAGTGGTAGGAGACTCAATCATTAGAGGATCAAACAGAAATTTCTGTGGTTGTGAACGGGACTCCCAGAAAGTATATCGCCTCCCGGGTGCGAGGGTCCAGGATGTCTCTGATCAAGTCTACAAGGTTCTGAAGGGAGAGGGTGAGCAGCCAGAAATCGTGGTGCACATTGGCACCAACGACATAGCGAGGAAAAGGGATAAGGATCTAAAATGTGATTCCAGGTGGTAAGTTTAGAAGCTTAAAAGCGGGACAAGCAGAGTAGTAATCTCAAAATTACTACCAGTACCACGTGCTCGTGAAGTGAGGAACAGGGAGCGAGTGCAGCTAAACATGTGGTTCCAGCGCTGGTGCAGGAGGGAGGGCTTCAGATACATAGATCATTGGGGTACCTTCTGGGGAAGGTGGGACCTGTATTTCAAGGACGTTTTGCACTTAAACTGGAGGGGCACCAATGTCCTGGGCAGGAGATTTGCTGGAGCACTTTAGGACAGTTTAAACTAGTTTGGCAGGAGGATGAGAACCAGAGCTACAGATCAGAGGAGAGAGTAGTTGTTAAACGGGCAGAAATAGAATGCAGTGAGTCTGTCAGGAAAGATACACAATTGATAGGGCAAAGGGATGGGTTAAAGTGTGTCTGTTTCAATGCAAGGAGTGTCAGGAATAAGAGTGATGAACTCTGAGAATGGATCAGGAGTTGGAACAATGATGTTGTGGCCATAAGAGAGATAAGATTTCACAGGAGCAGGAATGGTTGCAGGATGTTCAAGAGATTCGATCAAGAAGGGCAATAAGACGCTGGTGGGAGTAATCCATGGGACCCATAGCAGTAGCTATATTGTGAGTGTCAAGGACAATGCCACACCCCCTCAAAACATTTCTGGAAGTTCACCCAGACCCTAAGTTTTGGAGTTGTTTTAAGCAAATGTTGATTGGATATTCCAGGAGAGATGCAGCTGGCCCAACCACTCAGTTTTAAACAAATCAGTATTTATTCACACATGAACAAAAGAAAAACAAATTTAGAATACCAGAACTATTTAAAAACCCAGTCGCCTCTATTGCAACTGAATGATGCTGTTCCAAATACTTGCTATGTCCCCATAAACACTCCCTTGGCAAGAAAGATAAAATCAAACAGGTTCACACAGGAGAGATGTCAGAGAGAGAAAGAGAGAGGGAGAGACAGAGAGAGCGTGAGAGAGAGAGAGACAGACAGAGGATCAACATGGAGCTGTTTCTTTGTCCAGCAACCTCAAAAAACTGACTGCTTGCGAAAACCAAACCAAACCAGAAAAAGCTGAGCTGGGATAACTGGCCACTTCCGTTTCATTGCACAAATGTGTTATTTTTAAACTTGAAAGCGTATTTCCTTTGGCAGTATCTGTTATCTATAATCAAATGGGCCAATGAGCTGAGAAGTGGCAGATGGAGTTTAATTCAGATAAATGCGAGGTGCTGCATTTTGGGAAAGCAAATCTTAGCAGGACTTATACACTTAATGGTAAGGTCCTAGGGAGTGTTGCTGAACAAACAGACCTTGGAGTGCAGATTCATAGCTACTTGAAAGTAGAGTCGCAGTGAGATAGGATAGTGAAAAAGGCGTTTGGTATGCTTTCCTTTATTGGTCAGAGTACTGAGTACAGGATTTGGGAGGTCATGTTGCAGCTGTACAGGACATTGGTTAGGCCACTGTTGGAATATTGCGTGCTATTCTCGTCTCCTTCCTATTGGAAAGATGTTGTGAAACGTGAAAGGGTTCAGAAAAGGTTTACAAGGATGTTGCCAGGGTTGGAGGATTTGAGCTATAGGGAGAGGCTGAACAGGCTGGGACTGTTTTCCCTGGAGCGTTGGAGGCTGAGGTGTGACCTTATAGAGGTTTACAAAATTATGAGGGGCATGGATAGGATAAATAGACAAAGTATTTTCCCTGGGCCCGGGATTCCAGAACTCGAGGGCATAGGTTCAGGGTGAGAGGGGAAGGATATAAAAGAGACCTAAGGGGCAATCTTTTCACACAGAGGGTGGTACATGTATGGAATGAGCTGCCAGAGGAAGTGGTGGAGGCTGGTACAATTGCAACATTTAAGAGGCATTTGGAAGGGTATATGAATAGGAAGGGTTTGGAGGGATATGGGTCAGGTGCTGGCAGGTGGGACTAGATTGGGTTGGGATATCTGGTCAGCATGGACGGGTTGGACCAAAGGGTCTGTTTCCATGCTGTACATCTCTGTGACTCTATGACTCTAAATAGGACCTAAAACCCATCCAAACCAGACACATCGGAACTTCTGCATTTACAATCCCTCTCAAAAAAACCAAGGACAGAATAACCTTGTCAAAGGA
Source organism: Chiloscyllium punctatum (assembly GCF_047496795.1). Classification (NCBI taxonomy): domain Eukaryota; kingdom Metazoa; phylum Chordata; class Chondrichthyes; order Orectolobiformes; family Hemiscylliidae; genus Chiloscyllium; species Chiloscyllium punctatum. The sequence goes on along the minus strand of NC_092740.1, from coordinate 9,542,373 downwards.
GCAACATTGTCACATTGGGACAGGGAACAAATCAAGAGATCGTCAGAGCATGTAGCAGAGGCAGTACGTTAACCATGGGTGGCTTTAATCTTCATGCATATTGGGATAGTCAGATTAGCAGATGGAGCCATGAGGAAGAATTCAGAGACATATTGAAGGTAGTCTCTGAGAACAATGTGCTGTGGATCCAACCAGGGATCAGGCCATTTTGGGTTTGGTGATGTGTCATGATTCAGGTTTAATAAACGATGCCAGAATGAAAAATACTCTGGAATCTGTCTCCATACCACGGGAGACAGAATTTAATACTCAGTTTGAGGGGGTGGAGCTTGAGTTGGCAGTAACGATGCTTAGCTTATCGAAGGGAATGAGGGCAGAACTGGCTGGAGTGAGCTGAAGAAGCAGGTTAGCAGCAAAAACAGCTGAGGAACAATGGCAGACTTGTAACAAAATAGTTCATGACTCCACAGCAAAGGGACAACCCAGTGAGAAGAAGCATTCTGGGAAATGGATAAGCCTATCAGGATTAACCAGGGAAGTTCAGTATATTATCAGGTTGAAAGAAGGAACATATAACGTGACAAATATTCATAGTGAACCAAAGAAAGTTTTAACATCAACAAAAGATGACCAAGAAGTTATAAAGTCAGAGAAATACACTCTGAATATAAGCTTGCAATTAAAATCATGAAAGAATGAGAGAGTGAGAGAGAGAGAGGGAGTGAGAGAGAGAGAGTGAGAGAGTGAGAGAGAGTGAGAGAGAGTGAGAGAGAGAGAGAGTGAGAGTGAGAGTGAGAGAGAGAGAGAGGGTGAGAGAGAGTGAGAGAGAGAGAGTGAGAGAGTGAGAGAGAGAGTGAGAGAGAGAGAGTGAGAGAGAGTGAGAGAGAGAGAGAGAGTGAGAGAGCAAATATCTGAAAAGGAAGAAAAGGTCCAGAGTAACCATAGGCCCCTTCGAGAGTAAGGGCTGGGAAAGAATCATCAGGAACCAAGAAGTGGGACAGGAATTAAATTAATCATTTTGAGCAGTTTTCACAGTAAAAGGCATGAACAGCATCCCAAACTTAATAACTATTCAAAGGCAAAAGGACAAGAATAAATACAATAGCTACAATTATGCTATTTTGGAAATTGTAGGGAGTGATGGACTCTCAGAGGAAGGCAGCACAGCCAGCCAACTTTCTGGGACTGAGACTGGCTCGACTGTAACTGAGGGGTAGGTCAGGTTCCAAGCGATCGATTGTGTGAGGGGAGTCTCTCATCAGAGGCACCAATATAATAAAGAGGTCGTGATGTGCAGGTTCATTGTTCTTTGAAAGTGGAGTCACAAGTAGACAGGGTACTGAGGAGGGTGTTTGGTACACTTGCCTTTCTTGGTCAGTTCATTGACTGTAAGAGTTGGGAGGACATGTTGTTACTCAACAGGTCACTGGTGAGGCCACTTTTGGAATACTGCATTCATTTCTGGTCTCCCTGCTATCGGAAAGATTTTGTGAGATTCAAAAAGGTTCAGGAAGGATATGGAAGGGTGTTGTCAGGGGTGGAGTGTTTGAATACAGGGAGAGGCTGAATAGGTTTGGGCTATTTTCCCTGGTGCATCAGAGGCTGAGGGCTGAGAGTTTAGAAGTTCATAAAATCATGAGGTGAAGAGTCAAGTTCTTTTCCCTGCAGTATGGGAGACCAAAACTACAGGGGAGAGGGGAAATATTTAAAAAGGGACCTTTTCCAAGCAGAGGGTGATGACTCTGTGAATACAATATTTGAAAGGCATCTGGATGGTTATATGGATAAGAAGGGTTTTGAGGGAAATTCACCAAGTGCTGGTAAATGGGACCAGGTTAATTTAGGATATCTGGTCAGCATGGGTAAATTGGACTGAAGGGTCTGTTTCCATGCTGTACGTCTCTAGGACTCTAAAGACCAATTAGGAAGTCTGTTATTGGAAATGTGAGATCAAAATTAAGGATGAATTGGCAGAACATTTAGAAATGCATAATATGATCAAGTAGAGTAAACATGACTTCAGGAAGGGGAAATGAACTTGAATTGTTTGAGGTGGTGACAAGCTGGATAGGTAAAGGGGAATCGGTGGATGTTTTATATGTTTTCAGAAGATATTTCACAACATGCAACACATTAAGCTCCTTAATGCGATTAGATTCTATGGTGCTGGTGATAGTATACTCACATGGAAAGACAATTAACTAACGAATAGAAAACAGAGAGTTGGGATAAGGTGGGAGTGATATCCAGCCTGCAAACTGTAATTAGTGGTGTATCACAGGATCTGAGATGGGGCCACATTTATTATAATATACATTAATGATTTGGATGAGGTCAGTGAATGTACTGTAGCCAAGTTTGCTGATGACAAAAACGTAAATGAGAAGGCAAGTGATAAGGATGAAATAAAGAAGCTGCAGAGAGATGTTGACAGGTTAAATAAGTGGGAAAAACTTGGTAATTGGAATATAATGTGGAAAATGTAAGGTTATACATTTGGCACAAAGAATAGAGAGGCTGAATATTAGTGAAACAGAGAAAGCCTGTTGAAAGTTACAGTACAGAAGAATATGGAGGTTTCTCAAAAACATTCAGCAGAGAGTAGGGTAGGTCAATGGAATGCTGTCCTTTATTTCAAATGGAATAGAATTTTAAAGTTGGGAGGTTTTACCAGACACGAGTTAGCTCACAGCTGGAATATTGTGGATAGTTTTGGTCCCTTATCAAAGGAAAGTGAAACTGGCATTGGAGGCAGTCCAGAGAAGATTCAATTAGTTGATGCCAGGTCAGGAGGGGCTGTCTTATGGGCAGCGTTTGACAAGATTGAGCCTGTGCTTGATGGATTACAGAAGAATGAAGAGTGACCAAATTGAGACATTAAAGATGCTTTGGGTGCTTGATAAGGTGGATGCAGCGTGGTTGTCCCCCTTGTCAGGAACAGAGGGCATCAGCTCAGAATGAGGGGTTACACATTTCAGATGAGAGGAATGTTTTCTCTCAGAGTGTAGTGAATCTCTGGGCTACTTTACCACAGACAGCAGTTAATGTTGGGTCATTAAGTATAGCCAAGGCTGAGATAGACAAATTTTTAATCAGTCACGGAATCGAGGATTGTGAAGATAAAGCAAGAAATGGAATTGACGTTTATCATCTCAGTCATGATCTCATTGAATATGGAACAGACTCAATGGGCTGAATGGCCTTCTTCTGTTCCTATGTCTTATGGGCTACCTGCCTCAGTTCTCAACACCTCCATTTCTGAAACCTGTAAATCCCATTTGCTTTTCCAACCACATTCTCAATATGTCCTGACATCTTCAAAAACTGAGGCACTCTGACCACCGACTTCCTTTATCCAGATCCATCCTTGAGATCCCTGTCATTGACTCCATATTGCCCATAGGGAACATGGAACCAGGTGGATCTTGGAGCTTGCATCCTTGGTGATGTTCTCTCTGGTCCCTACCTCAGAACACTGAAGCCAATTTGAACACAACAAATTAGGGAGTTGATGGGAGACTGTGGGAAGTTTCAGACACAGTGATGGAATGGTCCATAAATCCCAGCCTCATCTCTCTCTCTCTCTCTCTTTCTCACTGTCTCCTGCCTGAGACCTACTGATAGAACCCAAGAGAAGGAGCCAACCCGAGTGCTCCCGGTCCAGGTGGACCCTGTTCCCATTGAGCTATCGGGACAGTGACACCATCCAAACATTGTTCCTTCCCTTCAACTTCCAGCTTTGTTGGAGACTTTGTTTGAAAACTCTCAGTATTGAGCTCCACACGATAGGGACCAGTATCCTCCCGGCTCAGTCCCTCTATCATTAGTGAGACATTGTTGTTGGTGAGATTCCCCACGAATCTGAATCGATTCCCACTGTCCCCCTGTATCACATTCTCACACAGCTCACCCTGGGAACTGTCTGGATCAGAACATGTACACTTAAAGATAGCACCTGTACCAGATTTAATCCATAAAATGGAGCCGGTGAGTGTGAGGTGAGTGTCAGGGTAGGTGAAGCTGCAGGGTAAGACAGCGGAGCCTCCTTCCTCAGCCCTCACTCCATCCGCAACTGTCATTGACCAACCATTAACAGAAACCACTGTGAGGGAAGAGGGAGAGAGAGAGAGGGAGATAGAGTATGAACACAGCACTGGGACAGATATCAGTGTGTGGAAATGAAACTTGGAGACTCTATTCTGAGTATGTTATTTAGTAAGAATGTGATAGTGAGAGTGGGACTAAATAGTTAGTTATTTAGTTATTTATTTCAGCTATAATGAGAGGTAGTGAACAAATAGTAATGTAAATTCATGAGCAATCCAATACACTGGGGACAGAGTTTCAGTTCCCACCATGGCAGCTGCTGGAAATTCAATTCAGTTATTACATCAGGAATTAAACACCAGTCTAATGGGAACCATGAAACCATGATCAATTGTTGGAAAAAATCCATCTGGTTCACTGATGTTCTTTAGAGAAGGGAAATACCGTCCTTACCCAGTCTGACCTGCATGTGACTCCAGTCCCACAACAACAGATTAGACTCTAAAACTCCCACATCAATGGCAAAGGGAGACACTGCGTTGGACAAAACCAGTACAAAATATGAAAAGAAAGTTACAGAGATGTGCAGCATAGAAACAGACCCTTCAGTCCAACTTGCCCATGCCCATCAGATATCCTGAATAAATCTTGTCCCATTTGCCATATTTGGCCAATGCCCCTTAGATCCCTTCCTATTGATATACCATCCAGATGCCTTTTAAATGTTATAATTATACCAGCCTCTACCACATCCCCTGGCAGTTCATTCCATTCACACACCACACTCTGCATGAAAACGTTGTCCCTTAGGTCCTTTTTAAATCTTGCCCCTTCCACCTTAAACCTGTGCCCTCTAGTTTTGGACGTCCGTACCCTGGAGAAAAGACCTTGACTATTTATCCTGTCTCAATCCATGATTTTATAAACATCTATAAGGTCACCCCTCAGCCCCCAACATTCCAGGGAATCTTACCCCAGCTTATTCAGCTTTGCCCACAACTCAAGCCCTCCAACCTTAGTATCACTCTCCTCAATCTTTTCTGAACCCTTTTGAGTTTCTCAGCATCTTTCCTATAGCAGGGAGGCCAGAAATGAATGCAGTATTCCAAAAGTGTCTAACCAGCATCCTGTACAGCCATGACAAGACCTCCTCATTCCTGTACTCAATGCATTGATCAATAAAGGTGAGTTTACCAAATGCTTCCTTCATTAACCAGTCTACCCTTTGACTCCACTTTCAAAGAACAATGAACCTGCACTCCAAGGTCTCTTTGTTTGGCAACACTCCCCAGTACCTTACCAGTAAGTGTATAAGTCCTGCCCTGATTTGCCTTAACAAAATGCAACACCTCAAATTTATCTAAGTTAAACTCCATCTGCCACTCCTCAGCCCATTGGCCCATCTGATCAAAGTCCCATTCTACACTGAGATAACCTTCTTCGCTGTCAACTACACCTCCAATTTTGGTGTCATCTGGAAACTTACTGACTATTTCTCTGATATTCACATCCAAGCCATTTATATAAATGACAATAAGCAGTGGATCCAGCACCGATCCAGCACCATTTGGTTGAGATCTTTCAAGAGTCACTGGAGTCACGGAAAGTCCCGGATGATTGGAAGATCGTGGTTGTAACCCCATTGTTCAAGAAAGGATCAAGACAAAAGATGGAAAATTATAGGCCAGTTAACCTAACCTCGGTTGTTGGTAAAATTCTAGAATCCATCATTAAGGATGAGGTTTCTAAATTCTTAGAAGAGCAGAGTCTGATTAGAACAAGTCAACATGGATTTAGTAAGGGGAGGTCATGCTTGACAAACCTGTTGGTATTCTTTGAAGAGGTGACAAGTAGGTTAGACCAGGGAAACCCAGTGGATGTGGTCTATCTAGACTTCCAAAAGGCCTTTGATAAGGTGCCACACGGGAGGCTGCTGAGCAAGGTGAGGGCCCATGGTGTTCAAGGTGAGCTACTGGGATGGATTGAGGATTGGCTGTCTGACAGAAGGCAGAGAGTTGGGATAAAAGGTTCTTTTTCGGAATGGCAGCCGGTGACAAGCAGTGTCCCGCAGGGTTCAGTGTTGGGGCCACAGCTTCGCATTATATATTAATGATCTGGATGAAGGGACTGGGGAAATTCAAGCAAAGTTTGCAGATGATACGAAGTTAGGTGGACAGGCAGGTAGTACTGAGGAAGTGGGGAGGCTGCAGAAGGATCTAGACAGTTTGGGAGAGTGATCCAGGAAATGGCTGATGACAATCAACGTGAACAAATTCGAGGTCTTGCACTTTGGCAAAAAGAATAAAAGCACAGACTACTTTCGAAACGGTGAGAAAATTTGTAAAGCCAAAGTACAAAGGGATCTGGGAGTGCTAGTCGAGGATTCTCTAAAGGTAAACATGCAGGTTGAGTCTGTGATTAAGAAAGCGAATGCGATGTTGTCACTTATCTAAAGAGGGTTGGAATATAAAAACACCATTGTGCTACTGAGACTTTATAAAGCTCTGGTTAGGCCCCATTTGGAGTACTGTGTCCAGCTTTGGTCCACACACCTCAGGAAGGACATACTGGCACTGGAACGTGTCCAGCGGAGATTCACACGGATGATCCCTGGAATGGTAGGCCTAACATATGAGGAACGGCTGAGGATCCTGGGATTGTATTCATTGGAGTTAAGAAGATTAAGGGGAGACTTAATAGAGACGTACAAGATAATACATGGCTTGGAAAGGGTGGATGCTAGGAAATTGTTTCCGTTAGGTGAGGAGACTAGGACCCGTGGACACAGCCTTAGAATTAGAGGGGGTAAATTCAGAACAGAAATGCGGAGACATTTCTTCAGCCAGAGAGTGGTGGGCCTGTGGAATTCATTGCCGCAGAGTGCAGTGGAGGCCGGGATGCGAAATGTATTCAAGGCCGAGATTGATAGATTCTTGTTGTCTCAGGGAATTAAGGGCTACGGGGAGAATGCGGGGAAGTGGAGTTGAAGTGCCCATCAGCCATGATTGAATAGCGGAGTGGACTTTATGGGCCAAATAGCCTTGCTTCCACTCCTATGTCTTAGGGTCTTATGATCCTTGCGGCACACTGCTGGGAACAGGCCTCCAGTCTAAAAAGCAATCCTGCGCCACCACACTCTGTGTCCTATCTTCAAGCCAGTTATGTATCTAAATGGCTAGTTCCCCCTGTATTCCATGTGATCTCACCTTGTTAACCAGTCTATCATGCAGAACCTTGTCAAAGACCTTGCTGAAGCCCATTGAGGCCATGTCCACCACTCTCCATTCATCAATCATCTTCATCACTCCTTCATAAAACTCAATGAGTCATGCTCTGTCTGAACATGTCTTACTGCTCGACACATTATCAGGAGCTACACAAATGGACAAGAATCCCAGTAGGATCACCCTAACACCCAAAGTGCCTGACAGACTGCTCCTCAGGACAGAAGTGAGCCACACCAGGATTCTTCAGTAACAGTTAAAATAATTCCATTCATTAATAATTCCACTAATAAGAGCAGTGAAAGAAAAGGATTTTTAATTAATGCTCCTGAACTGCGCCCCTTCAAAACCACACACACATACACACACACACACAACCACAATTAAGACAGAGAAAAGATAAATGATTTATATTTCTACCATGAGTGAAAAAAGAATGTAGACAGGGTAACAGGCTAAACAGAACGCTGAAAATAAAAGTCCTGACCACAAGATGGAAGGATCGCTCTCTCTCACAGTCCTTGTGTTGTTTCGCAGCAATGAGATGCTGTGTTCTGGACAGTGATGGGCATACTTCAAATCCAACGGCCAATCAGGTGAACTCAGAACTTTTCTTTCCAGATTACTTGTGGTTTCTCTGCTTTTCTCGACAGTGATGGGGGAGAGGCAGAGCTGGCTGCTTTCTCTCTGTAGGGTCTAGATACTTTACACTTTCAGACACTCCAGGAACGTATAGCTTTGTAACAGCACAGTTCAACCAATCAGACAGCAGTTGCTAAGCAGAATTTTCTTAGCGCGAAACATTATCATGAAGTCCAATGGCATCAGGTCAAACATGAGCAAGGGAATCTCCGGATGACTACCCACTGCCACAATCCCCCCACTCCCAGGCTTCTGATCATGTTTAATACCACTTGGAGGAAGCACTGAGGTCAACACTGGCACAGAATGTACTCTGGGTGGGAGACGTCACTGTCCAACACCAAGACAGACTCAGCAGCTTTCCTACTGCCTGAGCTGGTGGAATCTGAAATGACATAGCTCTTGGACTGGGTCTGTGGCGGGTGGTGAGGGAACCAACAAGAGAGAAAAGCTTGACCTTGTCCTCAGCCGTCTATCTGCCTATTATAGGATTGGGAGGAGTAACTACCACACAGTCCCATGGAGACAAAGTCCCATCATCACATTGAGGTCCATCCCCATCATGTATGGCACTAGCCCTGTGTTAAATAGGACAGACTTTGAACAGATCGAGCAAATCAGTTCTGGGATCCCTGAGACACTGTGGGCCATCAGTACAGCAGAATTGGGCTGGAACACAACCTGTAAACCCATGGCCTGTAATATTCCCCCACTCAGCCATTAACATCAAGTCAGGACATCAATCCTGGTTCAATGAACAATGCAGGAGGGGACGCCAGGAACAGCACCATCAAACCTGAAAATGAGATGTCAGCTATAAAACAGGGTTACTTCCGTGTCAAACAGCACGAGCAGCAATTGATGCTCTGGGGTAAGTGATTCCACTGTCAGTGCATCAGATATAAGCTCAGCAGATCTGTCACATGCAGTTATGAATGGTTGAGGACAATTAAGCAACTAACAGGAATATGAGTCTCCACAAATATCCCCATCCTCAATGAGGGGGAGCCCTGCTCACCAGTGCAAATGTTAGGGCTGAAGGATTCACAACTAACTTGACGCAGAAGATGTCCCCAGTATCATAGGTGATTCCTTACCCAGCCGCCAAATATAATTCACTGGGTCAGCATTCACATGTAGATAGGGCTAGGGACAGAAATCATGGGACCTAGTGCTGTTCCTCACACAGCCCCTGACCCAACCTCCAGGACCCACACTCGCTTCCACTGACCTGACACAGTGTACACCCTTCTTCAATACTGATGTACTGTCCACCCCTGTCCTGGAGACCTGACCAAGTAAGGATGGCAGAGACAAAAACAGAAATTGCGGGAAAAACTCAGCAGGTATCGGGGCATCTGTGGAGAGAAAGTAGAGTTAATGGTTTGGGTCCAGTGACACTTCTTCAGAAATAAAATGATCAAAAACAGTGGACCGAGAGGAGTGTGGATCTTGCAGCTGCTCCTGAGATTCAGATTTATTTCCAGATTTACTTTCAGATTTCTTACGTTTATTAAATTTCAGTCAGAAAAGCTTTTTATTTGATTCATTTTTCGCTCTTTTCTCGTCAAAAATGCCAAAGAAGCAAAAAAAACTGACACAATGTTTTATGAAATGGAGTTTTCTGAATGGAAGTTTTGGACAGGCCCACATGTGGACTGTTCAGTCTTTTTCCACTATGAAATTATGAGAGAGATGTTTTTAAACTCACTGAAGTAATTTTTTTTTAAATTGCTGAGGAATGTTTTGCTTCAAACCAAGTTGTGTTTACACACCTCTTGGACAGGCTGACACGTGGGATTTTATTTTTAATCAGAACATTGATAGCTGGGGCTGGACCACTTGTGCTTCATATTAACTCTTTGGATAAAGAAAGGTTTATCTTTGGATAAAGAAAGGTAGTTTATTTTAGAGTTAAGATGTTAGTGTAAGTTGTTTCTTTTTAGACTTAATGACATTGAGGGCATCCAAGAGACACAGAGTTAGATGGCCAGTAGATTTCGAGAGGTGATAACACAGCAGGATCAGTCAGATAGAAGGATGACTGTCAGGAAAGGTAAGAAGGTAGTTCAGAAATCTCTCGTACTGTTGAAAGGATAATCTCTCAGAGGAAATTAGAAGGGACAGAGATCTTGGGCTGTAAGAATGAATCTTATGTTCAAAGGGGTTTGACAAAACTTAAAAGAATAATTGTTGTAGGGCACAGACAGGAGGTTCTGCAGCAGTGAGCATGAATCTAGGATATTATACTGTTTTCTTGGTGCTAGGATTAAGGACATTGCAAAATATTTGACACATACTGTTAAAGGGGAGAGTGAGATACTGGAAGTTTTTGTACACATTGATGGGAATGACATAGTTAGGGAAAGGATTAAGGCTTTACAAAGTAATATCAAAGGTTAGGTCAAAGATTTAAAAAACAGACACTCAAAAGTAGTAATCTCTGGTTTACTCCAAGAGCCAAGTTCAGATGAGGGAACAAAAGGATAAAGGAGACAAATCAATGGCTGAAGAGGTGGTGTAATGTTCAGGGATTCAGATTCTTGGATCACTGCGATCTCTTCTGAGACAGAAAAGACCGTTCACAAAGGGTGGTTTCAACTGTACTGCTTTCGAGAACAACAGGTGAATAAAGAGATGGAGGTTCCAGTCAGGGATAAAAAAGAATCATATACTAAATATAAACAACTGGGTCCAAATGGATATCTTGCACTGTATAATGAGTGTCAGGACATTCATAAGAGGGAGATCAGGAAGTCAAAGAAATAAGGTTAAGGATAATCCAAAGGGATTCTATAAGTACATTAAGACCAAGACAGCAACAAGAGGTAGAGTGTAAGTCTCCTTAAAAAACAAAGAGATTGCCTTTGTGTTTTAGATTCCCTACAATGTGGGCGGCACGGTGGCACAGTGGTTAGCACAGCTGCCTCACAGCGCCAGAGACCCGGGTTCAATTCTACGCCTCAGGCGACTGTCTGTGTGGAGTTTGCACATTCTCCCCGTGTCGGCGTGGGTCTCCTCCGGGTGCTCCGGTTTCCTCCCACAGTCCACAAAATGTGCACATTTGGTGAATTGGCTAAGCTAAAATTGACCGTAGTGTTAGGTGAAGGGGTAAATGTACGTGAATGGGTCTGGGTGGGTTGCGCTTCGGCGGGTCAGTGTGGACTTGTTGGGCAGAAGGGCCTGTTTCCACATTTGATTAGATTACATTAGTTACAGTGTGGAAACAGGCCCTTCAGCCCAACAAACCCACACCAACCCTTGAAAGAGTAACCCACCCAGACTCATTTCCACTGACTAATGCACCTAACACTATGGGCAACGTAGCATGGCCAATTCACCGAACCTGCACATCTTTGGACTGTGGGAGGAAACCCTCACCACACAGGGAGAACATGCAAACTCCAGCTGCCTGAGGCTGGAATTGAACTCAGGTCCCTGGTGCCAGTGCTAACCACTGAGCCATCATGCCACCCCTCAGGAGATGGGAGAGACATCAAATGAAAATTTTGTGTCAGTTTTTACTGTGGAGAAAGAAGTGGAGGGTAGAGAACTCTGAGAAATAAATCTTGACATTTTGAAAACAGCTTGGATGACAGAAGAGGAATTGTTAGAGGTCTTCGAAAATATAAATATAAATCTCTGAGACGTGATCTACTCAATCCCAGGACTTTGTCAGAAGTGAAGAGGAAATTGCTGGGCCCCCTGCAGGAACATTTGTATCATCCATAAATAACAGTCAGGTGCTGAATGACTGGAGAGTGGCTCATGTTCAAGAAGGAATGTCAGGAGAAGCCTGGGAACTTCAGAGCTGGGAGTCTGACTTCGGCGGTGAGTAAGTTGTTCTGAAATTTTGGATTTATATGCATTTGGAGAGGCAAGGAATGATTCGGGATAGTCAGCATGGTTTTGTGTGAGGGATATCGTGTCTCACAAAGTTGATAGAGTTTTTTGAAGAAGTAAACAAGAAAATTGATGAGGGCAGAGGGGTAAACATTGTTTACTTAGACTTTGGTAAATCCTTTGACAAGGCTCCGCATGGTAGAGTAATTAGTGAAGTCAGATCCCATGGACTTCAGGGTGAGCTTGGCAAGTGGATGCACAATTGGCTGAAAGGCAGAAGACAGAGAGTGACAGTGGAGGGAGGGTTTTGTTCTGGAGGCCTGTGACCAGCAGTGTTCCACGGAGATCAGTGCTGGGCCCACTTTTGTCAGTCATTTATATGAACAATTTCGATGAGACGACAAAAAGCATGTTTTGCAAGTTTGTGGTTGATACCAAAATTGATAGAATATTGAACAGTGAAGAAGGTTATCTTAGAATACAAAAAGATCTTAATCAAATGGATCAATGGGCTGAAGAGTGACAGATGGAGTTTAAGATAAGTGTGAGGTATTGCACTTTCTGAAAATAAACAAAGGGAAGACTTACACAATTAAAAGTAGGGCTTTGGGTAGTGCTGTAGAACAGAGACTTCTGGATTCAGGTACAGAATTCTTCCAAATTTGCATCATCTATATATACGGTGGTTCAGCACACTTGCCTTCATTGCTCAGACCTTTGAGAATCGGAGTTGGGATGTTATGTTCAGGTTGGACAGGATGCTGGTGAGGCCTCTATTGTGTCCAGTTCTGGTCACCCTGTTATTGCAAGGATATCATTTAGCTGGAGAAGAGATTTACCAGGATGTTGCAAATAAAGCAGGCCTTGAGTTATCGGAAGAGTCCGGAGCGACTAGGACATTTCTCACTGGAGCGTACGAGATTGAGAGGTGACCTTATCAAGATCGATAAAAGCATGAGGAATATAGATAAGGTGAATGGCAGGTGTCTTTTTGCTCAGGTGGGAGATTTCAAGACTGAGGCATATCTTTAAGGTGAGAGGAGAAAGATTTTAAAAAGACATAAGGAAGGAGGCTGAGGGGTGACCTTATAGAGGTTTACAAAATTACGAGAGGTATGGATCGGATAAATAGGCAAAATCTTTTCCCTGGGGTCGGAGAGTCCAGGACGAGAGGGCATAGGTTTAGGGTGAGAGGGGAAAGATATAAAACAGACCTAAGGGGCAACTTTTTCACGCAGAGGGTGGTATGTGTATGGAATGAGCTGCCAAAGGAAGTGGTCGACGCTTGTACAATTGCAACATTTAAGAGGCATTTGGATGGGTATATGAATAGGAAGGGTTTGGAGGGATATGGGCCGGGTGCTGAAAGGTGGAACTAGATTGGGTTGGGATATCTGGTCGACATGGACGGGTTGGACCGAAGGGTCTGTTTCCATGCTGCACATCTCTATGACTCTATGCCTCGAAGGGACAGTTTTATTTTACACAGAGAGTGGTTTATGTGGAATGAACTTCCCGAGGAAATGGTGGATGTGGGGACAGTTACAACGTTTAAAAGGCATTTAGATAATTTCATGAAAAAGAAATGTTTGGAGGGATATGTACAAAGCGCAGGCAGGTGGGACTACTTTAGTTTGGGATTATGGTCAGCATGGACTCGTTGAACTGAAGGGTCTGCTCCTGTGCTGTATGACTCTATAACTGATTATAGCTGGGAAAAGGTTGGTATAGAGGCTGAAGATGGGTAGGGGGGTGAGGGGGCAGGAGTAAACACTCAGTGGAAACAGACCCCAGACAGAGAGAAAAGCAATTGGACAGACAAACAAAAGGGGAAAGGTCAGCCTGGGAGAATGAACAGCTGCTGATGGGGACCATTCGTCATTGAGAATGGATTGTTTTGGTAGTAGCCCATGTGATGACAAGGCCTGGTGTGTGGGGGTTGGGGGAAGGAGGTAGGAGATGGTGCTGAGGCCCTCAAATTATACACCTCAATATTGAGTCCAGAAGGTCACTGGGTCCCCAAAAAGTGGTGTGTGGAAATGGCAGGCAACTGGATGCTGAGAATCATTTTTGTGGGCAGAACATTTCTGTTCTGCAAAGTAATCACCCAGTCAGTGTTTTGTTTCCTCTTGAGAGAGGGCTCAAGATTTTGCATATGGCAACACATGACACTGAGTGTGTATGGCAGATTTCATTCCCTGAATCAAGTGGCCATCTTATAACCAGGCCATGGGCTGCTTTCTCTTGAGAGAGAGAGAGAGAGAGAGAGAGACAACTGGTGGTGGTTTAACCTGAGGGCCACCACACCTCAGTGAGGGGAGAGTTGAGAAGGAGGGTCCTTCATGGTCACCTGAGCCAATGTGGGGATTGAACCCACACTGTTGGCATCACACTGCTTTGGAAACCAACCGTCCAGCTAATTTCACCAAAACCCAGATTCCCGAAAGTGTATGATTGAATCAGATCGGCTTTTCCAAATCTCAACAATGGTCACATGCAACCATTAGGTTCGCTTTTTTTTAAATTCCAGGTTTTTAAAGAAATTCACCTGCTGCTGTGGTGGGATTAGAACCCATGGCTCCAGGATTTCGTATCTGGATTCGTCACCCAGTGACAGTAACAGTACACCATCAACTCCTGTTATAGCCCATGGGGGAATGCAGGGCTAGGATCGGTCCCACGTGGCTGTTATGCCTCACACAGTCAGATGGACACTGGGGGAATGTACTTGCATTGATGGAACTATTCCTGATGAAGGTTGGAACCAAGAGGGACACATTAGTCTGTAGCACCTTCCTGTTCAAGGAGATGATCTTAATGTCAGTATAACTTTGGATCATTTGGAGATTGAACTAAATATTCTGAGTGTGTCAATGTCTTTCAATACTGACATCAGAAGCGCCTAAAAATATCAGCACATCATAGTACATTAAATATTGAAAAAAATTAAATTTGAAACCCAAAGTTAAAATACTACAGATGCTGGACATTTTAAATAAACATCAAAATGCTGCAAACACTCAGCAGGGCAGACAATACCGATGGAGAAAAACAGGGTTAATGTTTTAGTTCCATGTCCTTTCAGCAGAAAATCAAATCACAAAACATTCACAGAATCTGTTCCACTCTCATTGTGCACCTTCTACAGGCTGAAGAATGTGTGAACGGTTTCTTACCATGTACCTGCAGCCGTTTCTCTTTCTGGATCAGATACAAAAGATTGACTCTTGATCTGTACTCCACCAGACACAGGTAAGTGTGATTGTCCCTCACACTCAGCTGGTTTATCCTGATTGAGGCGTTTCCCTCCTCTGGGTTCCCGATGAGCTCGTACCGATTTCCACCGTGTCCAGTTGTCCAAGTTCCCTGTGATTGGGCTGTAAATGTAACGATGTGTTGGTAGGGCTCCTTCCTCATCCAGGTAACAGTGGTCAGGGGAGGGTAGGATCTGGTCTTGAAGATACAGGGTAAAGTAACTGAATCTCCCTCTGTCCCACTCACCACTGAGACATTTCCCTGAGCAGCTGAGGAAAGACAAACATCAGATTGGATGAGGTCAGTGTGCAGAAGGTCTTATTTCAATATGTTACATTCCTTTCAACTTCACAATAAAATGAGCAATTAAAGACTCCACTCATATCTCTAACAGGTCTGTGCTGGACATTCCCCAAGAAGAGTTACCCTGATCAAAATGTCTCCTCGCCACTCAATTTGAAAACCTTGATTACAAGATTAAGAATCAGATATCACCAGGTTACAGTCCGACAGGTTTAATTTGAAGCACTAGCTTTCAGAGCACTGCTCCTTCATCAGGTGATTGTGGAGTATAAAATTGTAAGACACAGAATTTATCGCAAATGTTTACAGTGTGATGTAACTGAAATTATATATTGAAAAAGACCAGGATATTTGTTAAGTCTCTCGTCTGTCAGAGTGACCATGTTGGTTTCAGTTCTTTCATATGTAAATCACAATTTTCTTTTTAAAATTACATTCTCAAGTGAACTTTAACAATTGGTGTCTGTCAGCCCAGATAATATCTGTCAGCCCAGATAATGTATTGAAGGTGTGAGCTCCCCTGGGTGATACTGTCTGTGCCACAATGTTTAAACTGATTCTAATCTAAAAATTGACTTTATAGAAACTTACATGGATTCATGCAGTTTTTTTGAGCAAAGTATGATGAAACTCTGAAAGTACACATTCACCCCACAAACGTATGTGTGTGTATGTGTGTGTGTGTGTTTGTTGCGGGGTGGCTGTGAGTGTCTGTGAAAGAGTGTGCGCATGTGTGTGAGTATGAGTATAAAGGGGTATAAGTCTGTAAGACGGAGCATGTGTGATTGTGGGAGTGTATTTGTGAGCGTATGAAAGAGCATCTGCGCCAGTATGTGTGTCTAGAGGAATATGTGTGTGTGTGTATGTGTGTGTGTGTGGGAAAGTGTTTGAGTGTGTGTAAGTGTTTGAGTGTGTGTGTGTGCACACATGCGTGTGTGTGTGGGAGTGTCTGTGTATGTGTTTGTCTCTGTATATGTGTGTGTATGTCTGTGAGTGCAGGACCATTGAAGTGTTCTCTGACTGTGGAGGTGGGGTGGGGGGGGGAGCACTCCTGTCTGTTGATTGGTGTACAGTGCCCATCCATCCGTTGCCCTTGCCTCTGCTTGCTCTCACCAATGTAGCATGCCTCAGGGTATCCTTGCCTGCAGCGAATGGGATAGACAACGTTGGCTGAGTTGCATGAGTACCTGCCACATACAGCAGTCTGGGACATTCAACCTTGGACTTTCAGGTGACCATCCTCCAAGGTGGACTTCGGGACAGGCAGCAACAAAAAGTGGCCGGGCAGAGGCTCTTGGCCAAGTTCGGTACCCATGGGGATGGCCTCAACCAGGATCTTGGGTTCATGTCACACAACAGGTGACCCCATCACGCTACACACACACACACACACACACACACACCACACACAGATGCACACATGCACATATAAGTTTGTGGGGGTGAATTTGTTCTTGCAGAGTTACATTTTACTTTGCTCAAAAATCTATGTAAGATTCTATAACTTCATTTTTTTAGATTAGAATCAGTCTAAACATTGTGGCACAGACAGTATCACCCAGGGGAGCTCACACCTTCAATACATTATCTGGGCTGACAGACACCAATTGTTAAAGTTCACTCGTGAATGTAACTTTTAAAAAATAGTTTTGTGATCTAGATATAAAAGAATTGAAGCCAACATGGTCATTCTAATGGATGAGAGACTTAACAAATAATCCAGATCTTATTCAATATATAATTTCAGTTACATCACACTATAAACCTTTGCTATAAATTCTGTGTCTTACAATCTTACGTTCCACAACCACCTGATGAAGGAGCAGCGCTCCAAAAGCGAGTACTTCCAAATAAACCTGTTGGACTATAACCTGGTGTTGTGTGATTTTTAACTTTGTACTTCACAGTGCAACACCAGCATCTCCAAACCTTGGTTACAAGATATTTCCATGATGTGGAGATTCCAATGTTGCACTGAGGTGGACAAAGTCAGAAGGCACATTATACAAGGACTTCACCTGATTCAGGAGCAGTGCTCTGAAGCTCTGCCTGAAACATTAACTCTGATTTCTCTCCACAGGTGCTCTGAAGCTTATTTCAAATAAACCTGTTGGACTATAAGCTGGTGCCGTGTGACTGCTGAATGTACTTACAGATCGGATCCATTGAACCCTCCTGAATTCATTCATGCAGAACCCTCCACCCATTGCTCAAAGTTAATTTTCTTTAAATGAGGTCAAGGATTTTACAGCCTTCCCCCTCACTCTGTCCAGCAAACACATTCAAAGTATTGACCACACTCTGTGTGAAGGAGAACCCCCTGGTGTCATTCCGAATGTAACCATTCACCAGCTCCAACCTGTGACCTTTGAAATGAGCACAGGTTAATTTAAACTCAGAGTCCAGATTAAACTTTTCTACATTAAGTAAGATATTTGGGTGCAGGAGGAGGGGGATAATCAGCCATGTGGTTCTTTGCTTCATCAACTTAAAAGAGGAGCTGAGAGATTAAATGTTTCCTCATCTCAATTTACATAGAAAATCCGTTATTTTGCAATTGTTCCCCTGTTTGACTTCTGTTCACAAGAACAAATATCCTCTCAGAATCTGTCTTGTCAAACTTCTCAGCATCTTGAGGAAGGGTCACTCTGCCTGAAACATTAACTCTGATTTCTCTCCACAGGTGCTGCCAGACCTGCTGAGATTTTCTGACAATTTCCATTTTTGTTTCTGATTGGCAGCATCTGCAGCTTTGTTTTTAGTTTTTCCTCAGGATATTCTTTGTTTCATTAATTTCTACTTTTGGTTTATTCCATCATGGGTGTCACTGGCCCAGATGATGTACATGTATTGTCCATCCTGATTGCCCAGGTGAAGCTGCTGTTACGAGACAGCGGTGAAGCCTTCTCTTAATTAAACCAAACCCCCAGAAAAGCTCACCTCGCATCGCCATCTGTTAAAGTATGAGGAACTGAGAACTCCCAAAATTCACTTTTATATTAAAAACCAGTTTCTTCTTTCACTCTCAAAGTGAACATTAAACAACAACTATTTCCAACTCTTAGCCTCCTTTCCCTAAACTGCTTGTTATCTGTCTCTAACTCTACAACAATCTACTGTTCCAAGAACCAACCGTATTAAAGTTCCATCAGCTTCATTACAAAACCACACAGTGGCTGTTATTATTGGTGTGTTTCTTCTTTCAGCTCAAGATCTCCCTGAGTTGTCCTCTGTCTTTCACTGTAAAGATGTTTCATGTGAGAAAGGTACCTTTGATAGAGAATGATTTGAATCGCAGTTTCTCAATGGCAGTTCCTCTCTGTCTAACTTTCAAAATGTCTGCTTTTTTTATACCCCAAACATCAGGTGGTTTCACTGTTTTGAAGTTGGCAAAAACAATAAATTCAAGCTCGATTGGGTTTTAGTATCCTGAGGCATAATTTAAACTGATTGGTTAGATTTAAATTATGGTCAAAGCAACTAGTATCTAGTTTACAGCTAAATGTTACATATTTTCAATTTTCCAGTACACTCTGAGACTGCTCGTCAGTCACGTGACAGGTGCCTGCACGTTCTCAGTGCAGAACAGGTTTCACAAACGCTTAAAGGTACTTAAAGGTCCACTACTTAAACAAAAAAATCAAATTATTCTTTAAGTCTCAAAGTGAACATTAAACAGCAACTATTTCCAACTCTATACTCACAACCCCCACTCCAGACAGACACGCACACACAAACAGACAAAGACCCACATGCACACATATATTTTGTGGGGTGAATTTGTACTTGCAGAGTTACATTGCACTTTGCTCAAAGACTGCATACATTCATGTAGAACTCTGAGCTCAAAGACTGCATGAATTTATGTAAACCTCTGTTATCTCATTTTTTAGATTGGAATCAATCTAAACATCAGGTCATAGACAGAGAACACAGGGGGCTAACACCTTCAACATATTGTCTAGCTATCACCATTGTTAACAGCTAACCCGAGAATGCCCTTTAAAAAAAGGTTTTTTTACACATGAAAGAAGTGAAACTATCACTGTATTCTAACAGATGAAAGGCTGAACAGACAATCACTTTTTCAATGTGTAATTTCAGTTATACCACACGGCAAATTTTTGCAATAAATTCTGTGTTATGATCAAGCCCTCCACAATCACCTGATGAAGGAGCGTCGCTCCGAAAGCTCGTGTGCTTCCAATTAAACCTGTTGGACTATAACCTGGTGTTGTGTGATTTATAACCTTCCCTTAACTGCTTGCTATCTGCCTCCAACTCAATAACAATATACTGTTCCAATAACCACCTGTATTAAAGTTACATCAGCTTCATTACAAAACCACACAGTGGCTGTCATTGTCTGTGTGTTTCTTCTTTCGGCTAAAGATCTCCTGGGTCGACTTCTTCTTTCACTGCAAAGATGTTTCATATGAAGAAGGTCCCTTTGATTGAGAGTGTTTTGTACAGCAGTCTCTCAATGGCAGTTACTCTCTGTCTAACTTTCAACATATCTGCTTTTTTTTAATATCCCAAACATCCGATTGTCTCGTTAGTTTGAGGTTGGCAAAAACAATAAATTCAAACTCGATTGGGTTTTAGTATTCTGGGGGATAATTTAATCTGATTGTTTAGATTCAAATCATGCTCAAAACAATTGAGGTATCTCGTTTGCAGTGAAATGTTACATATTTTCAATTTGGCCAATTAAACTGCTGGAAGCTGTCAGTGACTGAATTGAATTGAATTGAATTGAATCAAATTGACTCGAATTGAATCGAATCGAATTGAATTGAATTTATTGTCACATGTACCGAGGCACGGCAAAAAGCTTTGTCTTGTGAGCAGTACAGGCAGATCACAGAGTTAAGTAGCATAGATCGTAAATAATAGGTAAACAACGGAAAAAACAAAAAGACAGGTACAGGCGAATGTGCCTGTTGTTAACATCAAGGCTGTATTTGAGCGAGTGTAGCATCAAGGAACCTGAGCAAAACTGAATCCAGTGGGAAGCCGAGGGGGGAAACCTCCATGGGTTTCAGTCAGACCTGGCACAGAGGAAGCTGGTTGTTGTTCTTGGAGATCAGTCATCTCAGCTCCAGAGCACATCTCTGCAGGAGTTCCTCAGGTTAGTGTGTCCTTAGTCTAACCATCTTTAGCTGCATCATCAATGACCTTCCCTCCACCATAAGATCAGAAGTAGGGATGGTTGTTCACTGATGAACATGGGATACAGGAGAACATCTCCACCTACAAGCTTCCCTCCAAGACACTCACCATCCTGATTTGGGAATATTTCATCATTCCTTCAGTGTCACTGAGACAAAGCCTTGGAAATCCTTTCCCAACCGTATCGTGAATGTCTCTGCAGCTGAGGGAATACAGCAGTTCAAGAAGGCAGCTCACCATTCCTTCTCCAGGGCTGGCCAATAAAGGCTGACTGTGCATGGGACACCCACATCCCCTTGGACAATGAAAAGATAGTTCCAAGTCAGGATGGCCTGTATCTGATGTCATTGTTCACTGAGGTCTTCAAGGTCCCTACTTTGGAAGGTGCTGGTGGAGGAAATGTTGCTGTCTTGCTGCAGTACATTTTATAGTTATTTTTATTCCCACAACGATGTTAGGGTGGGATTTCCAGGACTTTGACCCAGTAATAATGACAGAGCAGTGATATATTTTCCTGCGCTGTTCCAGGCAAGTGGGAAGTATTTCATCACACTCCTGACTGGCCAATAGGCTTTGGAGTCAGGAGGTGTGTTAATTCATAGGATTCTTAGCCTGTGACCTGCTCTTGCAGCCACAGTTTCATTTGCCCTACTGGGTTCACTCCTTATCCACAACTGAGGGGCAGTTAAGAGTCAAACACATAACTGTGGGTATGGAGTCACATGTAGGTCAGATCGGGTAAGGATAGCAGATTTCCCTCCCCAAAGGACATGATTAACCCAGATTGTTTTTTTAATGGTGACGATTACACAGTCGTTATTAGATCAGTTTTCAGTTCTAAATATTTTCAAATTCAAATTTCACAATCTGCCACAATCTCCAGGACATTCGCCTCTGGCAAGGACAGCTCCCCCCATTTTCTCCTCAGCCAATAGAGGGGGAGGATTGCAACAGTGAGGTTCTCAGCTCATGTGAACTGAGGGTTCCTTCACCCTGAGATGAGCTCATCCAATGAGGGTTCAGGAGGTGCCAGGTCTCTCTTGTACTCACCCAATGCTGATATCGCTGGACCCTCATTGGTGGGGATCTTGGAGCTTGGATTGTCAGTGATGTTTTCTCTGTTCCCCATCCCAGAGCAATGAAGCAAGTTTGAACGTGATAATGAATGAGTGTAACTGTGGGAGGTTTCAAACATGGTGATGGAATGGTCTCTAAATCCCAGTCATGTCTCTCTCTCTCTCTGTCTCTCTCTTTCTCACCTCTACCTCTCTCTCTCTCACCTCTACCTCTCTCTCTCTTTCTCTTTGTGCCTCTCTGTCTCTGTCCTTCTCACTGCCTCCTGCCTTCGACAAACTGGAAGAGCCCAGGAGAAGGACCCAACCCGTGAGCTCCCGGACCAGGTGGAGCCCGTCCCCATTGAGCTGTCAGGGCAGTGACACATCAGAACATTATTCCTCACCTTCCACTTCCAGACGTTTTCAATACCGTGTTTGAAACTGGCCGATATTGAGCTCCACACGACACCGATAGGAACCAGCATCCTCCTGGCTCAGTCCCTCCATCATTATTGAGGCATCTTTGTTGCTGAGGTTCCCCACGAATCTGAATCGATTCCCACCGTCCCCACTGTATCACATTCTCACACAGCTCACCCTGGGAATGGTCTGGACCAGGATATGTACACTGAAAGATTAAAGCCCGTGATTTCCCCTTGTACCATAAGATGGAGCCGGTGAGTGTGAGGTTAGTGTCAGGGTGGGTGAAGCTGCAGGGTAAGACAGTGGAGCCTCCTTCCTCAGCCCTCACTCCATCCGCGATTGTTATTGACCAACCATTAGCAGAATCCGCTGTGAGGGGAGAGAGAGAGAGAGAGGATATGAACACAGCAAAGACACCAAACAGTGAGGTAAAACATTGAATCTGTTATTTAGTGAGAAAAGATATAATATGATACAATTGTGGTTTCTGAACAGACTAGTGACAGAGTGGAATGAGCTCTGGGCTGGATACAACAGAGGGCTTCGGGTGGTTTGTAAACATCCTGAGGTTAGATTGTGGGGGGTTGTCGCTGTTGGTTGAAGACAGGGTTTGGTACCTGAGAGTTATCTGAACTCTCCATTGTTCCAGGAGACCCAGAGTGATCTGAAGAGCAGGACTCAGGGCCCTCCCTGCAGAACCTTTTCTATTTCCCATCACTTTCTACTCTATTACCCAGCCAGCCTTCAGCAACCTGACTCATTCATCAGTCATAGCAGAGGGATGGGGGATGCAGTGGAAGCATTGTGGGGGTGGGGGGGAGGGGGGGGAAGGTGGAAGTGGATACAGAGAGACATGAAGATGGAAAAAAGTAAACTGAAGTAAAAAAGTAAACTCATCATTGTGCGAGAGATCTCCTGTCTCGTTAAAGGAAGTTATGACTGGTAATGATTTAACCTGAGGATCACTCTGCTTCAGACAAGGGGCAAGGTTGAGAAGATTGGAACTTCATGGTCACCTCAGACAATATGGGAATTAAACATCCCTTGTTGGCACCACTCCACATCACAGACCAACTGTCCAGCCAACTGAGCTAACTGACGATGAGAAGGCAATCCAAGTAAATCCAGAAGGCAGTGTGAATATCGTCAAGTGAGGGCATAAGGGTGTGTGGCATGGCTGGATGGCATTTACTTGTGAGTAAGGCAGACGAGCTGAGGGTGTAGATTAATGAGTGGGGATGAGATATTGTTGTTATCACAGACACGTGGTTGAGGGTGTGACAGGATTGACAACACAATGTTCTGGGCTATCGAACTGTGAAATGAGACATGTAGGGGTAGGGGGAATGTCAAAGAGGAGGGGGTGTTGCAACATTGATGAAGGAGTTAATCACTGACATAAGATGGATGATATCTTAGAATGTTCCTCAAATGAGGTCACATGGTCCAATGTAAAAACAAGCCCCCATCTTGACACTCTGTCTCTTACCATCAAGCAAATTTTGTATCCAACTGGCATTCTCTCCCTGAATCCCATGCCACCTAACTTCACTAATTAGTCCACCATGTGGAACTTTGACAACAGCTTTACACAAGTTCATGGAAACAATATCTCCCCCTCTGCCCTCACTGGTCTTTTGGTAACATTTCAAAAAGCTCAGTCAAGTTTGTGACACATGATTTCCCTGCACAAAGCCACTTTTATGTTTTTCAAGACTTCCAACAATTCCTCTTCAGTAAAGTGAGTTGCTTTCAAGACATTAATATTTATTTGCCCGAGTTCCCTTGCATCAATTTCTTTCTCCACAGTAAAAACTGATGCAAATTATTTGTTTCGGATATCTCCCCCCCTCTCCTCTGGTTCGACACATAGATGACTTCATTGATCTTGAAGAGGCCTTAATCCCTCCCTGGTTGGTCTCTGGCTTCTAATGACTTTGTAGAATATCTTTGGCTTACCCTCAGCCTTATCTGCTGAGGTTTTCTGATGTCCACTTTTTGCCCTCCTGATATCCCTCATAAGAATGCCCCAACAGCCCTTATACTCTTCAAGAGATTCACTTGATCCCAGTTGTCTACACCTAATGCATGACTCTTTCATATTCTTAACCAGAGCCTCAATATATTTACTCATCCATTGTTCCCTCATCTTACTGGCCTTACCCTTCACTCTCACAGGATGACAGTATCTCTGAACCCTTGTTATTTCACTTGCCAATTATCCCTTTTCCTGTTACCCTAGTGTTCAAGGGTGGTAGTGATAAACCAGGAGAGTACAAGCCAGTGAGGCCAACATCAATGGTGGGGAAAATATTGGAAACAATTCTGAGGGACAGAATGAATCATTACTTGGAGAGACAAAGGTTAATCCAGGATATTTAGCATGAATTTGTAAAGAAATTTGATTGAATTGGATTTGATGGAATTTTAGAGGAGGTGACTAGGTATGAAGATGAGAATAATACAGTTGATGTCGTCTACATTGACTTCAGTAAGCTTCACTTAAGGATGTCTCACTCAACTGAATCTCAACATTTTCACCAGATAGGATTCTGTCTGCCTCTCTATGAAATGCAATAACATAAACTAATTCATTGACTCTTTCTCTCCCTCCTCCTTTGAGTATTGAAACAGTTTCAGACTTATTTTCAATGCTGATGATCTGGAGATTTTTTTACAACTCTCAATCTGGAGACTTTCGGAATTTTTTTAAAACAACTATTCTTCCGACTACTGTTCTTCTGAACTCAGCTGACTGGTGGTATTCAAAAATCTGTTTGTATCGACTGTAAAACTCACCTTGGTAAATATTCAGCAATGAACTCTCCAGGTCACCTATCTCCAGGACATTTTCTCAGTGTCTTTACATCAATGTTCCAGATCACATTCTGACCCTTTGTTTCAAATGAACAAGTCACTTTCACAGAACTGAAACCTAAAATCTCTTTTCACTCCACTTTTGAATCCACATTCTGAATGAACAATAATATTTTATAAACTGCCATCCCACTGTGCCCTCTAGTTCTTGATCCCTTCATGAGTGGGTACGGTCTCTCTCTATCTACACTATCCTGACCCTTCATGAGTGGGTACGGTCTCTCTCTATCTACACTATCCTGACCCTTCATGAGTGGGTACGGTCTCTCTCTATCTACACTATCCTGACCCTTCATGAGTGGGTGCTGTCTCTCTCTATCTACACTATCCTGACCCTTCATGAGTGGGTACGGTCTCTCTCTATCTACACTATCCTGACCCTTCATGAGTGGGTACTGTCTCTCTCTATTGACACTATCCTGACCCTTCATGATTTTGAACATCTCAATCAAATCTTCCCTCAGCCTTCCCTTTGGCCCAAATCCATTCTGACCTCAGTTATTCTGATGTCTCCAATTGTGAAGTTCAAGGGGAAACATTCTATCCACTCTATCTAAAGATTGTATGATTTGAAATATCTCTGTTCAATTATCCTTTTGTTATGTTCTTCTCTTTGATGCAAAAATAACAGGCACACACAGGGTCAGTGTGTATGTGAAACAATAATGTGTGTTTTTATGTGAAGGGAATATTTTGATTTACTGGGATGTGATGTTTATTGTCAATCTGACTTCGATTTTGCTGCTTCAGACTTTCTAACAAGTCATGGGGCTGACCCATCATATGCTGATGAAGTATGTAATGATTGACAGCATTTTAAGGTGTATGTTGTCACAACATCTCCAATGTAATAAAGTGTTACAATTGACTCCCAAACTTCTCTTAAATGGCCACCTAGTGAATTAGGATCCATTAATGATGACAATCTCTGGTAGAGTCCTGAGTAGGCTGAAGGCAAAACCTAATGTGACTTGAACCCAGAGCTTCTTGAAGTGGGGACACTCCCCACTGCACCACAACAATGTCCTACATATTGAACAGGACATAAGCTCAATGTCAAGATCACTTAGCTCACCAAGACCATAATACTGACTCCCCGTGACAACCCAGCAATCCTCCCTCCCTTACGGCCCGATAGGTTACAGTGCTGAAGCCAGAGGCAGCTAAACCCAACGACATTGGAAAAGCTTCAAAAAAAGATTGACATGAATTGCACGAGATTGCAGTGATTTACGAGGAGATTACATGAGGGAAGATTATTGCTACAAAACCACATATTGAAGCAGTGAAGAAAGACAGGAACAAGGTCATTGCTCAGTATTGTACTGAAAAGTGAAGATTCTGTGTGGTTCACTCAAAACAAGTGACTGCCATTACTGCGGGTGCAATAGTGGAGTTGTCTTGTCAGGAGGCTATAAATCTAGAGATCCAGGTCATTTTCTGGGGTAATGGAGTTCAAAGCCCTCCATAGTAGAGTTTCATTTTTTAAAAAATCTGGAATTAAGAATCTCATGATGACCATAAACTCTTGGGAAGGAAATTTGCTATTCTTACCTGGTTGGTTCACATTGCTTAACGATGGAAAAGGAAACATTGCTATCAGCTCTTCAACACTTTGAAATTTATGTCTGATATGGAATTAATGAGACAATAGGTTTTGCTAATTGTAATCTGCTTATCTTTGTAGAAAAGTTTAAAGATAAGGCTTCAGGTTATACAGATGGAGCTTAGACCTGCAGATGGAGAGGTGCCAGAAGACAGGAGGAAAGCCAATGTGGTACCATGATTCAAGAAGTGAGCAAGGGATTAACCAGGTATCTACAGGCCAGTCAGTCTAACCGTGGTAGGGAAACTATGGAAGCAATTCTGAGGGGCAGAATTCATCTACATTTAAGAGGTGGAGATGGATCAAAGGCAGACAGAATGGTTTTGTTCAGGAGAGGGAGGCAGAAGATGGGATTCGATAGGTTGGTTAGCCTGACCTCGGTTATTTGAAAGAGTTTACAGTCCATCATTAAGAATGAGATTGTGGAGAAGAACAAGTTCTTTGAGGAGGTGACAAGACAGGTCGATAAATGTCATGCAGTTGATACGGTGTATGTGGACTTCAGCAAGGCATTTGATAAGGTTCCCCACAGTAGGGTCATTCAAAATGTCAGGATACAGGGAGATTTGGCTATCTGGAGTCAGAATTGGTTGGCTAACAGAAGGCAGAGAGTGGTTGTAGATGGAAAGTATTCTGCCTGGAAGACAATGATGAGTGGGGTCCTACAGGGGTCTGTTCTTTGTAGTTTTTATAAATGACTTGGATGAGGAGGTTGAGGGGTGGGTTAGTAAATTTGCAGATGACATAAAGTTTAGAGGTGCCATTGATAGTATTGTGGGTTATTGCAGGCTGCAGCGTGACATAGACAGGATGCAGATCTGGGCTGAGAAATAGCAGATGGAGTTCAACCTGGATAAATGTGAAGTGATGCATTTTGGAAGGTCAAAATCGAATGCTGAATATAGGATTAAAGACAGGATTCTTGACAGTGTTGAGTAACAGAGGGATCTGGGTGTGCAAGTACATAGATCCCTCAAAGTTGCCACCCAAGTGGATAGGGTTGTTCAGAAAGCATATCGTGTTTCGGCTTTCATTAACAAGGGGGATTGAGTTTAAGAGCTGTAAGATTTTGCTACAGCTCTACAAGTTCCTGGTGAGACCACACTTGGAATATTGTGTCCAGTTGTGGTCGCCCTACAATAGGAAAGATACAGAGGCTTTGGAGAGGGTGCAAAGAATAGACAATAGACAATCGGTGCAGGAGTAGGCCATTCTGCCCTTTGAACCTGCACCACCATTCAATATGATCATTCCTGATCATCCTTAATCAGTATCCTGTTCCTGCCTTATTTCCATAACCCTTGATTCCACTATCCTTGAGAGCTCTGTCCAACTCTTTCTTAAACGAATCCAGAGACTGGTCCTCCACTGCCTTCTGGGGCAGAGCATTCCACACACTCACCACTGTCTGGCTGAAGAAGTTTCTCCTCATCTCTGTCCTAAATGGCCTACTCCTTATTTTTAAGCTGTGTCCTCTGGTTTGGCACTACCCATCAGCGGAAACATGTTTCCTGCCTCCAGAGTGTCCAATCCTTTCATAATCTTACATGTCTCAATCAGATCCCCTCTCAGTCTTCTAAACTCAAGGGTATACAAGCCCAGTCGCTCCAGTCCATCAGCGTAAGGTAGTCCCGCCATTCCAGGAATTGACCTCGTGAATCTACATTGCACTCCCTCAATAGCTAGATTGTCTTTCCTCAAATTTGGAGACCAGAACTGCACACAAAATTCTTGGTGTGGTCTCACCCCAGGGCCCTGTACAGCTGCAGAAGAACCTCTTTGCTTCTATACTCAATCCCTCTTGTTATGAAGGCCAGCATGCTATTAGCCTTCTTCATCACCCGCTGTACCTGCATGCTTGCCTTCATTGACTGGTGTACAAGAACACCCAGACCTCTTTGTACTGCCCCTTTACCTAAATTGACCCCATTTAGTTAGTAATTTGCCTTCCTGTTCTTGCCACCAAAGTGGATGACCATACATTTATCCACATTAAACTGCATCTGCCATGCATCTGATCTCCCACCTAACCTGTCCAGGTCACCCTGTAATCTCCTAACATCCTCCTCACATTTCACCCTGCCACCCAGCTTAGTATCATCAGCAAATTTGCTAATGTCATGACTAATACCATCTTCTATATCATTAATATATATTGTAAAAAGCTGCGGTCCCAGCACTGATCCCTGCGGTACCCCACTGGTCACCGCCTGCCATTCCGAAATGGAGCCGTTTTTCACTATTCTTTGCTTCCTGTCACCCAACCAACTTTCAATCCAAGTCAGTACTTTGCCCCCAATACCACGCGCCCTAATTTTGCTCACTAACCTCCTATGTGGGACTTTATCAAAGGCTTTCTGAAAGTCCAGGTACACTATATCCACTGGATCTCCCTTGTCCATCTTCAGAGTTACATCCTCAAAAATTCCAGAAGATTAGTCAAACATGATTTCCCCTTCATAAATCCATGCTGACTCTGAACTATTCTGTTACTGCCACCCAGATGTGTCGTAATTTCGTCCTTTATAATAGACTCCAGCATATTTCCAACCACTGAGGTCTGACGAACTGGCCGATAATTTCCTGCTTTCTCACTCGCTCCTTTCTTAAAAGGTGGTACAACATTAGCCACCCTCCAATCCGCAGGAACTGATTCTGAATCTATCGAACTCTGGAAAATCTCCGATTTTCTGGAAAACCAACGCATCTACGATTTCTCAAGCCACCTACTTCAGTACCCTGGGACATAGACCATCAGGCCCTGGGGACTTATCAACCTTCAGATCTAACAGTCTCTCCAACACCAATTCCTGGCAAATATAAATTCCCTTCAGTTCAGGTCCTTCAGCCACTGTTACCTCAGGGAGATTGCTTTTGTTTTCCCCAGTGAACACAAATCTGAAGTACCAATTCAATTCTTCTGCCATTTCTTTGTTCCCCATAATATATTCCCTTGTTTCAGTCTTCAAGGGCCCAATTTTAGTCTTAACCTTTATTCCCTTTCACATACCTAAAAAAGCTTTTACTATCCTCCTTTATATTTTTGGGCAGTTTACCTTCGTACCTCATTTTTTTTCTTGCATATTTCCTTCTTAGTAATCCTCTGTTGTTCTTTAAAAGCTTCCCAGTCCTCCGTTTTCCCACTCATCTTTGCTATGTTATACTTTTTCTCTTTTGACTTCATATGTTTCTTAACTTCCCTCGTCAGCCATGGCCACCCCTGCTTCCTCCTAGGATCTTTCTTCCTTTTTGGGATGAACTGATCCTGCATCTTCTGCATTATACCCAGAAATATCTGCCATTGTTCCTCCACTGTCATCCCTGCTAAGGTATTGAACCATTGAACTTTGGCCAGCTCCTCCCTCATAGCTCCATATTTCCCTTTCTTCAACTGAAATATTGTCACTACCGATTGTACCCTCTCCCTTTCAAATTGCAGATTGAAGCTTATTGTATTATGGTCACTACCTCCTAATGGCTCCTTCACTTTGAGGTCCCTGATCAAATCTGGTTTGTTGCACAATGCCAGATCCAGAATTGTCTTCTCCCCTGGTAGGCTCCAGCACCAGCTGCTCTAAGAATCCAACTCGGAGGCACTCCACAAAGTCTCTTTCTTGAGGTCCAATACCATCCTGATTCACCCAGTCTATCTGCATGTTGAAATCCCCCATAACAACTGTAGTAACATCTTTGCGACAGGCCAATTTCAGCTCCTTATTCAATTTACACCCGACATCCATACTACTGTTTGGGGGCCTGCAGATAACTCCCAAGGGTCTTTCTATCCTCAGAAGTTTACAGCTCTATCCATATTGACACTACATCCCCTGATTCTAGATCCCCCCTCACAAGGGACTGAATATCATCCTTTACCAACAGGGCCATCCCACCCCCTCTGCCCGTCAGTCTGTCCTTACGATAGCATGTATAGCCTTGAATATTCATTTCCCAGGCCCTGTCCACTTGAAGCCACGTCTCAGTTATCCCCACAATATCATAGCTGCCAATTTCCAAAAGAACCTCAAGCTCATCCATCTTACTTCTAATACTTCGTGCATTCATATATCATATTTTTAATTTGTTACTGCTCTCACCCTTCCCATCAACTCCTATTTCACTCAACCTTACGACATGATCAATTTTAGAGTTTTCTGCTTCATTGATACCGTTGTCTTTCTTGACTTCCCTTGTTCTAACTTTCCCTTCAATTTCCTTCTTAAACTTCCAGTTTGCCCCCTCACCCCCCGCTATTGAGTTTAAACGCAGCTGTGTTGCAGTAGCAAACCTGCCTGCCAGAATGCTGGCCCTCAAGCTATTAAGGTGCAAACTGTCTCTTTTGTATAATTTATGCTTACCACAAAACATACCCCAGTGATCCAAGAATTTAAATCCTTGCTTCCTGCACCAGTTCCCCAGCCACATGTTCAAGTCCATTATCTCCCTATTCCTGGCCTCTCCAACCTGAGGAACTGGAAGCAAACCGGAGATAACCACCCTGGACGTCCTGCTTTTCAGCCTTCTTCCTCGTTCTCCGAAGTCCCACTGTAGTATGTTCCTCCTCTTCTTCCCGACATCATTTGTGCCGACATGTACCACCACCTCTGGCTCTTCACCTTCGCCCTTGAGGATTTCCTGCACTCTGTCTGCGATGTCCTTAATCTTGGCACCAAGAAGGCAACACACCATTCTCAAATCCCGCCTGTTTCCACAGAAAGCCCGTTCAGTTCCTCTCACTATGGAGTCCCGTATTACCAGGGCTCTGTGCGATGTCTGACTCCTCGGCTCTGCCTCCACTCCAGCTTTTGATTGACAGACCTGACCGCCTCGTAGACTGGCAGTGTCATCCGTCTCTACTGTTTCCAAAAGATTCAACTTGTTCCTGACAGGTACTTCCCCCACTGTGTCTTGCACCTGTGTCCTCTCTGCCTTCCTCATCGTCTTCTCGCTTCTGCTCTCTTCTGGTGTGGTCGGTGTACATAGATCCCTCAAAGTTGCCACCCAAGTGGATAGGGTTGTTAAGAAAGCATATGGTGTTTCGGCTTTCATTAACAGGGGGATTGAGTTTAAGAGCTGTAAGGTTTTGCTACAGCTCTACAAGTCCCTGGTGAGACCACACTTGGAATATTGTGTCCAGTTCTGGTCGCCCTACTATAGGAAAGATACAGAGGCTTTGGAGAGGGTGCAAAGAAAATTTACCAGAATGCTGCCTGGACTGGAGAGCTTGCCTTATGAAGAAAGGTTGAAAAAGCTCGGACATTTCTCTCTGGAGAGAAGGAAGAAGAGAGGAGACCTGATCGAGGTGTACAAGATAATGAGAGGAATAGATAGAGTCAATAACCAGAGACTTTTCCCCAGGGCAGGATTGACTGGTATGAGGGGTCATAGTTATAAGATATTAGGAGAAAGGTATTGAGGAGATGTCAGAGGTAGGCTCTTTACACAGAGAGTTGCGAATGCATGGAATGCATTGCCAGCGGTGGTGGTGGTGGAAGCAGAGTCATTAGGGACATTTAAGCGACTGCTGGACATGAACATGCATAGCAGTGAGTTGAGGGGTGTGTAGGTGAAGTTACTATAATTTACATTAGGATTAAACCTCGGCACAACATCGTGGGCCGAAGGGCCTGTTCTGTGCTGTACTTTTTTATGTTCTATGTTCTAAGTTCTAAGTACAGTTGGCAATTCAGAAAACAAATGCAATGTTAGCATTACATTCGAGAGGGTGTAAATACAAGGCGAGGGGGTGTATTGCCTATGCTGTATAAGGCTATATCTGGCCAGACTACATTTGGAATATTGACAGCAGTTTTGGGCCCTATATCTGAGGATGGAGCTGTTGACATTGGAAGAGATCGAGGAAGTTACAAGAATGATCCAGGGGGCGAAGACTTGTTCTGATGAGTACAGATTCTGGGTCTGTACTCAAGGGAGTTTAGGAGGATGAGGGGGATCTGATTGAAACTTACAGAATACTGAGAGGCCTGGATATCATGAACGTGAAGATGTTTCTACTCGGGGGAGAGATGAGGACCCAGGGGCACAGCCACAGAGAGCAGGGTTAGATTTGAGACAAGGAAGAATTTCTTCAGCCTGTGGTGGGAATTCTGTTGAACTCATTGCTGCAGAGGACTGTGGAGGCCAAGTCATTGAGTGTATTTCTGACAGGGTTCTTGATTAGTCAGGGGTTCAAGGGTGTTATGGGGAGAAGGCAGAGAATGTGTTTGAGGAACATATCAGCCATGATCACAAACAGAGCAGACTTGATTGGTCAAATGGCTTAGCTCTACTCCAATATCCTACGGTCTTACATCGGACCAATAATTAGATTAGATTAGATTACTTTACAGTGTGGAAACAGGCCCTTCGGCCCAACAAGTCCACACCGACCCGCCGAAGCGCAACCCACCCATACCCCTACATTTACCCCTTAGCTAACACTTTGGGCAATTTAGCATGGCCAATTCACCTGACCTGCACATCTTTGGACTGTGGGAGGAAACCGGAGCACCCGGAGGAAACCCACGCAGACACGGGGAGAATGTGCAAACTCCACACAGTCAGTCGCCTGAGGCGGGAATTGAACCCAGGTCTCTGGCGCTGTGAGGCAGCAGTGCTAACCACTGTGCCACCGTGCCACCCTAGTGCAGATGAGGCAATGATTTTGATGTTGTCTACTTGGACTTCAGCAAGGCTTTTATCAATCACCGCATGGGAGACTGATAGTAAAGGTCAGAGCCCATGGGATCCAAGGACATTTGGGAAATTGGATCCACAATTTGCTGACAAGCAGGAAGTAGAAGATGAAGGATGAGGGACCCTTTTCCGACTGGATGTTTGTGTCCACTAGGGGCCCACTGGGGTAGGTGTTGGGATCCTTGCTGTCTGTGGTTTATATCAATGATATAAACTTATATGTCGGCAGATTGATCACCAAGTTCCCAGAGGATAAACAACTTGGTGGGGTGATCAATAATGAGGAGGATAGCCTTAGGCAGAAAGAAAATATGGACAGGCTGGTCATGAGGTATGTGAGGTCAAGGGCTGGATAATCGGATTAGAATAGATAGGTGACCAGCACAGACTCAGTGGGCTGAATGGCCTTCTGTGCTGTTAACTTCTATGAGCTGATCACCATGTAAATCTAAATTATCTGCCATTTCCCTGTTCCATGTTTTAAATTCCCAACTCTCTCCCTCACATAGTTCCACAATTATTTTCTTTCTCTGTATATGCCCAGAGCATCGATTGCTGTTAGTTTTTCTATTTCTTGTCCAGTTACTGTCATCCCAATTGTCTCCACCTTTACGATCTTTATTGGTATCTGCAGTTGGTTTAGAATCACAGAATCAGACAGTGCAGAAGTGGCCCTTCAGTCCATTAAGACTGGACCACCAAAATATATACTACCAACACAAGTCCCACTTTCCTGCACTCAGCCAATAGCCTTGAATGTTATGACACCACAAGTTTTCATCCAAATAACTTTTACAAGTTGTGGGTTTTCCTGCCTCAACTACCCTCTGAGGCAGTGCATTCCAGAGTCCCACCCCCCTCTGGGTAAAATAGCCTTTCCTCAACTCCCCTCTAAAACTCCTGCCTTCCCTTCAAAATGGTGCTCCTTGTTATTGACCCTTCAACTACGGGGAACTACGGGGAATAACTGCTTTATATTCACCTCACCATACCTCTCATAATCTGAGAAACCTTGATCAGTTCCCCCTCAACCTTCTCTGTTCCAAAGAATACAGCTCAGGTTTATCCAGCCTGTCTTCACAGCTGGACTGGTCTATCCCAGGAACATCCTGGTCAGCCTCCGACAGTGCAGTCACATCCTTCTGATCGTGTGGTGACCAGAACTGCTCACCCTATTCCAGCTGTGACTAAACCAAACTTCTGTACAGCCACAACATGACCTCAGTGCACCTATAATATATGCTACAACTGATAAATGCAAGTCACCCATATGCCTTCATAACTCCTTATCAACCTCTCCTACCATCTTAAAGGGATCTGCAAACAAACACAACCAAGAGTCCTCTTGTCATCTGAGCTTGATAGTATTTTCATTCATTGGCTACTCCCTTGTCTTGTTCCTTCTTCTGAAGTGTGTCACCTCATATTTGTAAGGGTTAAATTCCATTTGCCATTGATCAGCACATCTTCTCAATCCATTTGTATCCTCCTATAACCTAACAGCTCACTATCAACCACCCAGACAATCTTTGTCTCATCCACAAATGTACAAATCATTCCCCCCACATGCCCATCTACATAAATTATGAACATCACAAACAATGAAGGACCCAGCATTGATCCCTGTGGTACACCAGTGCACACCAAGCTCCAGTCACATAATCATTCTTCTATCACCATCCTTTGTCTCCTGTCATTGAGCTAATTTTGAACCCAACTTCCCAAATTACCTTGGATCGGATGAGTGTTTGCTTTCTTTATCAGTTTCCCAAGTGGGACTTTCTCAAAGACCTTGCTGAATTCCATATGAAAAACATCAACTGCCCTACTCTCATCCAAACACTTGGTCACCTCCTCAAAATATTCCACCAGGTTTGTAAGGCATGCCCTCCCTCTGACAAACCCATACTGACTATCCCTGATTAAAACTTGTTTCTCAAAATGGAGATTAATCCCCTACTTCACTGTTTCCATCAGTAATTTCCCCAGTACTAATGTTACACTCTCTGGTCTATAGTTCCCTGTTCTATCTCTACCAGTCTTCTTGTAAAGTGGAACCACTGGCTGTTGTCCAATCCTCTAGTATCTCCCTGTCGCCAGAGACAATTTACTGTTTTGGATCAGAACCCCTGTAATTTCTTCCCTCATCTCCCACAGTAGGCTGATATACAACTGCCCTTGGTGATTTATCCACTTTTACAAAGCCAGAACCAACAATATCTCCTCACTTTATCTATTAATCTGCTCAAGAGCTTAACAGTCAATCTTCTTGAATACTTTACTCCAGGGTACGGTCAGATGTAAAATATTCACTTAACCCTCTACCAGTGTCCTCCAGCTGCATGTACAGGTTGTCCCCTTGGTCCCTAATGGGCCT
Source organism: Chiloscyllium punctatum (assembly GCF_047496795.1). Taxonomy (NCBI): domain Eukaryota; kingdom Metazoa; phylum Chordata; class Chondrichthyes; order Orectolobiformes; family Hemiscylliidae; genus Chiloscyllium; species Chiloscyllium punctatum. Next base: position 9,506,856 of record NC_092740.1, on the reverse strand, counting down.
GACTCTCTCCCCAGTTATTCTCTTCCCCTTGATACATTTGTAGAATTCTGGGATTCTCCCTCATCTTTCCCGCCAGTGTTTTCACATAATTCTCTTTGCTCTCCAATTGTTTTTTGAGATCCCCCCCCAACCCCTGAACTACCTGCACTCCCCTGGGGCCTGTGTTGTTTTACCCATTTCATACCTTTTGTATGGCTCTCTATTCCATTTTATCCAGTTTTGAGTATTCCTTGACATTTATGGTTCTCTGGGCTTGTTATTCTGACATTTCACAGTTTCTAAAACAATGTCTCCATCCTCTGGCCTCGCACTGGTTTTTCTGTTTAACGTGTGTTAGTTTTTGTTTGGATATTCTCCTTGACCATCTTTGTTAACCTCAGGTGGTTTATCCTTCTCATCAACTTTTTCAGAATAAGTTCACACTCAGCTTTGAGAAATAGCAATTTAAATGTCTGTCATTGGTCACCTTACTTTCTACTTTCCCCATTGTGTATTTTCCGAGCTCACTTTAGACAATCCTTTTTCTTCAAATCTCTGTGATTGGCTTCACCGAAGTTGAGGACTCGATTCTTAGACCCAAGTTGCTCTCCCTCAAGCTGATTTGAAATTCTACAATGTTGTGATCGCTATGCCCGAGAGGATCCTCAATTACAGAAACGCTTCATAATCTTCCCTTATTGCACGTGAGTAGATCAAAGTAACCTATTACCAGGCAGATTCTGCAACAGGCTTCTCTAAAAAAACCATCCTTTCTGCATTTTACACATTCATTCTCCTTGTTATCCTTGCTGATCTGATTTGTCGAGTCAATATTCAGATGAAAATCACCCATGACCATTGTCATAACTTCGTTGCACCCCTCTACTATTTCCTGGTTTATAATTTATCCTGCAGTGAGACAACTTTTCCACGTCCTATTAACAACTTATACCAGTGATTCCTTTCCCCTGATATTCCGAAATTCCACCTAAACTGATTCCACATCATAACCTCTAGTCCTTGTATCACTCCTCATCACCACACTGAAACCCTCCTTTATTAACAATGTGACCCCAACTCCTTTCATTTTTTGAATGTTTTTCCAGGCAGGGATAAAGAGCACAATGTTGAAATTTTTTAACTTTATTTGTTAAGCTGCTGTTAACTTCTACTACATCTTTAGAACGTAGAACACAGAACAATACAGCGCAGTACAGGCCCTTCGGCCCTCAATGTTGCACCAACCTGAAGCCCAAATAACCTACACTATTCCATTATCATCCATATACTTACCAATAACCATTTAATTGCCCTTAAAGTTGGTTAGTCTATTACTGTTGCAGGCAGGGCATTCTGTGCCCTTCCTACTCTCTGAGTAAAGAACCTACCTCTGACATCTGTCCTCTATCGATCAACCCTCAGTTTAAAGCTATGTCCCCTCGTGCTAGCCATCACTATCCGAGGAAAAAGACTCTCACTGTCCACCTTATCCAATCCTTTGATCATCTTGTATTCTCTATTAGTCACCTCTTAACCTTCTTCTCGATAATGAAAACAGCCTCAAGTCCCTCAGCCTTTCCTCATAAAACCTTCCCTCCATACTAGGCAATATCCTCAGAAATCTCCTCTGATCTCTTTCCAAAGCTTCCACATCCTTCCTATAATGTACTGACGAGACCTGTATGCACTACTCCAAGTGTGGCCGCACCAGAGTTTTGTACAGCTGCAACCTGACCTCTTGTTCTGAAACACAATCCCTCTCCCAATTAAAGCTAACACACTGTAAGCTTTCATAAAAAATCTATCAACCTGAGTGGCAACTTTCAGTGAACAATGCACATGGACACCGAGATCTCTCTGCTCATCCACATTACCAAGAATCTTAGCATTAGCCCAGTACTCTGTATTCCTATTACTCCTTCCAAAGTGAATCACCTCACACTTTTCCGCATCAAACTCCATTTGCCACATGTCAGCCCACCTCTGCAGCTTATCTATGTCCCTCTGTAATCGACAACATCCTTCAGCACTGTATACAACTCCTCTGACTTTAGTGCCATCTGCAAATATACTTACCCATCCTTCTGTGCCCTCATCCGATTCATTTATAAAAATGACAAACAGATCCTTGCAGTACACCACTACTAACTGAACACCAGGATGAACATTTCCCATCAATCACCACCCTCTCTCTTCTTTCAGCTAGCCAATTTCCGATCCAAATTGCTAAATCACCCTCAATCCCATGCCTCTGTATATTTTGCAACAGCCAACCATGGGGAACTTTATCAAACACTTTACTGAAATCCATATATACCACGTCAACCACTTTATCCTCATCCACCTGTTTGGTCTCAAAGAACTCACTAAGGTTTGTGAGGCGTGACCTACACTTCACAAAAACAGTGTTGTCTGTCCCTAATCAACTTATTTCTTTCTGGATGATTATAAATCCTATCTCTTATAATTGTTTCCAACAGTTCACTCACAACCGAAGTCAGGCTCACTGGTCTATAATTACCAGGTTATCTCTACTCCCTTCTTGAACAAGGGGACAACAGTTGCTATCCTCCAGTCTTCTGGCACTATTCCTGTAGACAATGATGACATAAAGATCAAAACCAAGGGATCTGCAATCTGCTCCCTGATTTCCAGAGAGTCCTTGGATAAATCTATTTATTTATCTATTTCCACACTTTCCAGAATTGCTAACACCTTCTCCTAATGATTTACCAGTTTGGATCAGACATTGGCTTCCTGGAAGAAGACAGAGGATGGTGGTTGAAGGGAAATGTTCATCCTAGACTTCAGTTACTAGTGGTGTACCACAATGATCAGTTTTGGGGCGACTGCTATTTGTCATTTTTATCAATGACCTGGATGAGGGCACCGAAGGATGGGTTAGTAAACTTGCAGGTGACACTAAAGTCAGTGGAGCTGTGGACAGTGCAGAAGGGTGTTGCAGATTACAGAGGGACACAGATAAGCTGCAGAACTGGGCTGAGAGGGAGGAAATGGAGTTTAATGTGGAAAAGTCTCTTCTAATAGTCTACACCTCAGTATTCTCCTTGACAACAACGTCTTTTTCCTGTGTGAATGCTTAGATTAGATTAGATTACCTACAGTATGGAAACAGGTCATTTGGCCCAACATGTCCACAGTGACATTCCGAAGAGTAGCCCACCCATACCCATTTCCCGACCCTATATTTACTGCTGACTAATGCACCGAACACGATGGGCAATTTAGCATGACCAATTCACCTGACCTCTCCATCCTAGGATTGTGAGAGGAAACTGGAGCACCCAGAGAAAACCCACACAGATATGGGGAGAACATAGAAACTCCACACAGACAGTCGCCCGTGGTGGGAATTGAACCCAGGTCCCTGGCACTGTGACGCATCAGGGCTAACCACTGAGCCACTGTGCCACCCAGACAAAGCATATTCATTTAACGCCACTTCTATCTCTTCAGACTCCACACACAACTTCCCACTACTGTCGTTGACTTGCCCTAATCTTTCTCTAGTCATCTTTTAATTCCTGATACACCGAAAGGAAGCTTTAGGGATTTCCTTGATCCTACCTGCCAAAGAATTCTCATGTCTCCTCCTGACTCTTCTTAGCTCTCTCTTTAGGTCCTTCCTGGCTAACGTCTAACAATCAAGTGCCCTATCTGAGTCTCCTGTCTCATCTTTCCATAAGCCTCCTTCTTCCTCTTGACAAGAGCTTCAACTTCTTTTGTAAATCATGGATCCTTCATTCAACCACGTCCTCCCTGCCTGACTGGTACATACTTATCAAGGACACGCAGGAGCTGTTCCTTGAACAGGCTCCACATTTCAATTGTGACCATCCCCTGTAGTTTCGTTCCCCATCTTATGCTTCGTAAATCTTGCCAAATTGCATCATAATTGCCTTTCCCCCAGCTATAGCTCTTGCCCTGCAGTATGTACCTGCACGTTGCCATCACAAAAGTAAACTTAACCGAATTGTGGTCACAATCACTAAATCTAACAGCTGGCCCAGTTTATTGCTCAGTACCAAATCCAATGTGGCCTCGCCTCTTGTATCTTTCTCCGTACATCTCCGACCCCTTCCCATCACACTTTGATTATCATTCACCTCTTCACTACCCAGCATTCTATGCTCTCTCTTTTTTTTAATTGATTGGTTGACAGGAAAACTAATAAAATAAGGACAATTATGAGTGCTCAGATAGGATAGGCAAGAAGGTCCTTTCTTCATTCATACTGTGGTCAGTAAACAGGGAATATAGATTTAAGGTCGGAGATAGAGGGTGAGAGGAGACTTGAACAGATTCTTCCTCAGGTCGAGGTTAATACGACTCTGGAACACACTGCCTGAAAGGGCGGTTGAGTTATAAACACTGGTAACATTTGTACTTCGATGTTCATTTGCATTTCTGTTTGCCTCTTCAGTAGCCTGCACCTCTGCTCTGTCATTTCTATTTTTCCGAATCCCTGCAGTGTGAAAACTGGAGATTTGACCCAACAAATCCACATTGACCCCCTGAACAGCATCCCTTTTTGATTTTCAAAATTCCCTCCAACTGAATCCCACCTCCCACCGCGATCTCCACCCCACTAATTACATTAAAGCCCTCAATCAGTTGGTTAAGAAGGCTTTTAGATGGAGAGCTGCAAAATGGGAGAAATAGAGTGAGATCATTGTTGACTGATACAGACATGATCACCCAAAATGGCCTCCTTCTCCACTGTAAATGTCTAAGATTCATGAATCTACAAGGAAAACACGAAGGAATAAATTATCACGCTCGGAATAGTCAATTGTCACTGCTTTCATTTTTGATAAAACAAATGATTTCTCCCTGATGTAGAAACCGCAGTGAAGGAAAAGGCACATTGTGCTGAGCAGGAACAGTTTGGGAACTAAATACCAGACAGTAAACAGACCATCAAGGAGGAGGCAATTCCATGATGAACAAAGTGGATTTGAATGGTCAGTATTAGAAAGTACTTACTGTGACCCCGTACTGAGACTGACAGCAGGACTGCAGAAAGACAAACATAGAGAAACCTCATCGTTAATACTTCACCATTTCATCCTTCTCACTCGCTTACTCTTGTCGTAATTACAGAGAAATACAGAAGTTACTTGACTTCCTGCCAAATAAATGTGAGACAATCATACACGATATGAACAACAAACGGGAAGTCTGTGTACGGTCAGTAGGAGCTGAGAGAATGATAAAGCTATTATAAAACTGAGGCACCAACCACAGCAACCGTTGAGAAAGGGAGATGTTCCATCAGCTTCCAACACAAATCTCAAAATCAACAGCGTCAGCATCAATCACTCTGAGAGCTGGGGCAGGACAGTGTTAGAGACAGAGGAAAGCTCTTTCAACACCATCTCCATCAAACACTCCCAGGACAGCCACAGCTCGGGGTTGGATCCAGAGTAAAACTCCTTCTACTTTTTAACTTTCAAATTAACCAGAAGGAAAGCACCTTGACATTATCCCCCCCGAATGGGTACAAAGACTCAGGAGGCAGACAGGATTCAGGCACGTGGCCAATGTTTATTCAAGTAAAAACCAGTTAGTGCAGGGAGACGACCAAAGGGCCCTTTCTCATACACCCGCTCTCTCTCAGACACACACACATACACTCCTCACACTCACACCCAAGCACAAACCCTCTCACAGGCTTATACGCCGTCACATTCACACACACACACTACCAAGTACGCACACATGCAAACACACACTCTCAGCACTCACATTCACATCCATACATACACACTCAAGTGCAAACACTCACACTCTATCGCTCTCTCACTCACATACAGTCACCCACTCTCTCTGTCCCTCACATGCTCACACACATTTATATTGGGTGAATGTGAATTTGCAAAAGTGCAAGGACATTCCATTTTGTCAAAAAGTCCACAACCTGCAGGCAGTCAATGCAGGCAGCCAATCAATGTAACATTTTATAAATTCCTACTTTGGAAATAGAACCAGTCTGACTCAAGATTGGAATACAGACAGACTCTCAGCTCACACCTTTAATGAATTGACTGAACTAAGAGGCCACGTTTTATTGTAAAACTGTAAGTTATCTCAAGAATATGATTTTTTTTAACAGTACAGCACAGAACAGGCCCTTCAGCCCACAATGTTGTGCCAACCATTGATCCTCATGTAAGGTAAACCTAATGTACAAACCCTCAAATTTCTGTGACCATATGCATGTCCAGCAGTCTCTTAAATATACCAATTACCTCGCTAACACAACTGCTACTGGCAACACATTCCATGCTCTCACAACTCTCTGCATAAAGACCCTGCCTCTGACATCCCCTCGATACTTTCCGCCAAACAGATTAAAACTATGACCCCTCGTGTTAACAATTTCTGCTCTGGGAAAAAGTCTCTGGCTATCAACTCTATCTATGCCTCTCATTATCTTGTACACCTCAATTAGGTCCCCTCTCTTCCTTCTTTTTTTCCAATGAACAGAAAGATTGCCATTAGAAACAGCTTCTCATGACTTGCTTTCGAAAGACTGTTCTTGAATTGGCACAGTCCAACCAAATCTCCCCTGAATCTTCTCTGCTGGAAAGACAACACCAGTTCCTCCAAAGAACTGAAGTCTCTCTTCCCTGGAGCCATTTGATTCATCTGCTTTGCACAAAAACATCTTCCTTCAAGGATAGTGCTCAGAATTGGTCATGTGTCTCCAGCTGGGTTCGAACTGATGTTTTGGAAATGTCCATCCTTGCTTTTCTACTCTATGTGCTATTCAATAAAAACAAACATTTCATTTGCCTTTTTTGATCCATTTCAATGAAACCTCCAAGCTTCAAAGACTTCTCAATGTGCATTTCTGCTAACTTTCTGTTCCTGTAACCATATTAAAATTACACCATTTATCACACCTCTCTTTGTTCTTTCTGTCATGATGTGTCACTTCACTATTCCCAGTGTTAACTTTCATTTGGCTGGCCATTTCACCAGCCTATAGGGCCCAGAGCCTGTGAGCACTTTCCTCACTCTTCACTGTGTTTTTGAATTTTGTGTCATCTGCAAACATTGGAGTTTGTCCTGTATCCCTGAGTGCAGATCATTCACAAAGATCAAGAAGAGAATAATATCACCAGCTCTGCACACTTCCCTCCAGTCTGAAATAAAACCACAGACCACAGCGCTCTGCTTCCTGGCCCAAAGCCAATTTCCAAACCACACAACCAGCAACTTTGAACCTCATCTGTTTCAATTTAAAGAAGATATGTACATTGTACTTCACAGCAGGAGCAAGCACTATGGCCCATCGAGTTTTCTCCACAATTCATTAAGACCATAACTGATCTGGTTCTGGTTCTGGATTAGTGGTGCTGGAAGAGCACAGCAATTCAGGCAGCATCCAAGCAGCTTCGAAGCGACTTGGATGCTGCCTGAACTGCTGTGCTCTTCCTGCACCACTAATCCAGAATCTGGTTTGCAGCATCTGCAGTCATTGTTTTTACCTCGTTGATGTGGTTCTGGTTCAGTTCTGCTCTCCTACCTTGTCCCCACTACTCTCGATAAGGCCAAAGGCTGGTAGTCAGACAGCATGTGTTAGCACCGAGGCTAGAGGGATGAGAGGGATTGGTGGGAGGGGACGGAATCATTCGTTGACACAAATAGTGAAAGAGTTTCATCCTTTATGTTTTGAATCCACCCAGGATCACAGCTCTCTCCATGATGTCCATCACTCCTCAGACAGCTGCTCTCACCACATCCTGAGACCCACACTCAGTGCTATGTACCATCATATACACACTCTTGACCTCTCTCTCCATCAGCACACCTTCACACTGTCTCAAAGCTGTCCTCAGCCCCAGGTTTGACTTCATTCTCTGGCTCGTTCAACAGATACATGAAACTTTTTCTCTTCCTTTCAGGTATTAACACAAGCTGCAACAACTCAGAGTTACCCCCACCCCTCTGGAACCTTCCTCCACCCACTGTCCCACTTGTCTCTCGCCATTCTCCTCCCTCCACCTCTTGTTGGACATTCACTATCCCTTCTCCGATGCTGAATGTTCTGAACTCAGCAAAGGTCTCAGTTTTAATCACTTTGCACTCCCACCTCACCGAAGTTCAGACACGACATGATGTTGATCTCTTCTTCCGTTGCCTTTGCCTCTGTGCCCATTTCTTTGGACAGGAGTCCTCTGTCCTCAGCCTGAGCTACAAATCTTCCAAACTCGCTAACCCCTTACAGCAGATGAAGCTCTCTATTTTTATATTGTTAAAAATCACACAACACCAGGTTATACTCCAGCAGGTTTAATTGGAAGAACACTAGCTTTCAGAGCGACGCTCCTTCATCAGGTGATTAAGAGCATCGCTCCGAAAGCTAGTGTGCTTCCAATTAAACCTGTTGGACTATAACCTGGTGTTGTGTGATTTTTAACTTTGTACACCCCAGACCAACACCGGCATCTCCACATCATTATTTTTATATTGGTAGGCAACTAATTCATTACTGCAAGGTGTCACAGACAATGTGATAATGTTGCCATAATCTGGTGAAAGGATTGAACAGGAGAGTTGGATTCGCCTGTATTGATCACAGAGTACAGACATTGGGCAGGGCAGACACACTAAACATGGGGAAAAGGATAGAATTATTCAAATAAGACGGACTGCAGAATTCTGAGGTGTGGTGGGAGATAGGTCACAAAAGATTAGTCAACAGATGCACCATTGTAATCAGAGTCAGGAGTCTGATGCTGGAAAAGCACAGCAGGTCAGGCAGCATCCGAGGAGCAGGAGAATCAAGTCCTGCAGTCCTTACTTGCACCATGTCATCAGGGAGGTTAACAGCATTCTATCCTGGAATAAAGGAGGAATTGGATATACGTGTATAAATGTTTTGTTTCAGTTATACAGAGTATTTCTGAGACCATATCTCAAATGCTGTACATAATGAAGGATATTGGTGCTGGCTCAAAGGAGGTTTCTGAGATTGAGAAGCAGGTTGTCTCATGAGGAGAGGGAGGACAGGCTGGGTTTGTTTCCCCTGGAGTTTAGAATAATGAGGGACTGTGAGACTGTAAACTTCAAACTTTAATAACGGTTCGGGGGTTGAAAGAATAAGCCATGACTCTCTCTGGAATAAACTGGTCCTGAGCTGAAAGAGACAAGGAGGAACTGTTATCAAGGAGTTAAAAGCAACATGATAATTATCCATCCCCAGGAAGAAAGAGTCAAAGCAACATCAACATGTTGTTCCTGGAGACAGGAGATAGTTAACACCAAATGTACCAAGGAACAAGGAAGCTACTCCTGATAAGAAGGCAAGTTACAGACTTGATCACTCATGGATGTTGTGGATGAAAGGATCTAACGGATACTCAATAATGTCACATCAGAAACTCCACATGAAGTAAAATCCTGTAAGAATTCATCTTCAGAATTTTTCAGTAGCAGAACTTCTGAGAACAATTCAGCAAAAGGATTGGACCTTGGATATCCAGAGACAGACGCTATTGGTTAGAATCGTAGACTAAATTCGACCAAAAATCAGGGAAAGCTAAGTTGAATCATGAGGCTTAATTTGTTTTTTAAGGAGTCTTATTTTGTTGCTATATGCAATAAACTTTGAGAAGGTGGTTCAATATTAAATTGTCTTAAAGATTTCTTAAAATGTATCCAAATTAAACGAAGCTTGTGGTAATTTACACACAACAGGGATCACTTGATTGAAATGTATAATATCGTAAATGTTTTTTGAGTCATAGAGATGAACAACATGGCCATAGACCCTTCAGTCCAACACTTCCATACCAGCCAGATATCCTAAATTAATCTGGTCCCATCTGCCAGCATTTGATCCATATCCTGCTAAATCCTTCCTGTTCATATACCCATCTAGATGCCTTTTAAATATTGCAATTGTACCAGCCTCCATCACTTCCTCTGGCAGCTCATCACATACACGCAATCCCCTTTGTGGGAAAAGGTTACCCCTTTTAAATCTTTCCCCTCTCACTTTAAAATTATACCCTTTAGTTTTGAACTCCACTATGCTGGAGCTCTATCCATGCCCTTCATGATTTTAACTTCTCTCAGGTCACCCCTCAGCTTTGAACAGTCCAGGGAAAACAGCTCCGGCCTCCTCAGTCTCTTCCGAAACCTCAAACCCTCCATCCCTGACAACAACCTTGTAAATCTTTTCTGAACACTTTCAAGTTTCCCTACATCCTTCCTATAGCAGGGAGACCTGAACTGAATGCAGCATGATAAAATTGGCCAAATCAGTGCACTATATAGCCACAGTATGACATCCCAACTCCTATCCCTAATGCACTGCCCAATAATGGAAAGCATACCAAATTCCTTCATCACTAACCAGCTCGACTTGCAACTCCATCATTCGGGAACTGTGAGTCTGCACTCTAAATTCTCTTTGCTTGGCAACACTCCCCAGAACCTAACCATTAAGTGTGTATGTCCTACCCTGATTTGCCTTTCCAAAATGTAACACCTCACATTTGTCTCGATTAAACTCCATCTGCCGTTCCTCGGCCCATCATTCCACTGATCAAGTTCCCATTATACTCTGAGATAACCTTCTTCACTGTCCACTCCACCACCAATGTTGGTGTCCAGTTTTCTCAGACAGTTGTGTGATGTTGGAATTCTTTGCCTCAGGAAGCCGTGGAGGTAGGGTCATGGAATATTTTTAAAGGTAGTGATGGACAGATTCTTGTGAATCCGGGAAATTGAGGTGAAAATGTGGAATATGAAGCACAAACAAATCAGCCAAGATCTTCCTGAATGTTGGAGCAGGCTTGAGGGGCTGAATGGTCTACCTCTGCCCCAATTTCTTCTGGTCATGTGTTTCATTCTGGGTAGGAGCACACAGACTGTCCAAAACATTCATGAGAGATGTGATTGGAGCAGGAAGGATATTGGACGATAGGAGAGAGTTGAGGTGAGGCAGAAGCAAATATTAGAGGGTGCAGGGAGTGAGAAGACGGTGAGAACAGATTAGGTAGTTTTCAGATCCTTGCAAGGCACATGGGTCACACAGGCAAAGGCCAGCGTTTGTTGCCCATCCCTGAACACCCTTGAAGTGAGATGCTTGCTTGGCCATTTCAGAGGGCAGCAGGTCAGAGTCAGACACATTGCATTCAATCGATCCTAAAAGGACAACTGAGGTTTGCAATGGGGATCTGAAGTCACCTGTCGGGCAGATTGGGTAAAGATGGTAGATTTGCTTCCCTGAAGGACATGAGTGAAACAGTTTCTATCTTTCAACAACAATTGATGTTAATTCAGATGGTCACCATCACAGAGATGAGTTTACAATTCCAGATTTAATAATTAAATGTAAATTTTACAAGTTGCCATGGTGAAAATTGAACCCCTCTCCCCAGAGCATGAACCCAACCCTCAGGTTCCCCATAGCAGCCCAGCTACTGGGAGACATTTGAGACGTGTGACACCCAACTGGACTGTTTTCCTTGACCCATACCGAAGCAGCAGACAGACTGGCCGTGAACAGCTCGAGGCAGCAAGGACCGGGCCGAGCCAGTTACTCAGCCAGATGATTCAGGGAATCGGAAATGGTTATTGTCCAAGAATCCATCCAGGGTCAGTGACTGAGGAGAAGATTTCCATCTCCATCACTCAGATAATAATTTAAAGGTGGATTTCCATCTCCATCGCTCAGATAATAATTTAAAGGTGGATTTCCATCTCCATCGCTCAGATAATAATTTAAAGAGCCTGGTCAGCTCCCTTCATTGAAACCCATTGGTTGTGGGATCACTTAGCTCCGCCTACCATTTGCTGCTTGTACTGTTTGGTCCACAAGTACACCTGTATGGTCACTTCTCCAGACTAACACCTCAGTTTTAGGTGTGGCTGTTGCTGCTTGTGACATGCCCTCCTGCACTCTCCAGTTAAACTGGAGTTATCCCCTGGCTTACAGACACAGACACACACACCCACACACACACAGAAACACCAACATACACACAAACACACCCACAGACACACTCACACCACCACCCCCACACAGACACAAACACACAGACACACACATACACATACACGCACACAAAGACACACACACACAGACACATGCACACCACCACCCTCCCACACACAAACACACAGACACACACATACACATACACGCACACAAAGACACACACACACATATACACACACACACACACAAACTGAGCTCTGGTCTTTGGGGAGGGGGAAACCACATAAAACAGTTTCAATGGTCCTCTGTTCACAAGACCTGCTGAGATGATTCTTGTGCTGATCAGAATGCTGATCCTTGCTCTTCCTTCTCCAGGTCGGTGATACCTGTAATAATGTTTTTTGAAAGTCTGTAATAAACAGAAATCAGAGCAGCTCAAAATTATGATTTCAGTTTGAGGGGAACTACCTGAAAGGGGAACATTTACCTCAACAATTGTACATTTATTTTATTCATTGATAGAATGAGTGTATCACTGGCCAGGCCAGCATTTATTGCTCATCCATAGTTGCCCAGAGAGCAACCAAACCATACCGCGGTGGGTCTGGAGTTACATGTCGGCAGAAGTGGGTACTGCTCATGTTGGAGATTAGAGTCAAGATTAGAGTGGTGCTGGAAAAGCACAGCAGGTCAGGCAGCATCTGAAAAGCAGGAAAAAGCCTTTCACCAGGAATTCATCAGGAGTCACATGGAGGCCGGTCCCTGTAAGGATGACATTTACTGTCCATAAGGACATTACTGACCCAGATGGGTATTTCCTCACAAGTGGGAATGAGTTTGTAATCACTATTAGACTCTTAATTCCAGATTGTTTTGTAGATAAATTCCACCATCCCCTGTGATGTGATTAAAATCCAGTTCCCCAGAACATTTCCTGGTTCTCTGGATTAACCATCCAGCCAATTTACCACGATACCCTCACATCCTCTTTTCCCTCATTGTTTTCCTGACCAGGATAAACATACTGGGAGAGACAAACTGTTGACCGACGGTCAAGGACCATCTAATAGGATATGGGAGAATCTGTTTGCCTTCTCTTTGGTGCAGAAAACCAACTCCCCAATGAAGATGGGCAGGTTGGCAGACCAATGCGAGAGCACTGGGATGAGGAGTTGGGGTTTGGAAGTCATGGGATCAAACCCTAATGATCTGACTGAACAGCAATAGAGATGCCAGGAACAAGGAACTATATCATACAGACCCAACTGGTTCTATCCAGTACATGGAGAGTGGGATTCTGGAGCCTGGGAGCAGAAAGAGTGTCAGGGAGAAAGGGAGAGGAAATTAGAACTGGTGTTGAAAGGAAAGACTGATTCACTCACGTCTGAATAAGCAACTCAGAGAGTCTTGCTGCTTGAACTGAAGGAAAATTGTCTGTTATTGAGGAGGATTACTTTTAACATTCAGATTCATCACAAAATGGAACAAGATATAAAATATGCTGAAGAACAATTATCGTCACTTACCGTTTTCTGCTCCTGTGCCTTCCCTTTCCAGCCTGTTCAGTGTGAGGAGAATTGCAGGAAAGGGAAACATTTACCCCAAAATACTTCCCTTCAGTGTGAGGGTAATTACTGTGAGGGAGAGCATTAACCCCAACATCCTTCCCTTCAGTGTGTGGGTAATTACTGTGAGGGATAGCATTTACCCCAACATCCTTCCCTTCAGTGTGAGGATAATTACTGTGAGGGAAACATTTACCCCAACATCCTTCCCTTCAGTGTGAGGGTAATTACTGTGAGGGGAGTATTGACCCCAATGTCCTTCCCTTTCACTTTGAGGATAATTATAGAAAAGAGGAACATTAAAAGGCAATGATCTGGGACAAAATTAATTGGCACTTCGTGTCACAGAGTCATACAGCACAGAAACAGGCCCTTTGGCCTAACATGTCCATCCCAGCAAGGTTTCCTAAACTGAACCAACCCCATTTTCCTGTGTTTGACCCATATCTCTCTCACCCTTTCCGAACCATGTACCTGTCCAAAATGTCTTTTAAATGCCCTTTCCTCTGGTAAGTTGTTTCATACACTCACCATACTCTGTGTGAAAACGTTGCCCCTTCAGGTCCCTTTTGAATTCTTTCCCCTCTCATCTTTACCTCTGCTCTCGAGTTTTGGACTCCCCTTTTCTGGGGAGAAGACATTGGTTATTCACCCTCGGCATGTCCCTCAAGATTTTATAAACCTCTGTAGAATGTTATGGTCCAGACCCGACCCCCTCAAAATATTTCAAAAAGGTACCCTAGATCCGAACTGTTTCTTAGTTTAAAGGTAGATGTGAATTGGGTGTTCCAGATGTGATGCCACTAGTCAAACCACTCGACGTTTAGCAAAACACAATTTATTTAATCACTATAGATAAAATACAAACAAAAGAAAGAGGAATTTAGAATAACTTAACGAGTGGAAAACTTAATTGAACAATAGATACAGTACCTATTGCTAATTAACTCTTCCAATATCGTAACATCCGATAAACATAGCCCTTGCCAAAATGGTAAATTCAGACACAGATGTTTACATGTCATTCAACATCAAGAGAGATTTCAGAGAAAGTCACGGTTAAAATCATTTATTGAAGCTTACAACACTTCAGGGACACAAACAGCTTTTACTGCTACAGCTAAAAAAAACTAGAAACTCTGCTCTGGCAGAACTGGCCCCTCCCCTTCCATTGTTACAAATACTTTAAAAATAATTCAGGGCCTCGACACTATTGACTGAGGCTGGTATCAACAGGGACTTCAGCATCTCTGCCTTTACAACCTCTCTTCATAAAAACCCAGGGCAAAATCCCCTTTTTAAAGTGACAGAGTTGTCACACTCTCCGCCCTTTATAAATATCAACCATCAATCTACAGAAATTGCTTCATTTTAAAACCTTTAGTCTTTCTCTATTAGTACACTACAATACATAGACATTATATGAACCCTAAGACTGCTTTTCAATCATGGAATATTTCTGTTGATGAATATTCAACTTTCTGGAAAAGTACCTGATAGATCTTTCTATCTTCTCATCATCTTCTTGTAAGAGTACAGCACCAACACCACTGCAACGAGCAACTGGAACCAGCAGGCAGAAGCTGCAGGAATGAACCCAAATACATTCCAATCGTCACAGTACAGCAGCACTTCACAGGAGGCTCCACAGCACTGAGGATGTCACTGAGAAAGTAGATGAAACATCTGCAAACCAACTTCCCAGCTCAGCAAACACACTCACAACCAGCACCCGAGCTACAAACCTTCACACAAACCATGAACCCACATCATTTGCATTGATAGACACCTTGAATGGCTTTGCATAATTGGGTGTGGCTACCACTGGAGCTGTGATTAACACAGCTTTCAGGCTGTTAAATGCCTTCTGACAGTCTGCTGTTCAATGAAGTATTCTGCACTTTTTCAATAAGTCATTCAGTGGAATGACCACACTGCTAAATTTAAGGACAAACTTCTGATAAAACACGTTCAGTTCCAGGAACTGTTGACTTCGATGATGGTATTGGAAAGGCCCCAATAACCTCTGTTTTCTTATTCCATGGGGCCAACTGTCCATGTCCGATGACATGGCCCAGTAACTTGACTTGAGCTTTTCTGAATTCACTCTTAGGCAGGTTAATTACAGGGTCTGTCTCCAAAGGTCAATCAAATAATTCCAATAAAAACTGCAAATGTTCCTTCCATATGTAATTAAATATCACGAGGTCATCAATGTAGACCGCAAAGTGGGGTATTCCAGAAATGACTCACTGGTTAGTCTTTGAAATGTGGCAGGAGCATTTTTCATCACAATTGTCATGCCTTTAAATTGGTATTGTCCAATTGGTCGGGGAAAGTCAGGACTGCAGATGCTGGAAATCAGTGTCAAAAAGTGTGGGACTGGAAAAGCACAGCCATCAGACAGCATCGAAGGAGCAGGAGAGTCGGAGTTTCGAGCAGAAGCTCTTCATCAGGAATGTGGGGGTGGCCCAAGGGGGCTGAGAGATAAATGACTTGGGGGCGAGGGGGAAGGGAGCTGGGAAAGTGTTGGGTAGATGAAGGTTGGGAGGGGTGATGGTGATAGTTGGAGAGGAGTGTGGAGCGGATATCTGGGAAGGGCAATGGACAGGTACGACATTTGAAGAAGACCATGCCAAGTTGGAAGGTTGGATCTCGGATAAAGTGAGGGGAGGGTAGATGAGGAAACTGGTGAAATCAACTTTGATCCTGTGTGTTGGAGGGTCCCAAGGAAGAAAATGAGGCATTCTTCCTCCAAGAGGCAGATGGCTAGAATCTGGCAGTGGAGGAGGCTGAGGACTTGCATATCCTTGGTTGAGCAGGAGGTGGAGTTGAAGTGTTTGACTACAGGTCGGTGGGATTGTTTAATGAGTGTATCCCAGAGATATTCCACAAGTTGTCATCCTATCTCTCCAATGTAGAGGAGACCACATTGAGAGCAATGGACATAGTAGATGATGTATGTGGATGCGCAGGAAAATCTCTGCCGGATATGGAAGGATCCTTTCGAACCTTGGATGGCGATGATGGAGGAGGTGTGGGCATGGGTATTACACTTCCTGTGGTGGCGGGGGAATGTGCCGGAGTGGAAGGTTGGTTGGTGAAGGTGGGGGGGAATTAACTGAACAAGGGAGTCATGGATAGATTGGCCTCTACAGAACACCTGCAGTAATGGGGAGGGAAATCTATCTCTGATGGTAGAGTCTGTTTGTAGGTTGTGGAAATGGGGAATATGAAGCATTGTATTTGGAGGTTGGTGAGGTGAAGGGTGAGAATCAGGGGGGTTCTGTCCTTGTTGCGATTGGAGGGGTGGAGATCAAGGGCAGACGTGTAGAGAGTGGAGGAGATGTGCTGGATGGCATCATTGATCATGTAGAAGGGGATATTGGGGTCCTTGAAGTAGGAGGCCATCTGGGATATTCTATGGTGGAATTTGTCCTCCTGAGAATAGATGGGGTGGAGGTGGTGGAACTTGGAGTAAGGCATAGTGTCTTTGGGATCATGAAAACCAAAACTGTCTTAATTCTTCCAGATAAAGTTACCTGCTAGTATCCTCTGAGTAAGTTCAACTGAGAATTAAATTGATGGCCCACCTTCTCAATACAGTGTTCCAAACATAGAGTACAGGATCAATCAGACTTTGTGACTACATTTATTTTGCAGTAGTACACACACATACTCGTTGGGTACCATCTGATTTTGTCATCATTACTTTGGGTAAGCTCCAGTCACTGCAACTCGCTTCAATGATGTTGTCTTTTAACATGCGTTCAATCTCTTTTTGAACCTGTGCCATCTTTAGAGGGTTAAGTCTGAAAGGAGTTTGCTTAATTGGAACAGCATTTCCTATATCTACATCATTTATAATTAGATGAATACTTACCAGTTTACTCTCGAATACCTCTCCACGTGATAGTAATAACTCTTTCAGGTCATTTCAATTTTCCTCTGGAAGTTAACTCAATAGTTTATCCCAATTTTTGAGATCTTCCTCATTGTCCAAATTAATTTGAGAGATGTCCAATTCAGAATCCTCTGAACTTGCTTCTTCACTCTGTGTTGTCACCAGTAACACCTTCTCCTTTTGCTTTCATTGCATATTGAAATACCTTGTGCGCATAATCACCTGATACATTCTGTGAAATTTCTTTTCTATCTGGAACCCTTATCAAATAATTCACCTCACTCAATCTCCTTTTGATTTGTTAAGATCCACTAAACCTTGCTTTTAAAGGTTCACCTATCACTGGAAAAACACTGACACTTTACTTCTTTTCGTAAAATTGCAATTTTTTGGTTTTCTTGTCTCCTTCCTGTTCCATCATATGCTGTGCTATTTTTAACTGCTGTTGAGCCTACTCTCTTGCTTTATTTAATTATTCACAAAAACTTTGACACATAGATACAGTCTGCAGTTAGGTGAGAATTGGTCAACATGGTCTCTGATAAGGCATGACAAAAGATGGCAAAGAAAACTGAAGATGGATATGGGTTCAAGATTGAGACATGGAGCAACATGTGAGGGCCTTTGGACCAGCGGGCTGGAGGATGTGAGGGATGGCACACAGGCACAGCATCAGAAACAAATTCTGATCAAACAGACTCACTCCCAAATATGGTTAACATCGAAGACCATAAGACACAGGAACTGAAGTGGACCATTCATCCCATCAGGGTCTCGCAGGTACACTGCTGCTGTGACTGAGGGGTTGGGAGCATATGAAATGGGAACCATTCACAAACAGGAAACTCCAAACAGACATGTGACTGTCACTCGTTTTACCAGGATACGAATATCATTGTCCTTTCTCTGTGGAAGCAAATGTTTTTCTTTCTGTCTGAGGGAAAAGATGTCAGATGTTGGTGTGACTGTATGTGTTCCAAGATATTCACAATCCTGATTAGACCATCCTGGAGTATGTGGTCATTCTGTGTACCCCACCTGCAGAAGGGTGACCTGTACTGGGCTTAGTCGGAGTACAGAGCAGGTTTATTAAAATGGTAGTTTGTCTCCATGCGTTAAAAGATCAGAATGGGTTAAAGAGAGAAAAAGAGCTTCATTGTGGCACAGGAAAAGACCATTCAGCCCATCAAGCCCAAGCTGACTATCTGCCACATAATCCCGTGTGTCCCATTCACTGCTCTATCCCCAAAGCCCTGCAAATTTATTTCCCTCAGTTTCTGGTCTCATTTTTTTCATCAATAATTGATCATCTTCACTTGCACCAACCGAATAGGCAGCATGTTCTGCACATTTCCAGTTAATGCATCAACAGAATCACTTGCCCATCTACATTTTCTCAAACCTTTAAACCTGATCCGAATTCTTGTGCCATCACCAATTGGACAGAGTTCCTTTTTTTTTGTCTGCCTTATCTCGATCTGTTATAATCTTGTACAGCTCTATCGAAATGATTCTCAACCTGTATTCTTCAAGGAAAATAGCCATTTCTCCAAAACAATCCTCTGACTATATTTTCTGTGTCTATGAGCCATTCTGGTACAAGTGTGCTCCACCTCTCAAGAGCTCTCCCATCCTTCCTGACCCGAACTCTGGGGACTAGAATTGGATGCAACACTTGACTGTCTCATAACCAGAGCTGAATCAAAGGTTCGCATCTTCTCCATGAGATTGTTCTCAGGAACCATAATAATAAAGCCCAAGATCCCATATATGGTGCTTTCTGATTATGTCCTGTCACCTTTAAAGATAGGTGCACATTAACCTCCTGCTCCCTCTGTCCTTCCATACTCTCGACATCTGTGTCATTCAAATATACATTCCCTCTCTGCATTGCTTCTCTCAAAATGCATCAACTCACTGTGTTCGAAAGAAGAGACATATTCAATTAAAAATGCGAACTCTGGCTGGACAATTTCCTTTCCACTCAGGTTTCCTGGGTTATTTATAAGAAATAAAACTCCATGGGCTCACCACTTCCTGGGTGAAGAAATCCCCATAGGCATCTGTAGAGTGAATGCAGAGTTCATGGTGTGTGTCTAATCCAGTTATGTCTTCTGAAGAACAGTCACTGGACTCAAAACATGAAGTCCGCTTTCTCTCCACTGATGCTGCCAGACCCATTGAGTTTCTCCAGCAGTTTCTGTTTTTGTTTCTGATTTCCAGAATCCACAGTTCTTTGTCATTTTTTTTTGATTCGCTGTGGTGAGTGTTTGTCTTTCAGATTGGAGGGAAGTGAGCTGTCCTGTTGAAACAATTCTCTTTTTGAACGATGTGTATGATCTGGACTTAGGTATCCAGGACAGAATTTTAATACTTGCAGAGACACAATGAAAAGAAAACATTCAATGATCCTCAATATTACCGAATCATTCCTAATGAGACATGACAAAAACAGATCTTGGTAACCAAGTGTATAATTTTAACAATAATGAACAATTCATTATGAAGAACAGAACTAAGTAAAGCACAGATAAACTATAAGACAATTTAACTATTGTTATGAAGTTGAAGGTGTGTACTGTACCTTTAAGAGAGAGAGAATGCTGTTCTCAACAGAGAGCTTACAAGCACCTGTGTATATAAC
This sequence comes from Chiloscyllium punctatum, assembly GCF_047496795.1. Taxonomy (NCBI): domain Eukaryota; kingdom Metazoa; phylum Chordata; class Chondrichthyes; order Orectolobiformes; family Hemiscylliidae; genus Chiloscyllium; species Chiloscyllium punctatum. Next base: position 9,486,784 of record NC_092740.1, on the reverse strand, counting down.
TAGACGGCAGTCCCAGAGTGTACTGGAAAATTGAAAATATGTAACATTTGGCTGTGAAATGGATACCTATGTTTTGGTTGCTGTTTTGACAACAAAATTCTAAGTTAACCCATTAGTTTAAATTATGCCCCAACGTACTAAAACCCAGTCATGTTTGAATTTATTGTTTTGCCAACATTGAGCCAGTGAGACAATCCGATATTTGGGTATAAAAATACAGGCATTTTGAAAATTGGAGGGAGAGCAACTACTATCGAGACCGATCTAAGAAACTCGGAAACACTCTCAATCAAAGGTAGCTTTCCATGTGAAACATACTCCCAATGAAAGAAAGAAGATGACCCAGGGAATTCAGCAGCTGGAAGGGTAAAGGCACAGAAGTCGACAGCGGCTGTGTGGTTTTGAAATTAAATTGATGTAATTTTAATAAATGTCTGATTGGAACAGTATATTGTTATGGAGTTGGAGGCAGGGAATAAGCAGTTAAGAGACAGGGGTCTTAGAGTTGTGAATAGTTGTTGTTTAATGTTCACTTTAGAGTTAAACAATAAATTGATGCTATTTTTTTTAAATAGTTGAACTTGGGAGTTCTCTGTCATATATATTTGAACAGATTAAGAGGCGAGGTGAACTTTTCTGGGTGTTTGGTTTCATTAACAGAGTGGTTCACCACCGTGTCATAACACGATCTCAGTCAAATCTTCTCTGGTCATAAACATCCAATCAGACATCTCTCTCACAAATGTCTGTGCACGCATTACACACACACACACACACACACACACAGCCAGTCTTTCATGAAACCTTTGGATAATGGGTTGTATGACAGGCGCATAGGACTGTCCATCTAGCTTGAATTCCAAAGTCTCTGGTCAATGTCAGCAGCTTCTGCAGACCTCGAGACATTTTTATTTATATCTCACAGACTGGGATTCTTTTCTCAGAACAAGACAGTAACTGGAGAATCACGAGAGAGAGAGAGCAAGAGACAGAAAAAGACAGAGAGAGAGAGAGAAAGACAGAGAAAGCGAGAGAAAAACAGAGAGAGAGAGAGAAAGAGACAGAGAGACGGAGAGACAGAGACAGAGAGAGACAGAGAGAGAGAGAGAGAGAGAGAGAGAGCAAAAAGAAAACACCCCACACCCAGTCCCCCTGTCCAAAACCCAGTCAGAGTCAGTTCACTCTGGTTCTGACCTTTATTTTCAACATTCCCTGTGTGTGGCAGGCCAGCAAACGGTCCTCCAATGATGAACCAATTCAACACACAGCCAGCTGCCAGTTCCGAGGCAGAGCAACATTTCAGTTCATCCACAGTGCCTTTCCAGCTGGAATTCACCTGCTGTTCGCTGCTTCAAGGATGCTGACACCTGTCCCTCCAGCTGATGTGGAAAGTCTGCCTCAGTGTTGATGGGACTTATCAAGGATCACGGGATAAAGGAATCATTACAAAAATGACCAAAAGGCTTCCCTCAATAATCCAACATTGCTGTAATCCAACAAGAGTGCTACAGCGGGCGCACAGAGAGGGGAGCCGGAAGGTAGGTGGAGACCAGTTTAAATTAACGTTTTTCTTTTCGCAGTCTGTGCTTTTTTTTCAATTAGGTGCAGGAACACGGAAGTCGTCAACAGAGGCTTCTGGGTAGGTAAGAAGTTTGAGTGGAGAAGGAACCTGAGACACTACACGTATAGTGTCTCCCACCCTCCCTCCTCCTCTAACCTAAAAACAAAGGACTCAGTCAGCTGAACAGGTAAGCTACTTAGTGTTCTTGTTTTGGAGACTAAGTGTAGAGTTATGGCAGCACAGGCAGTGGAATATTCCTCCTGCAGGATGTTTGAGGTAGGGGTGACCACTGATGCTCCTGCCGACTTCACCTGCAGGAAGTGCAGCCAGCTCCAGCTCCTCACAGACCGCGTTAGGGAACTGGAACTGGAGTTGGATGAACTGAGGATTATTCGAGAGGCTGAGAGGGTGATTGATAGAAGCTACAGGGACATAGTTACACCAGAGAACAGAGGTAGCTGGGTAACAGTTAGAGGTGGGAAGGGGAGGAAGCAGGCTGTGCAGGGATCCCCTGTGGTCGTTACCCTCAACAATAAGTATACCGCTTTGGATACTGTTGGGGGAGACGGCCTAGCAGGGGTAAGCTGCAGTGACCAGGTCTCTGGCACATGGTCTTGCTCTGCTGCCCAGAGGGAAAGGGGGAGAGGAGAAGAGCGCTAGCTATAGGAGACTCTATAGTTAGTGGGACAAACAGGCGGTTCTGTGTACATGGGCGAGACTCTCGGATGGTTTGTTGCCTCCCGGGTGCAAGGGTCCAAGACATCTCGGACCATGTCTTCAAAATCCTTAAGGGGGAGAGTGTGCAGCCAGAAGTCGTGGTGCACAGTTGTGGGAAGGGTATATACGATGCTGCAAGACAGGATCTGAGGAGCATAAATTGGGAGCATAGGCTGTCAAGGAAAGGTGTCGTTGAAATGTGGAACTTTTTCAAGGAAGATACAACATGTCTTTGATATGTACCTGTCAGGCAGGAAAGAGATGGTCGTGTGAGGGAACCTTGATTGACGAGGGAGGTTGAATGTCTTGTAAGAAGGAAGAAGGAGGCTTTCATAAGGTTGAGGAAACAAGGTTCAGACAGAGCGTTGGAGGGATACAGGATAGCCAGGAGGGAGCTGAAGAAAGGGATTAGGAGAGCTAAGAGAGGGCATGAAAAATCTTTGGCGGGTAGGATCAAGGATAACCCCAAGACCTTTTATGCGTATGTGAGAAACATGAGAATGACGAGAACGAGGGTAGGTCCGATCAAGGACAGGAGTGGGAGAGTGTGTATTGAGTCGGAAGAGATAGGAGAGGTCTTGAATGAGTACTTTTCTTCAGTATTTACAAATGAGAGGAACCGTATTGTTGAAGAGGAGAGTATGAAACGGACTGGTAAGCTAGAGGCGATACTTGTTAGGAAGGAAGATGTGTTTGGCATTTTGAAAAACTTGAGGATAGACAAGTCCCCCGGGCCTGATGGGATATATCCTAGGATTATGTGGGAAGCAAGAGAGGAAATTGCAGAACCGTTGGCAATGATCTTTTCGTCTTCACTGTCAATGGGGGTGGTGCCAGGGGACTGGAGAGTGGTGAATGTTGTGCCCTTGTTCAAAAAAGGGAATAGGGATAACCCCGGGAATTACAGGCCAGTTAGTCTTACTTCGGTGGTAGGCAAAGTAATGGAAAGGGTACTGAGGGATGGGATTTATGAGTATCTGGAAAGACACTGCTTGATGAGGGACAGCCAGCACGGATTTGTGAAGGGTCGGTCTTGCCTTACAAGTCTTATTGAATTCTTCGAGGAGGTGACCAAGCATGTGGATAAAGGTGGAGCAGTGGATGTAGTGTACATGGATTTTAGTAAGGCATTTGATAAGGTTCCCCATGGTAGGCTTATGCGGAAAGTCAGGAGGCATGGGATAGTGGGAAGTTTGGCCAGTTGGATAGAGAACTGGCTAACCGGTCGAAGTCAGAGAGTGGTGATAGATGGTAAATATTCAGCCTGGAGCCCAGTTACAAGTAGAGTTCTGCAGGGATCAGTTCTGGGTCCTCTGCTGTTTGTAATTTTTATTAATGACTTGGAAGAGGGAGTCGAAGGGTGGGTCAGTAAATTTGTAGATGATACGAAGATTGGTGGAGTTGTGGATAGTGAGGAGGGCTGTTGTCAGCTGCAAAGAGACTTAGATATGATGCAGAGCTGGGCTGATGAGTGGCAGATGGAGTTCAACCCTGTCAAGTGTGAGGTTGTCCATTTTGGAAGGACAAATAAGAATGCGGGATACAGGGTTAACGGTAGAGTTCTTAGTCAGGTGGAGGAGCAGAGGGATCTTGGGGTCTATGTTCATAGATGTTTGAAAGTTGTCACTCAGGTAAGACCATAAGACCATAAGACATAGGAGTGGAAGTAAGGCCATTCGGCCCATCGAGTCCACTCCGCCATTTAATCATGGCTGATGCGCATTTCAGCTCCACTTGCCAGCATTCTCCCCGTAGCCCTTAATTCCTCTAGACAACAAGAACCTATCAATCTCGGCCTTGAAGACATTTAGCGTCCCGGCTTCCACTGCACTCCGTGGCAATGAATTCCACAGGCCCACCACTCTCTGGCTGAAGAAATGTCTCCGCATTTCTGTTCTGAAATGACCGCCTCTAATTCTAAGGCTGTGTCCACGGGTCCTAGTCTCCTCGCCTAACAGAAACAATTTTCTAGCATCCACCTTTTCAAAGCCATGTATTATTTTGTACGTCTCTATTAGATCTCCCCTTAATCTTCTAAACTCCAACGAATACAATCCCAGTATCCTCAGCCGTTCCTCATATGCGAGACCTGTCATTCCAGGGATCATCCGTGTGAATCTCCGCTGGACACGTTCCAGTGCCAGTATGTCCTTCCTGAGGTGTGGGGACCAAAACTGGACACAGTACTCCAAATGGAGCCTAACCAGAGCTTTATAAAGTCTTAGTAGTACATCTCTGCTTTTATATTCCAACCCTCTTGAGATAAGAGACAACATTGCATTCGCTTTCTTAATCACAGACTCAACCTGCATGTTTACCTTTAGAGAATCCTCGACTAGCACTCTCAGATCCCTTTGTGCTTTGGCTTTATTAATTTTCTCACCATTTAGAAAGTAGTCCATGCTTTTATTCTTTTTGCCAAACCTCGCACTTGCTCACGTTAAATTCCATCAGCCATTTCCTGGACCACTCTCCCAACCTGTCTAGATCCTTCTGTAGCCTCCCCACTTCTTCAGTACTACCTGCCTGTCCACCTAACTTCGTATCATCGGCAAACTTCGCTAGAATGCCCCCGGTTCCCTCATCCAAATCATTAATATATAATGCGAACAGCTGTGGCCCCAGCACCGAACCCTGCGGGACACCGCTCGTCACCGGCTGCCATTCTGAAAAAGAACCTTTTATCCCAACTCTCTGCCTTCTGTTAGATAGCCAATCCTCAATCCATCCCAGCAGCTCACCTCGAACACCATGGGCCCTCACCTTGCTCAGCAGCCTCCCGTGTGGCACCTTATCAAAGGCCTCGATCAAAGGCCTCTATCAAAGGTAGATAGAGCTTGTAAGAAGGCCTATGGAGTATTATCGTTCATTAGCAGAGGGATTGAATTCAACAGTCGTGAGGTGATGTTGCAGCTGTATCGGACCTGGGTAAGGCCACATTTGGAGTACTGTGTGCAGTTCTGGTCGCCTCACTTTAGGAAAGATGTGGAAGCTTTGGAGAGGGTGCAGAGGAGATTTACCAGGCTGTGGCCTGGAATTGAGAATAGGTCTTACGAGGATAGGTTGAGAGTGCTAGGCTTTTTCTCATTGGAACAGTGAAGGATGAGGGGTGACTTGATAGAGGTTTATAAGATGATCAGGGGAAGAGATAGAGTAGACAGACAGAGACTTTTTCCCCGGGTACGACAGAGTGTTACAAGGGGACATAAATTTAAGGTGAAGGCTGGAAGGTATAGGGGGGATGTCGGGGGTAGGTTCTTTACCCAGAGAATGGTGGGGGCATGGAATGCGCTGCGTGTGGGAGTGGCGGAGTCAGAATCATTGGTGACCTTTAAGCAGCAATTGGATAGGTACATGGATAGGTGCTTAAGCTAGGACAAATGTTCGGCACAACATCGTGGGCCGAAGGACCTGTTCTGTGCTGTATTGTTCTATGTTCTATGTTCTATGTTCAAAATTCATGGGAGACCCTCATTCAAATGAAAGTGAGTTGAAGGAAACTCCTGTGTGAAGGGACACAATTGTTTGTGAACACCCATCAGCAGACGAAGCATGGAAAAGGAACCACAGAATGGACTTTTAATGATCTCCAGGCCAAGGACCAATCTCACCTGTGGGGAAACACCCGTCAAATATGTGGTTGGAGATGTGGCTCCAGGATCAGGCTCATCAGCCACACAAGGACCCACAGACCCCATGACCAGTGGCACGGAATTTCCTCAGTGGATGATCACACTCATCAGTGAGTAATGATGATGACAATGAATTAACCTGCTTTGTCTTTCCAAGCCAGATTCCAACAACATTTGTTCCCTTTTTGTTTTCTCATCTTTTGTAAATGATGAACTGAGAACACGGATCAGTCCTTGGAGCTACGATGTTGTGTCTATTCTGGAGACTTGGATACCACAGGGGCAGGAATGGTTGTTGGATGTTCTGGGGTTTGAATGTTTCAAAAGGAATAGGGAGGGAGGTAAAAGAGGCGGGGGGGGAGTGGCATTATTAATCAGGGATAGTATCACAGCTGCAGAAAGGGAGGTCATCCAGGAGGGTTTGCTTACAGAGTCAGTGTGGGTGGAAGTCAGAAACAGGAAAGGAGCAGTTACTTCATTGGGAGTTTTCTATAGACTCCCCAATAGCAACAGAGACATGGAGGAGCAGATTGGGAGGCAGATTTTGTCAAGGTGCAGAAATAACAGGGTTGTTGTCATTGGTGACTTTAACTTCCCTACTATTAATTGGAATCTCCTTACTGCAAATAGTTTGAATGGAGCAGGATTTGTCAGGTGTGTCCAGGAAGGATTCGGACTCAATATGTAGATAGACCGATTAGAAGGGAGGCCATATTCCATTTGTTCTTGGCAATGAACCAGGTCAGGTGTTAGATCTCTCGGTGGGATAGCATTTCGGTGATAGTGATCACAACTACCTGACCTTAAGTGTAATCAGGGAGCAGATGGTAGGGAAAGTATTTAATTGGGGGAGGGGGAATTACAATGCTATTAGGCAGGAACTGTGGAACACAATTTGGGAACAGATATACTCAGGGAAATGCAGGACTGAAATGTGGAGGTTGTTCAGGGAGCACTTGCTGATAGTGCTGGACAGGTTTGTCCCACTGAGGCAAGGAAGGGATGGTAGGGTGAATGAACCTTGGATGACAAGGGATGGAGAGCATCTAGTCAAGAGGAAGAAGGAAGCTTACTTCAGGTAGAGGAAGCAAGGATCAGACAGGGCTCTGAAGGGTTACAAGGGAGCCAGGAAGGAACTGAAAAATGGAGTGAGAAGAGATGGAAGGGGGCATGATAAAACCTTGGTGGGTAGGATTAAGGAAAACACCAAGGGGCATTCTACACTTATGTGAGGAACAAGAGGATGACCTGAGTGAGGATAGGGCTGCTCAGGGATAATGGAGGGAACTTGTCCTTGGAGTTGGAGGAGGTAAGAGAGATCATTAATGAATGTTTTGCATCAGTATTCAATAGAAAGAGGATCCTTGTCGTTTGTGAGGACAGCGTGAAGCAGGCTGATATACTTGAACAGATTGATGTTAAGAAGGAGGATGTGCTGGAATATTTTTAAAAATGTGAGGATAGATAAATCCACTCGGCCAGAGAGGATATATCGAAGGTTACTATGGGAAGCGAGGGAGCAGACTGCTGTGCTTTTGGTGATAATCTTTGTGTCCTCACTGTCCACTGGATTTGTACCAAATGAATGGAGGGTGTGAAATGTTATTCCCTTGCTCAAGAAAGAAAATATGGATAATCCTGGGAATTACAGACCAGTCAGTATTATATGGTGAGACAGGACCAATGATTACTTGGAAAATCATAGCTCATAGCTCAGTGGCTCAGTAGTTAGCACAGCTGTCTCACAGCACCAGGAACCTGAGTTCGATTCCCGCCTCGGGTGACTGTGTGGAGTTTTCACAATCTCCCCGTGTCTGCGTGGGTTTCCTCCGGGTGCTCCGGTTTCCTCCCACAATCCAAAGATGTGCAAGTTAGGTGAATTGGCCATGCTAAATTGCCCATAATGTTAGGTGCATTAGTCAAGGGTAAATCTAGGGTTGGGGAATGGGACTGGGTGGGTTACTCTTCGGAAGGTTGGGGACTGGTTGGGCCATAGGTCCTGTTTCCATACTTTAAGAATCTAACCTAATCTTGATTTGTGAGGGGCGGGTCATGTTTCACAAGTCTTGTTAAATTCTTTGAGGGTACAACAAAACACATTGATGAAGGTACAGCGGTGGATGTGGTGTACATGGATTTTGGAAGGCGCTTGATGAAGCTCCACATGATAGGATCATTCAGAAAGTAAGGAGGATTGGGATTCAGGGATATTTGGCTGTGTGGATATAGAATGGGATGGCCCAAAGAAGACAGAAGGTGCTAGTTGATGGAGAGTATTCAGCCTGGAGCTCGGTGACCAATGGTGTTCTGCAGGAATCTGTTCTGGGACTTTCACTCTTTGTGATTTTTATAAATGACTTGGAAGAGGAAATGCAAGGGTGGGTTAGTAACTTTGCTGCTGACATCAAGGTTAGTGGAGTTGCGGGTGGTGTGGAGGGCTGTTGTAGGTTGTAATGGGACACTGAGTGGATGCAGAACCCAGCTGAGAAGTGGCAATGGAGTTCAACTTATGAAAGAGTGAAGTGATTCATTTTAGAAGGTCAAATTTGAACACAGATTACAGGGTTAAAGGCAGGATACTTGGCAGTATGGAGGAGCAGGGGCATCTTGGTGTCCACATCCATAGATGCGTAAAAGTTGGAACCCAAGTTGACAGAATCGTTAAGAAGGCAGATAAAGTGAGGACTGGTGTATTGTTATGAAGCTATGGATATACCGTACATTTAAGAGAGTTAAAAGCTAGTAATCATGGCACTAAGTGTTCTCAGTAAGATACATCATAACATGTGGTCCAGCTATTGGGGTAGCTAGGGTAACTGATTGCCTGAAGACAAAAACAGATTTGAATTAGGCCAAATTATACACCAAATAAAACAAACTGCAATCCAGTTTGAAACTTATATATTGACATTCTGAAAAGCCAATGATACAATCTGATGCTTTGATGTGAAAAGACCAGGGAAAATTGAACAGTTTAGAAGAGAACTGCCAAGTGAATGACTTCTGCAAACTGCCCAGAGAACAGCTTTCTTCAAAGTACCTTTATTGATCTGTAACATGTGGAGCAGAATCCCACTGTGTTGATGCTTCACACTCTCTCTGTTACAGTGTGTGAAATGGATGGTGATTGGTCAGTTCGAGTACAGCCAGTACCTGGAGCAGACGCTTGCTGGGCCTGATTCGTCTTGGGAATACTGAATGACCCTGAATCATTCCTGAAAAACACACAAGGAACATAAGTATTCAGAGGAAGCTAATGGCATAATCACAGTAACAAGGATCCTATCTATTTTCTTATTCCCTCACAGGTCATGGATCTGGCTGGCTGCTCCGAGTTGCCCATGAGAAGGTGGTGGGGAACTGTTGCTGGATCAAAACCCTGGAATTCCCTCCCTAAGGACTCTGTGGCTCGGCCTATAACACACGGACTGCAGTGTTTCATAAAGGCAGCTGACCATCAACTTCTCAAGGGCAACTAAGGATAAATGCTGACCCAACAAGAGATGCTCACATCTAGAAATTAAATTTAAAAGATTTTCAAATCACCCACGTCAGCCTTGAAAAAGTGGTCACCATAAACAGCCTTGCCTTGCCTACCCAGGTGTAGTCAGCAGCTGTAACACAGGGAGGGCTGTGCAGACACTGTCAGGAATCACAGTGACAGATCATTCTGCATCAGCTTGGAGCAACTAGTCACAGGGCAGGGAGGGAGGGTGTTGGAGATGAGGGGAAAGATCCTGCAGGGGCCTCCCATCTGCTGCAAATTTGTAGGAAGTTACAAGGCTTGGAAATCTTGGAAAGTGGAGGGTGATGCGCAAATCACATCCACACCCAATGGAAATTCAGCTGCTTGGAGAGCAAAAGAGGAAGTAATAGGTTTCACAAAAACTTCCATTTTATACTCAGCACTTACTGCAAGTGATAACATTTCAATCATTCCCTTCATAAAACATTAATTACAATTCAAAGTATTCATGGTCATAAAAATGAGCAATAGTTGAGTTTTCCACGGAGGTGAATCGCAGGTTAATTTGGGGAAGGGAGATCACAGGTGATTCTGGAGCTGGAGATTTGCATACAGCTGGAAATTAACAAATTCTGTTGAGAATTTATTAACCTGTCATGGTTTATGGAGATCACTTTCCCACTCTGAGTGTTTGAGCAGTTTCCTAAAAGGACAAACCACATTAGCAGCTCATCAGCAGGAAGCTGCATTCAGTAAGAGATATTCAATTCATCTCTGAACCAGAGCCTCTCCACCACTCCCCTAGTATCAATCACTAATTACCCTCCCTTTTCAAAGGTGGAGTGTGCTCGATTTGGCTGTGAACACCCTAAAGAGACAAAAATGATCAGTAAATATTTTGGTAACTGATGAACAAATCTGTTACATTCTCTCCACAACTGGAAGTGTCTCAAATGAAGCTGTCCCTTATCAACAATATATACATATCGCACAGTCAGACACAAAGATCTCCAGAATCTAATGTGGTACCTAAACCCTTTACTCAAGAACATCCTACATAGCTCAGTCCAAGATCAGTAATTGACCAATTCGGATTGCACTGTTTTAAAATAATTACTGGGGTGAGGCGTCAAATGTAGGAAGATGTGTTCAGTAAAAGAGCAGAGACAAATTAAGATAGAAAGGTATTAATATTGTTGTAATCCCAGCTGATGTTATTACTGAAAAATCAGATCCCAGACGTGGAACCTGGCTTGCTAGATCATATTTAGATTATTCTTGGTTTACAAAGAAATGTTCTCTCTGTGAAAGATAAGCACATAATGCTGCATTTATTGCTTTAATAATAAAACACAAGTTTATTCAGAATCAAAATGACAAAATAAAATAAACAAAACTGTCGACTTCTGACACAAACCCAAAGATTTTTAAAAAGTAGGCTACAAGTATATTTCCATTTTTGCTAAAACACACTTTTACAAATTAAATTCAATGAGAAGCTTTTTCATTGTACCCAAAGCTTTTCACTGGGACAGTGAGTAAAATCACACTTCATATAGTAACCAAAAACACTACTTGTGCAATACTTACACCAGAATCCAAGTTTCTATCACTTCTGTAGATATAAGCCACTTGTAATTTTAACTTATTGGTTAACATGTAGGTTTTTACTGGAACTATGATACAGTTGAGTTCAAATGCACTGAGTTTCAAGTAACCTCTTCAGAGTTTTGTCCCAACATTTCTGGACAGTGATTAACATTAACTCTTCACTTGAATGTAAAGTAAATTACTTTGTTCTTCCCTTCACAGGTGCCATATTCATCCAAGTATTTCATAAGATTGCACAAACCAAGAGTAAAACTAAGTATAAAGACTCTTCCTCCAAATTATAGCTGTATCCCTGAAGCTTTAAAAAGAAGTTCCAGAAAGTTCTAACAAACCTTGAGGGCCCCTTATTTATCTCCCTGTGCCACAGAACAATCTAAGATAAACAAAAATCCATCAATTCTAAAGCTTGTCTGCAAAAACACTTCTCTGAAGAAATCACCATGGCTATAGCAATACTAAGCCAATTATCAATCTTAGAGACACAGAAAATCCACATGTTACTCACTTAAAAAACAAAATCGCAAACTGGGCATTTTTAATATTAAATACTGAGTTGGGCGAGAGAGTAAACTATGAAGATGATACAGACACTTTAGTGCAATTTGGATCAGTTCAGTGAGTGTGCAAATATATGGTTGTTGAAGTATAATGTGGCTAAATATGAGATCATCCATTTTGGTAGCAAAAAAAGGAACAAGACAAAATGCAACCGCAAAACAAGTCCTCCACAGCCATTCACGCACAAGATATTTTCAACCAACTTGAAGGCAGCTCTTGTATGAAGGGATACAATACTTTTAAAATACCGATAGAAAAGAGGAAGCATGGAAAAGGAACCAGAAAAAAGAATACCAGTGACCCCGTGGCCAAGGATAAATTCCAAAAGTGTGGAAGGACTAGCGGTTGCTGGATTATACTCATCAGCCACACAATGATCCACAAAACCCACAAGCAATGACATGGAATTTCCAAATGCAGAAACACAGAAAAATGTAGATGGGTAAAGGTAGTCGAGATGAGGAGTACTTTGAATATGTTTAGAATCATTTTTTACAAACAGCATATTCTGGACCCAAAAGTATATCAGACCCTTCAAGACTTGTTATTCTGCAATAAGATAAGATTAATTAATAAAATGAAGACAAAGATACCCCGAGGTAGCAATGATACTAATATGACTGAATTTTACAGTTTTAGGGAGGAAACCATGGATCCAAGACTGTTAGGTTAAACTAAAATAAGGATAATTATGAGAGTATGAAAGCAGAACTAGTTGAATTGAACTGATAAATGAGGTGAAGGGAATGATCAATGGATATAGTGGCAGATATTAAAGGGGATAAATATTCCAATGAGAAAGAGAAATTGCAAGGGGCAGGACCTAGCATTTGGAGGGAAACACAACAAGAAATGAAGTATTGAAAGGAAAGGAAAAGGAAATAATTACACAAAGCAAAGGAACAGGTCTGAAGATTGAACAGAATATAAAAGGCACAGGAATCAATGGCTCCAAGATGTACAAAGAGGGAAAAATTAATGTACGAGAGAAAATCATGTCGAAATATGTATTTCTATGAAGACTTGAGAAACAAATACAATATGAGTCTGTCTGCAGAATTAATAATGGAAATGGCAGATGAATTCAAATAATTTTTGCATCTGCAAGAAAATTACAATCCCCAGAGAAATGACACTGAGTTAATCATTGAAGCTGTGGGCTGGCAACTTCCCAGGTCCCTGATGGAGGGTATCTTGGGTCTTTAAGGTGTAGCTGCTGGGAAAGTTGACCAATTGCTTTAAATTCCCAAAGTTCTCGAGATTCAGGGGGTGTCCCATTCCTTTCAAAAATAGTGAATGTAAGTCATTTATTCAAAAAGGGAAGAAGGCAGAAAGTAGAAAACAACAGGTCAGTTTGTTTATCGATCAGAGTGAAAATGCTAGAAATTAATATTGAAGACGTTATAGCAGGTCACTTTGTGAAAATGAAATGTACTGCAGATAAAGGACAACATGTGGATACATTGAGCTTACATTTCCAGAAGGAATTTGTTAACATAGAAAATAGGAGCTGGAGGAGGCCATTCGGCCCTTTAAGCATGTTTCACCTTTCAATATGATCATGACTGATTGTCAAATTCAATAGACAATAGACAATAGACAATAGACGCAGGAGTAGGCCATTCTGCCCTTCGAGCCTGCACCGCCATTCAATATGATCATGGCTGATCATTCCTAATCAGTATCCTGTTCCAGCCTTATCTCCATACCCCTTGACTCCACTATCTTTAAGAGCTCTATCCAATTCTTTCTTAAAAGAATCCAGAGACTGGGCCTCCACTGCCCTCTGGGGCAGAGCATTCCACACAGCCACCACTCTCTGGGTGAAGTAGTTTCTCCTCATCTCTGTCCTAAATGGTCTACCCCGTATTTTTAAGTTGTGTCCTCTGGTTCGGCACTCCCCCATCAACGGAAATATGTTCCCTCCTGCCAGAGTGTCCAGTCCTTTCATAAGCCTATACGTTTCAATCAGATCCCCTCTCAGTCTTCTAAACTCAAGGGTATACAAGCCCAGTCGCTTCAGTCTTTCCGTGTAAGGCAATCCTGCCATTCCAGGAATTGACCTCGTGAACGTACGCTGCACTCCCTCAATAGCCAGAATGTCTTTCCTCAAATTTGGAGACCAGAACTGTACACAGTACTCCAGGTGTGGTCTCACCAGGGCCCTGTACAGCTGCAGAAGCACCTCTTTGCTTCTATACTCAATCCCTCTTGTTATGAAGGCCAGCATGCTATTTGCCTTCTTCACGACCTGCTGTACCTGCATGCTTGCCTTCATTGACTGGTGGACAAGAACACCCAGATCTCTCTGAACAGCCCCTTTACCTAATTTGATACCATTGAGGTAGTAATCTGCCTTCCTGTTCTTGCCACCAAAGTGGATAACCAGACATTTATCCACATTAAACTGCATCTGCCATGCATCTGCCCACTCACCTAACTTGTCCAGGTCACCCTGTAATCCCCTAACATCCTCATCACATTTCACCCTACCACCTAGCTTTGTGTCATCAGCAAATTTGCTAATGTTATTGCTGATACCATCTTCTATATCATTTACATATATTGTAAAAAGCTGCGGTCCCAGCACGGATACCTGCGGTACCCCACTGGTCACTGCCTGCCATTTCGAAATGGAGCCGTTAATCACTACCCTTTGTTTCCTATTAGCCAACCAATTCTCTATCCAATCTAGTACTTTGCCCCCAATCCCGTGCGCCCTAATATTACTCACTAACCTCTTGTGTGGGACTTTATCAAAAGCTTTCTGAAAGTCCAGGTACACTACATCCACTGGATCTCCCTCGTCCATCTTCCGAGTTACATCCTCAAAAAATTCAAGAAGATTAGTCAAGCATGATTTCCCCTTCATAAATCCATGCTGACTCTGTCCTATCCTGTTACTATTATCCAGATGTGCCGTAATTTCATCCTTTATAATAGACTCCAGCATCTTTCCCACCACTGAGGTCAGACTAACTGGTCTATAATTTCCTGCTTTCTCCCGCCCACCCTTCTTAAAAAGTGGCACAACATTAGCCGCCCTCCAATCCTCAGGAACCGACCCCGATTCTATTGAACTCTGGAAAATAATCACCAGCGCATCCACGATTTCCCGAGCCACCTCCTTCAGTACCCTGGGATGCAGGCCATCAGGTCCCGGAGACTTATCAACCTTCAGACCTAACAGTCTCTCCAACACCAAATCCTGGCAAATAGAAATTCCCTTAAGTTCAGGTCCTTCAGCCACTGTTACCTCAGGGAGATTGCTTGTGTCTTCCCCAGTGAACACAGATCTGAAGTACCCATTTAATTCCTCTGCCATTTCTTCTTTCCCAGTAATATATTCCCCTGCTTCTGTCTTCAAGGGCCCAATTTTTGTCCTAACCATTTTTTTGCCTTGGACATACCTAAAAAAGCTTTTACTATCCTCCTTTATATTCTTGGCCAGTTTACCTTTGTACCTCATTTTTTCTCTGCGTATTTCCTTCTTACTAATCCTCTGTTGTTCTTTAAAAGCTTCCCAGTCCTCCGTTTTCCCGCTTATCTTCGCTAAGTTATACTTTTTCTCTTTTAACCTTATATGTTTCTTTACTTCCCTTGTCAACCACGGCCGCCCATGTCTCCTCCTGGGATCTTTCTTCCTTTTAGGAATGAACTGATCCTGCATCTTCTGCATTATACACAGAAATATCCGCCATTGTTCCTCCGCGGTCTTCCCTGTTAAGGTATTAAACCATTGAACTTTGGCCAGTTGCTCCCTCATAGCTCCATATTTCCCTTTATTCAACTGAAATATTGTCACTTCAGATTGTACCCACTCCCTCTCAAATTGCAGATTGAAGCTTATTGTATTATGGTCACTACTTCCCAATGGCTCCTTCACTTCGAGGTCACTGACCAATTCTGGTTCGTTACACAATACCAGATCCAGAATCGCCTTATCCCTGGTCGGCTCCAGCACCAGCTGCTCTAAAAATCCATCTCTGAGGCACTCCACAAAGTCTCTTTCTTGAGGCCCGATACCATCCTGATTAACCCAGTCTACCTGCATGTTAAAATCCCCCATAACAACTGTAGTAACATCTTTGCGACAAGCCAATTTCAGCTCCTGATTCAACTTACCTCCAACATCCAGACTACTGTTTGGGGGCCTGTAGATGACTCCCATGAGGGTCTTTTTACCCTTAGTGTTTCGAAGCTCTATCCACACTGACTCTACATCCCCTGACTCTAGGTCCGCCCGCGCAAGGGACTGAATATCCTCCCTTACCAACAAGGCCACCCCACCCCCTCTGCCCGTCAGTCTATCCTTACGATAACACGTGTAGCCTTGAATATTCATTTCCCAGGCCCTGTCCCCATGAAGCCACGTCTCAGTTATCCCCACAATATCGTATCTGCCAATTTCCAAAAGAGCCTCAAGCTCATCCACCTTGTGTCTAATGCTTCGTGCATTCATATATAGAATTTTTAATTTGTTACTGCTCTCACCCTTCCCCTCAACCCTTATTTCACTCAACTTTACAGGATGATGCCTTTTCCAGTTTTCTGCCTCCTTGATACAGTTGTCTTTCTTGACTTCTCTTGTTCTAACTACCCCTTCAATTTCCTTTTTAAACATCCAGCTTGTCCCCTCCCCCCCGCTACTTAGTTTAAATGTAGCGGTGTTGCAGCAGAAAACCTGCCTGCCAGAATGCCGATCCCTGTTCTATTAAGGTGCAAGCCATCTCTCTTGTAGAATTTATGGTTACCATAAAATATACCCCAGTGATCCAAGAACTTGAAACCTTGCTTCCTGCACCAGTTCCCCAACCACACGTTCAAGTCCATTATCTCCCGGTTTCTGGCCACACTAGCCCGAGGAACTGGAAGCAAACTGGAGATAACCACCTTGGACGTCCTGCTTTATAGCCTTCTTCCTAGTTCTGCGAAGTCTCGCTGTAGTATGTTCCTCCTCTTCTTCCCGACATCATTTGTGCCGACGTGTACCACCACTTCGGGCTCTTCACCCTCGTCCTTGAGGATGTCCTGCACTCTGTCCGCGATGTCTTTCACTCTAGCACCAGGAAAGCAACACACCATCCTTAAATCCCGTCTGCTGCCACAAAAACCCCGGTCAGTTCCTCTCACGATGGAGTCCCCTATTACCACGGCTCTATGTGATGTCCGACTCTTCCGCTCTGCTTCTGCGGCAACTTTTGATTGACAAACATGGCCGCCTTGCGAACTGGTAGTGTCATCAGACTCTACTGTTTCCAAAAGCTTCAACTTGTTCTTGACAGGTACTTCTCCCGGCGTCTCTTGCACCTGTCTCCTCTCTGCCTTCCTCATCGTCTGCACTCTTCTGCTCTCTTCTGGCATGATTGGTGTAATAACATCACTGAAGGTTATGTCCAGAAAGATCTCGTTCTCTCGGATGAGCCTAAGGTCTTCGAGTTCTTTCGTCAGTGCTGCAATATGCTCGGTCAATTGCTGAATGTGCGCACACTTTCCACACATATACGAGCCAGACACACCAGAGTCGTTGACTTGCCACATCAAACACGTAGCGCACTGAACCAGCTGAGCAGTCATGTCTTCACTCTCTTCAACTGTGGCGTAATCTCTTTACTCAACCTCTTTATCAAGATTCCTGAGCTGAAGCCTCACTCTTTGATCTAAACTTCCTTAGACCCTCTTCCTATGGCAACTCTGTGGACTCTTAATTAAGGTTAGAGGAGGAGGGAGGGAGGGAGACCCTACTTTGTAGGACCTGGGGTTTAGAACACACCCACTCTAATACAATCACTTACCTACCCGACCAGCTTTGCGCTCCGTCTGAACTTCCGCCCAGCTCCCGCCGCTCTCTGCTGCGAAACGACCGTTGGCGTCGAGGTAAGTTCTTTATATAACAATCACTTACCTACCCGACCAGCTTTGCGCTCCGTCTGAACTTCCGCCCAGCTCCCGCCGCTCTCTGCTGCGAAACCTTGTTCTCGTTTTCTTACTATACTCTTTGACACCTTTAGTCTGAAGGACTCTATCTAACTCCTTCTTAAAGTATTCAATGTTTTGGCCTCGACTGTTTTCTGTTTCGATTCCTTACAGTGTGGAAACAGGCCCTTCAACCCAACAAGTCCACACTGACCCTCCGAAGAACATCCCACCCAAACCCATTCCCCTCCATTTACCCCTGACTAATGCATCTAACACTATGGCCAATTTAGCATGGCCAATTCACCTGACCTTCACATCTTTGGACTATGGGAGGAAATCGGGTCACCTGGAGGAAACCCACGCAGACACGGGGAGAACGTGCAAACTCGATACAGATAGTTGCCCGAGATGGGAATTGAACCCGGGTCCCTGGCGCTGTGAGGCAGCAGTGCTAACCACTGAGCCACTGTGCCACCT
This sequence comes from Chiloscyllium punctatum, assembly GCF_047496795.1. Taxonomy (NCBI): domain Eukaryota; kingdom Metazoa; phylum Chordata; class Chondrichthyes; order Orectolobiformes; family Hemiscylliidae; genus Chiloscyllium; species Chiloscyllium punctatum. Next base: position 9,468,843 of record NC_092740.1, on the reverse strand, counting down.
GTAGTAATGTATTCATTATGCTTTCTGTGAGGAAATGAATTTCTCCTTCATCTCTTTCCGAAGTGACCTACCCCATATCCTTATCCAGTGACCCCTTGGTTCTTGACCCCTCAGTCATCGGGAACATCTTTCTTGCATTTAGTGTGTCTAGTCTTTGCTGGAATTTCATACGTTTTCCTGAGCTCCCTCATACTTAATCTCAAGGTTCACTTTCCCGTACTAGGCAAAGAGCCTTTGATCTCATGACACTTCATGTGTTCATCCAAATACTTTATAAAGGCTGTGAGGCTTCCTGCATCTAGTAAAGTACCAGGCAATGCATTCCAGAATCTCACCACCCTCTGAGTGAAAACATTTTGCCTGAAACTCCCTCTGAACCTCTGACCTTTCGTATTAAATTTATGCCATTTTGTTAGTGTGAAGTTCGTAATCCACTAGGAACCAGAAATTCCACATCAGGGAGGCACAGGTAAAATTCTGGACAGGAACATTTCATTGATGATGCTCACACCTCCACAACTGTCTCCTTACTGAGCCCCTGGCACCACACCCTGCAAGGTAAAAACAATGACTGCAGATGCTGGAAACCAGATTCTGGAATAGAGTGGTGCTGGAAAAGCACAGCAGTTCAGGTAGCATCAGATGAGCACGTTTCGGGCATAAGCCCTTCATCAGGAATACAGGCAGAGTTCCTGAAGGTTGGAGAGATAAATGAGAGGAGGGTGGGGGTGGGGAGAAAGTAGCATAGAGTACAATTCGATTAGATTTTTAGATTAGATTAGATTACTTACAGTGTGGAAACAGGCCCTTCGGCCCAACAAGTCCACACCGCCCCGCCGAAGCGTAACCCACCCATACCCCTACCCCTACATCTACCCCTTACCTAACACTACGGGCAATTTAGCATGGCCAATTCACCTGACCTGCACATCTTTGGACTGTGGGAGGAAACCGGAGCACCCGGAGGAAACCCACGCAGACACGGGGAGAACGTGCAAACTCCACACAGTCAGTCGCCTGAGGCGGGAATGGGGGTGGGTATGAAGGTGATAGGTCAGGGAGGAGGGCGGGGGAAGGTATCAAAGGGTACAATGGGTGGATGAGGGTGGGATGAAGGTGATATGTCAGAGAGGAGGGTGGAGTGGATAGATGGAGAAGAAGATAGGCCGGTAGGACAGGTCATGGGGCACGGTGCTTAGCTGGAAAGTTTGGAACTGGGGTGAGGGAAGGGGAAATGACATGCTGCAAGTCACCTAACCAGCTTTCTTAAAGGGGCAGCATCCAACCTGATACATAACACCTGTCCCCCTTTGTTTTAAACAAACCCCAACAAGGCTGGATGCAAACAAGTGTGGCAGGAAGGATCCCTGAAAAAAAATTGAATCAAGGGGAGTCATGGGTCAAACTCTCCATAGGTTAGAGTTAAAAATGTGTTGCTGGAAAAGCGCAGCAGGTCAGGCAGCATCCAAGGAGCAGGAGAATCGACGTTTCGGGCATGAGCCCTTCTTCAGGAATTTGGAGAGGGGGAGGTGGGCTGAGAGATAAATTGGGGAGTGGGGCTGGGGGCACTCAGCTGGGATGATGATTGGTAGATGCAGATGGGGGGTGATGGTGATCGCTCAGAGGGGAGGGTGCAGTGAATAGGTGGGAAGGAAGATGGACAGGGAGGACAGTTCAAGAGGGCGGTGCTGAGTTGGAGAGATGGATCTGGGATGATGCCTGAAACATTGATTATCCTGCTCCTCAGATACTGCCTGACCTGCTGTGCTTTTCCAACACCACACTTTTCGACTCTGACCTCCAGTTTCTGCAGTCCTCACTTTGTCTTTGTATTTAGTATTGTACAATCATGGATTAGAAACAGATCTGAGACAGTGTGGAGTGAACTACAGACTGGAACACCACAGAGGGCTTCAGGTGGTTTGTAAACATCCTGAGGTGAGACTGTGGGTGTTTGTTGCTGTTGGTTGAAGAGAGGGTTTGGTGCCTGAGAGTTTTCTGAACTCTCCATTGTTCCAGGAGACCCAGAGTGATCTGAAGAGCAGGACTCAGGGCCCTCCCTGCAGAACCTTTTCTATTTCCCATCACTTTCTACTCTATTACCGAGCCAGCCTTCAGCAAACTGGCATCAGTCATAGCAGAAGGACAGGGTACGCAGTGGAAGTATTACAGGGGATGGAGGTGATACACAGAGACTTGAAGAAGGAGAACTGAAGTAAAAAAAAATGGTCATAATCCCAGAGAACTGCTGTCTCATTAGAGAGTTGACTGATGGTGTTTTAACCTGAGGGTCACCCTACCTCAGACAAGGGGCAAGGTTGAGAAGGTGGGACCTTAAGGATCCCCACAGACAGTATGGGAATTAAACCTGCATTGTTAGAATCACTCTACACTGCAAACCAACTGGCCAGCCAACTGGGCTAACTGACCTGAAAAGGCAAACCAAGTATGCCCAGAAAGTAGTGTGAACATCATCAAGTGAGGGCATAAGGGAGCATGGCATGGCTGGATGGCATTTACTTGTGAGTAAGACAGATGAGCTGAGGGTGTAGATTAATGAGTGGTGATGTGATATTTTGATCTCAGAGACATGGTTGAGAGTGGGGCAGGATTGGCAGCACCATGTTCCAGGGTATAGAGCCATCAGATGAGACATGTAGAGATGGGGAGGGATGTAAAAGGGGAGATGGTGTTACAACATTGACCAATGAGTCAATTGCTACAAAAGAGGGATGATGCAGAGTTATAAGGTCATAGGGCCAGGGAGTTGGTTTAGCTCAGTTGGCTGGATTGTTGGTTTGTAAAACAGTGTGATGTGAACTGTATGGATTTAATTCCCATCACTGGTTTGAGGTTACCATGAAAGGCTCTCCTTCTCAATCTCTTCCCTTGCCTGAGGTCTGATGGCCCTCAGGTTAAACCACCACCAGCTGCTTCTCTCTAATGAGAAAGCAGCCCCTCTGATCTGGTAAGATTATGGTGACACAACATCATACAGCGTGGAAACAGACTATTTGGTCTAATCAGTCCACACTGACCGGGTTCTCAAACTAAACCCATTCGACTTGTTTGCATTTGGCCCAAATCTTTTCTGTTTATGCAGATATCCAAATGTCTTTTAAATGTTGTAACTGTATATACATCCACCATTTCCACTGGCAGTTCGTTCCACACAAGTACCACCATGTGTGTGAAAAAGTTTATCTTGTGTACTTCTAAATCTTTCTTTTCTCACCTTAAAAAAATGCCCCCTCGGTTTGAACTCTTACACCCTAGGGAATAAAAACTCTTGCTATTCTATTATCTATGCCCCTTATGGTTTTACAAACCTCTATAAGGGCACCCTTCAACCTCCTGTGCTCCAGTGAAAAAAGACCCAATGTTTATGACTCAAACGCTCCATGCCAAACACAATCCAACCGGACAGCCAGGACTATACACAGTACTCCAGAAGAGGAGTCACCATCATCCTGGACAACCTCAACAGACATCCCAACTCGTACACTCAAAGATCTGAGCAATCAGAGCAAGCATGCTCAATGTCTTCTTAACCACACTGTCTACCTGTGATGCAAATTCAGGGCATTATGGACCAACTTGATTAGAAAAGGGAAAAAAGGAAGCTTATGGGAGTTACTGAGCTCTGAAAACACTGGATATCCTCAAGGGTGTAGAAAGTACAGGGGGTTACTTAATGAAGAAACTAGGAGGGCCAAAAAATGGACATGAAAAAGAAAACCTGTTAAATAATGTTAAAGAGAGTCCAAGGAAATGTCATACGTATGTTCGGGGCAAGAGAATAACCAGAGAAAGCGTAGAGCTGATGAGGAACCAAAATTACAATCGGAGCGTGGAGCTGCAAGTCTTAGGTGAAGTTGCAAATGAGTTTTTCACGTCGGTTTTCATGATAGAGAGAAGTACAATGTTGGGATAGAAATCAGGGACATGGACCATGACAAATGTGAACAAAGTATCATGTAGATGGAAGTGGCAATGGAGATTTTAACAGACTTGAAAGTGGCTAATTCCCCAGGCCCACATGGTATCCCAGGTGGAGAATGCAAGGGCTCTGATATCACTTTCCAAATCCTCTCTGGTCACAGGAGGGGTGCCAGAGGATTGAAGGACAGGTGTCATTATTCAAGAAGGGTGGTAGTGATAAACTAGGAAACTATAGGCCAGTGAGTACAACATCAATGCTGGGGAAACTATTAGAAACAATTCTGAGAGACCGAATGAATCTTTACTTGGAGAGACAAGGGTTAACCAAGGGTAATCAGCATGGCTTTGTAAAGGAATTGGATTGAATTAGATTGGATTGAATTTTTCTCGGAGGTGACGAGGTGTATAGATGAAGGTAATGCAGCTGATGTAATCTACACGGACTTCAGAAAGCTCCACTTAAGGATGTCACTGACGTTTTACACATTCACCAGACAGGATTCTCTCTGTCCCCCCATGAAACACGTTGATATAAACTAACACAGTGACCCTTTCCAGCCCTCCTCCTTGGGGTCTTGAAACAGATTCAGATTTATTTTCAGCACTGATTGTCTGGAGATTTCTTTCCAACTCTCAGCTGGAGACTTTTATAAAATTAAGAGAAAAAACAACTTCTCCTAGCATGACTTCTAATGATCTGAACTCAACCTGCTAGTGACACTTAATTCTGATCTTAAAACTCAACTTTGAAAATATTCAGTAATTAACTCCTGAGGTGACTTGATTAATTGACATAGTTTCTCAGAAAGGCTGTCTTTACTTCATTGTTCCAAATGTCATTCTGGCCCCTTCATTTAAAAGAAAGACATCATTATCACAGAACTGAAAAGTAAAATCTATTTTCCCTCTCCAAATTCTGAATGAATAATAATAATATTTTATGAACCTTCACCATACAGTGCCTCCTGGTTTTTTATCACTTCATGAATGGGAACAGTCTCTCTCTATCCGTGCTATCCTGACCTCTCATGATATTGACCACCTCAATCAAATCTTCCCTTGGCCTTCCTTTGGCCCAGATCCAGTCTAAACTCAATGATAAGTGACCTCTCGTTATTATGATGTCTCCAACTGAGCAGTTCACAACAAGAGGAAACATTCTATCCACTCTGTCAAAAATTGTACAACTGGAAAGATCTCTGCTCAATCTTTGCTCTGCTTTCCTCTTCGATGCAAAAATAACACACACACGATCGGTCAAATGATAATGAGCATTTTTATTTGAAGGATGTATTTTGGTTTACTGGGAGGTGACCTGTGTTGGAAATCGGACTTCTATTCTGATGCTTCAGACTGTCAGACAGGTCATGGGACTGAGGTAAAAACAATGATTGCAGATGCTGGAAACCAGATTCTGGATTAGTGGTGTTGGAAGAGCACAGCAGTTCAGGCAGCATCCAAAGGAGCAGCGAAATCGACATTTTGGGCTAAAGCCCTTCATCAGGAATAAAGGCAGTGAGCCTGAAGCGTAGAGAGATAAGCTAGAGGAGGGTGGGGGTGGGGAGAGAGTAGCATAGAGTACAATGGGTGAGTGGGGGAGGGGATGAAAGTGATCGGTCAGGGAGGAGAGGGTGGCGTGGATAGGTGGAAAAGGAAATAGGCAGGTAGGACAAGTCCGGACAAGTCATGGGGACAGTGCTGAGCTGGAAGTTTAGAATGAGGGTGAGGTGGGGAAAGGGGAAATGAGGAAACTGTTGAAGTCCACATTGATGCCTTGGGGTTGTCCCATTGTATCCTGATGAAGTAGATAATGATTGACAGTGATTTTAAGATGTTACAACATCTCCTAAAGTGAAGAACAGATAAAATTGACTCCTTACTTTCCTTTAAAGGGTCATCTCATGAATTAGGGTCTGTTCATGATGACCACCTCTGTGGTGCCCTGAATAGACTGAAGGGTAAACCTGATGTGACTTGAACCCAGAGCTTGTTGAAGCGGGGACACTCCCCAATGGATCACAACAATGTCCTACACATTGAACAGGACAGAATCAATAAAGCTCAATGTCAAAGTCACTTAACTCACCAAGACCAGAATACTGGTTCCCCATGACAACCAGTAAACCTCCCTCCCTTATGGCCCAATAAGTAACAGTGCTGAAGGAAGAGGCAGCTGAACCCAAAGACAATGGAGGAGCTGCAAAAAAAGATTGATATGGACTTCAGTAAGGTGTTCAACAAGGTTCCTCATGGGAGTCTGGTTAGCAAGGTTAGATCTCATGGAATACAGGGAGAACAAGCCATTTGGATACAGAACTGGCTCGAAGGTAGAAGACAGAGGGTGGTGGTGGAGGGCTGCTTTTCAGTCTGGAGGTCTGTGACCAGTGGTGTGCCACAAGGATTGGTGCTGGGTCCACTACTTTTTGTCATTTTTATAGTTGATTTGATGTGAACTTAGGAGGTATAGTCAGTAATTTTGCAGATGTCACCAAATTTGGAGATGTAGTGGACAGCGAAGAGGGTTAGGTCAGAATACAATGGGATCTTTATCAGATGGGCCAATGGGCTGAGGAGTGGCAGATGGAGTTTAGTTTCGATAAATGTGAGATGCTGCATTTTGGAAAGGCAAATCAGGGCAGAATTGATACACTTAATGTTAAGGTCTTGAGGAGTGTTGTTGAACAAAGAGACCTTGGAGTGCAGGTTCATTGTTCCTTGAAAGTGGTGTCAAAGGCAAATAGGATAGTGAAAAAGGTGTTTGGTATGCTTTCCTTTATTGGTCAGAGCATTGAGTATATGAGTTGGGAGGTCATGTTATGGCTGTACAGAACATTGGTTAGGCTACTTTTAGAATATTGTGTGCAATTCAGAAGGATGTTGTGAAACTTGAATGGGTTCAGAAAAGATTGACAAGGATGTTGCCAAGATTGGAGGATTTGAGCTATAGGGAGAAGGTGAATAGGCTGGAGCTGTTTTCCCTGGAGCGTCAGAGGTTGAGGGATGACTTTCCAGAGGTTTATAAAATCATGAGGGGCATGGATAGGATAAATAGATAAGGTTTTTTCCTTAGGATGTGGGAATCCAGAACTAGAGGGAATAGGTTTAGTGTGGGAAGGAAATGATATAAAAGGGAAGGGGCAACGTTTTCACACACAAGGTGATGCATGTATGGAATGAGCTACCAGTGGAAGTGGTAGAAGCTGGTACAATTACAGCAGTTAAGAGGCATCAGGATGGGTACATGAATAGGAAGGATTCAGAGGGATATGGGCCAGGTGCTGGCACGTGGGACTAGATTGGGTTGGGATATCTGATCGGCATGGACAAGTTGGACCACAGGGTCTGTTTCTGTGCTGTACATCCGTATGACTCTATCGCTCTACAATAAGTCTGAGTAGTTCACAAGGAGATGCCAAGAGGGAAGGTGGGGACTTCAAAACCACCCATTGAAGCAGTGAAGAAAAACAGGAACAAGGCCACTGGGCAACAATTGTACTGAAAAGTGAAGTTTCTGTATGATTCACTCAAAATGAGGAAGTGAAATGGTCCCATTCTATTATCACCAGGTTATTAATCTGGAGACCCAGGTAAGGTTCTGGGGAATGAAGTTCAAGTCCCACGATGTTGGGTGTTCCTTTTTGTCAGTCTGGATTAACAGGCTCGTGATGGCCATGACCTATCGAGTAGAAAGTCTGTCATTCTTCCCTGGTTGGTTCAAATATGATTCCAGACACACAGCAATGTGAGTGACTTCCCAGTGGCCTCTGGGCAACTCAGGAGGGATAATGAATGCTGGCCCGGCCAGTGGCAACTGGATGCCTTGAATGAATCAAAACAAAGAGTCCGTGGAAGGTGACGAAACCAAACCCATATTGTCCTCAGGATTCAGGAATTTCTGACAATGAGCAATGAGATTGACTGCTCTGAGTGTGAAAATGGCCAGGAGGATTATGGAGAGGACAGCCCAGATTACAATTACGAGTCACAAAGCCAGGTCATGCAGCAGAGACAAGGAGTAAAGTGTCTTGACAAAACTATAAAAAAGCAAAATGGAAGTCTTTACAAAAAATGATGCATTCACGGAGAGGATTCATGGAGAGAAAAGACTGAACAGAATTTCAGACTCTGCTCCTGAATCAGGAAGGCCGACTGATGGGGACGGTGAAAGTTATGAGATGTCAGATAGTACAGACAAGCAGGAAATGTGGAGGGACCTGAAACCAGGAACTGTAAATATTCTAATCACCACCAAACCACCAAGGGATTCAGGAAAACACAGGGAGTGGTTAGAATGTGGAACCTGCTCATACACCAAGTGATTGACACAGTGACCATTGTTGTACTGAAGGGGAAGCTTGATTGACACTTGAGGGAGGAAGCAACAGATCGAAATACTGACAAAGTGAGAAAATAAAGGGTGGGGAGGAACTTGTGCAGAACATGATCACCACCGAAGACCAACAGAATTCTTTAAGTCCCATTTGCATGCGCCTTAATTAACTGTTCAGATTACTTCATATAATTCTTAACATGCTGAACTTTTATTCGTTCATGGGGTGTAGGTTTTGTGAGCGGGTGTTACCTGTCCCACATTGTTGTCACAAAGGTACTAGCGAGCTGCTGCAGTTCATGATGTTATAACCCTCACTAATACTTCATTATTTTTATTTCATCAGTTTTACTTTGGAGCTGGGAATTTAAAAGATGTGAGCTGAAGGTGACAAACAAGTTTTGGTTTCTTTGTGAGGCCAAACCTGGAAGTTATTTGCAGATTGCTTCTTGATCAAAACCATTCCAGAGAACAGGTGTGAGCTGGGAGAGCAGTCTGTTTAAACAGATAGTAGATCTTGATCATTAATATTTTGTCATTACCTCAGTCAATCCGCTCTGGGGGAGACCTTCTGCTCAAGCTGATGGTAGATGTTGAATGGTAACTGGGACCTCGTGGGGAGATGGTCAGGGTGAGAGTGAAAGGCCACAGTTTTGAACTGGACTTTGGTCTGTGTTTTCAGGGAGCAGGAGTTTTGATGCAAAAGCATGAAGTTTTGAAAGGTCCCTGACTAACCTCCCATTGGCACCAATTGGAAGCTCAGAGAATAGAAACTCAGTTCCAAGTATTACTGGATTCATCGGAGTGAGCTGAAACTTTGGCCCTGATTGATATCTCCAGAAAGTCAAACCGAGAAACAATCATCTCTGCCTGTGGAACTAAAGTATCATGAGAACCACCTGCATGATCTGATCAGTTTTGTTATTTTATTGTATTTATCCCTTAACTGTGTTTGTTCATCTGTCAGTATTTTGTGTGAATGGGGCTGAAATGAAAAAAAATTGAAAAGAGACATCAAGTGGACTATTTTGCTCTTTAATTTTGTTGAAATTTCACTCTGCTACAGTCACTGTATTGTTCATAAATTACTCAGTATTTTGTTTAAGTTACAAATCAGTGTCATTTGGGTCAATTCTGAAGGTCTTTGAAGGCAAATGGAATTGAGAAAATTTGAGATTAGAATTCCAAAGAGCAGAGAAAGAAATAGAAAGGGAGGAGAAAGAAAAAAATTTCAAAGAGCATTAAAGCTTAAGAAATTGGAACAAGGGTGGCAAGAGAAAGAAAAGTAACCGAAATTGAAAATGATGCCATTTAGGAGCAGTGGGTCAGTGGTTAGCACTGCTGCCTCACAGCATCAGTAACCCAGGTTTGATTACACCCTTGGGACCGTCTGTGTGGGTTTGCTCCGGGTCATCTAGTCTCCTCCCACAGTCCAGAGGTATGCGGGTTAGGTGGATTGGTCATGTTAAATTACCCATAGTTCCCAGGGATTTTAGGTTAGGTGGATTAGCCATAGGAAATGCAGGGTTACAGGGACGGGATGGAATCCTCGTTTGAACGTCAACGTGGATTTGATGGGCTAAATGGCCTGTTTCCACACATTAGGGATTCTATGTTACTCCATGCTAGGCAAGTTAAACCAAATGTTTGGAAGAGACTCAAAGAGGAAGGTTCGAACCATAATTCACTGATCAGTCAGGAGATTTTTCAGATTGTGCAGGTGAAATGATTGCACAGAGGCCAGGATCCTATCACCAAGTCACATTTTATTTTCATGGGCTCTAACCAGCCAGCTCAGAGCCAGTTCCAAGAATGAGGACACTCTCTGAATCTTCTGTTTTTATCTGCCCCCAAGTGCTCCTTGGTCCAGGTAACAACCCAATCAAGGACCTTCTAAAAGGGGTGGCACGGTGTCTCAGTGGCTAGCACTGCTGCCTCATAGTGCCAGGGATCCAGGTTCAATTCCCACCTGAGGCAACTGTCTGTGTGGATTTTGCACATTCTCCCCATGCCTGCTTGGGTTTCCTTCCAGTGCTCCGGTTTCCTCCCACAGTCCAAAGATGTGCAGGTTAGGTGAATTGGCCATGCTAAATTGCATGTAGTGTTAGGTGCATTAGTTAGAGGTAAATGTAGGGGAATGAGTCTGGGTGGGTTGCTCTTCGGAGGGTCGGTGTGGACTTGTTTGGCCGAAGGGCCTGTTTCCACACTGTAGGGAATCTAATCTAATCAGTGAGATCCACCAGGCCCACATTTCAATCACTACAGCAGGTTTTGTCAAAATTTGAAAAGAAGGAAATAGAAGCAATTTTCATGTTGTTTGAGAAGATAACAACAGATACAAGGAGGGCAAAAGCAGAACTGACCTCGCCCGAGCAAAATAAATTAACTGGTAAAGTAGAAGAGATTTCTACATCCCTGTCACAGGAACAGTGCAGGGTTTACGATGAGCTGTTCAATGTGGATAGGAGTTGGTCCTGGAAACATCCAGCTGGAGCTTTTGGAACTTATGAAAACAGCCTGGAAAAACATATACTGAGTTTGGGAGATTTAAAATAATGTTCATTCATGGATAAGAGCATTTAAGCCTGTCAATATTTACAATGTTACAAAGAGAAATTATTCATAGAATCCCAACAGTGTGGAAACAGGCCTTTTGACCCAACATGTCTACACTGAACCTCCCGAAGAGTATCCCACACAGACCCATTCCCATACTACTTAACATTTCCCCTGACTAACCTACACATCCCAGAACACTATGGGCAATTTAGGATGGCCAATTCACCTAACCTGCACATCTTTGGACTGTGAGAGAAAACCAGAGCACCCAGAAGAAACCCACACAGACTCAGGGAGAATGTGGAAAGGGGTGGCACGGTGGCCCAGTGGTGAGCACTGCTGCCTCACAGCACCAGGGTCCCAGGTTTGATTCCAGCCTTGGGTGTCTATCTGTGTGGAGTTTGCACATTCTCCCTGTGTCTGCATGGGTTTCCTCCCACAGTCACAAAGATGTGCAGGTCAGGTGGATTGGCCATGCTAAATTGCCCATAGTGTTAGGTGCATTAGTCAGAGGGAAATGGGTCTGGGTGATTTACTCTGCAGAGGGTCGATGTGGACTGGTTAGGCCAAAGGGCCTATTTCCACACTGTAGGGAATCTAATCCAAATCCACACAGACACTTACATGAGGCTGGAATCAAACCCGGGTCCCTGGCGCTGGGACGCAGTAGCACTAGCCACTGGGCCACCCTGTTATTTTAAAAGTATTTAAGTTATCCTAATCTTCTGTAAACAGAACTCATGTCGAGAACTAAAGTGTACTCAGGGCAAGACAAGTCGTTATAATGGCTGATGGATACGAACTGATCCTCTAATCGCTTTTTGTGTCCCCCCAGAAATGTGAGAAAAATATAAAGTGGTGAAGGAAAAGGGAGGTAGGTCACCAGGACGGACAGGATGGAATCCCCGAAAATTAACAAGGAAATTGCTGAGGGTGGAGGTTCGGGTCAGAAACTTCAATGTTTCTATTCGACTAAGTTGGGTCATGTGCATTCGGGATGTTGGAAGGTGTGAGGAAAATCTATGGGACTTCTAGGAGTCAGCAAAGATGACAAGGGAGCACAATAAAGAGAATAACATGGAGCACGCTGTAGCTCTGACTATAATAAAAAGGCTATAGGTGAATTCTGTCATGAGTACAGTAATGTGTAAGGTAGATGAGAGGTTCCTTTTGTCGAAAGGGAAAGTGACTCCTTTCCTTCAGGTGAGCTAGCTAAACCCTTAACTATATTAAGAGATACAGGAACAATATCAACCCTTTTACTGGAGAAAGGATTGCTTTTCCTCCAGTGAGTTTAATGGGAGCCAAGGTTAACAAATGTGATTGGTGGAGAATATTTTCCTGTTTCATGAAATAAAATAAATTGGAAAGTGCTTTATCAGGAGATGTACTATTGGAGTTGTAAAGATATTACCGATTGAGGGAGTAGACTTACTGCTGGAGAATGATTTGGCCGGACTGAAGGTAATAGTTTTGTTCAGAATTACAGAATACCTAAAGGAGGTTCAAAAGACAAAATAATTATAGATCAGGTTCTTGGTATCTTTCCTTTGTGTGGAGTAACCAGAGGGATGGTTAAACAAAATCCATCCAAACGGGTCGATGAGACCCCACAAGCGAGTGCAAGGACAGCTGAAACATTCCAGAGAGGTGAAGATATTGCAGGCAGAGTGCTGGGTTTGACATCCTGAGTTACAGACCAGAAAACAGATCCTGAATTAAACAGTGCAGCCAATTCATACTGAGGCAGAGGCTGAAGGAGCTCCAGTGTGTTATTATCTTCAGAATGGAGTACCAGTGAGGAAGTGGAGGCTGGATCTGAAGGATGTACATCAGATAGTGACACCCCAATTTTGTAAAATGTGTCATTATGTCAAGTTGGAGGTTAAACTAGCACCCCGATTCCGACACCAGTTTATAAGGAACCATTCGGTCATGTACTGGTGGGTTTTATAGGACCATTACCAAAATCAAAGGCTGGAAGTGAATATTTTCTTATCATTCTGGATATGACAACTGGATTTTCAGAGACTATTCTCTTTCAAACAATCAGAATTGCAGTGGCAGCGACAAAAACTCACACAGCTTTTAATTGTTAGGGTCCACCAATCCTGAAGCACAATTTAATCAAGGATCAGACTTCATGACAAAACGTTGTCACGATAACATCAGTAATTTGGGGATTAAACAACAAAAGTTGACTGTGGACTAACCACAATTCCAAAGTGCTTTGGGCATAGATTACTGAACTCTCAAAATCATGATCGAAACCGATGGTAATGGGAGTCCAAATGATAGAGACAAAGGCTGAGATTTTCTCTTCTCAAAAGGGTTAACAAGAGCATGTAGAGGTACATGGAACAGTACAGTACAGCACAGCACAGCACAGCACAGCACAGCTCAGTACAGTACAGCACAGCACAGCACAGCACAGCACAGCACAGGCCATTCAGCCCTCAATGATGTGTCAACCTTTTATCCTCTTCTAAGATCAAACTGACCTGCATACCTTTCATTTTACTATCATCCATGTGCCTATCCAAGACTTGCTTAAATGTCCCTAATGTATCTGACTCTACTACCACCACTGGTGTATTCCAAGCACCCACCACTTTCTGTGTAAGAAACCTACCTCTGACATCTCAACTAAACCTTCTTCCAATTACCTTAAAGTTATGCCTCCACATGATAGCCATTTCCATCCTGAGAAACAATCTCTGGCGATCCACTCTATCTATGCCTCTCATCATCCTGTACACCTCTATCAAGTCACCTCTCGTCCTTCTTCACTCCAATGAGAAAAGGCCTCACTCCCTCAAACTTTCCCCATAACAGATGCCCTTCGGTCCTGACAGCATTCTGTTAAATATCCTCTTCAACTTCTCAAAAGCTTCCACATCCTTCTCTGGGACGTGGCCATCACTGGCTGTATAGCATTTATTGCCCATCCATGTTTTCTCTTGAAGTCTTTGGTACAACTGAATGGCTTTGTTGGTCATTTTAAAGAGCAACTGAGAGTTAAATTAAGTGTGTGGATCTGGAGTCCCATGTAGGCCAGACCAGGTAAGGATTGCAGATTTCCTTCCCTGAAGGACATCAGTGTATCAGATGGGTTTTTCTGACAATTAACAATGTTTCATGGCCATCAGTAGATTCTTTGTTCCATTTTGTTTGAATGATCTCAAAGTCCACCATCTGCCATGCCAGGGTTCAAACCTAGATCCCCAGAACATGAGCTGAGTTTCTGGATGAATAGTCTAGCAATAATCCCACTCGGCCATTGCTGCCATTGTCTCTCCTTAAAGTGGGCCAGATAAACATAAAAGAAGAATTTTTAAAGCAGGAGATGAAGTTGTGGTACTGTTTCTGTTAGAAGGTGAATCATTTAAAGCAAAATGTAGTGTTTTTCCTTTCAAGGTAATTAAAAGAGTTAGTTCGGGAGCATATTCAATTAATACTCCTGATTGTAGGAAAAGCATCAATTGTTGTTTACTTGGATGATGTTGTAATACATAGTACAACGTGGAAAATTACAACATTTTACAAATATTCCACAGCTCCAGTCAGCTGGGTTGGTGTTAAATCGGGGAACAAGTGAATTTGCGAAAGCCAAGATGACGTTGTGGGATGTGTGTGGGACAAGGACAGGTGTCACACAGAACAAGAAAAACAAAAGCTTTCATTGACTTTCACGCAAAATGAGAGAAAATGAGGCATTTGGGCACATGTGGATTTCATCAACATTTCGATTTAAGTTTAGGACAATAGACGCACCCTTGATGTATTGATTGGAAGGAGGTCAGCCAGGTGGACCTCATAAAATATGAGTTCCCTGATTGGGGCTGTTAATCTGGTCTAATCAAGGAGCCCTGGCTGACAGACATATAAACAGGAGTGTCAAATATCCTGTTCATTCTGAAAGCTGGCTCTGAGGGAGGATCAGTGTGAAGGACTTTCCACAAAGGGTGACTTGGTGAGGGATTCCAGTCTCTGTGGAGTTATTTCAGTGGTGTTGAGAGATAAGTATGCTCCTGAAAAAAAACATCGCTTGTAACAGTCATCTTTGAGTTGGGGTAAACATTTCTGACATCATCCTGTTATTTCTGAAGATTGACTCATTTTATCCTACTGTCAAAGACTAGGCCCAGGATGTGGAAAAAATGTGTTATTGATTCTGGCCAAATTATATCGGGGTGGTTGAAAAGCAATCAATAGTTCTCCTGACAGCTTGTTTTGTTCTGAGGAGAATAACTTTTCCTGAGGCATCAGATACTAAAACCTTTCAAGAGTTTGTGGATTTAGTTAAGAGAAATTATGATCCCAAGTCTCCTCTAATTCTGAAATGCTCCTGGTTTGGCAATTCAAGAACAATTTACTGTGCTAAGACAACTGAAAGTGACATGTGACTTTGGTTTAACCCTTAAGGAGGTGTTAAGAGACCATTTGGTGTTTGGGATTAATGATGTAACCATGCAAAAGCACCGCCTAGCTGAAGCCCATCTGGACTTCAAAGTGCACAACAACTGGCTTTATCATGGAAAATGTGGCAAGTTGGGCAAGCATGTTGCAAGGGGTCCTGATGGAAATGATCCCCCGCACCAGGCCGATTGAGCTTAGGGAACACTACTTGAGTGAAGGCAATTGCATAGCCTCACTCAGGGCATACCCTGAACAGAGGGACTCGAGATCAGCCCACAGTAAAACCCCAGAACAAAGCCAGGCCTCAGCCAAACAATTAAAATTGTCTTCAGGATCCGGGCTAACAGGCCACTATAGTTGCTGCCGGTATTCGACTCGAAACAGAAAAAGAGTCCCACTGGACCGAAACTGGGTAAGAGAGCTCATAGTCCAGGAGAGTGCACACCTTGGGAAAATCCACCTATATCTGGTTTGGAACAGTTACGTTTATTGGCAACATCCAAATCAGAACCAATCAAAATAAACATCTGGTTAAATGGTCCCACGCTTCTTATGGAGCCCGATACTGGTGTGGGTGTTTCAGTGATGACAGAACCACTGTTTAACATTATTCACTCTGGACTCCAACTCATAGGTTTGTGCAAGACCTCAGCTAGGCTAACAAGTTACACTGGGTAACCTTTACAGATTAAGGGCCTCTTATGAGAACCAGTTGGTTCATTTGCCACTGACTATAGTATGCAGCAAGTTTGATGGGGCTAAAATTGGTTGAGAAAGATTCACCGAGATTGGCTCAATATTCTCCAATTGGAAAATGGCTGCCTGAGTCCGAATGAAACACCTGACATTTTTCAGGAAGCTCTCGGGACTATCAGGAGAGACAAGGCCACTGTGCATGTTGACCAGGAAGTAATTCCAGAAGGCTGCAAGGCCCAGCCAGTGCCATTTGCCTCAAATTGGAGGCAGAAATCAAATGGCTGGAAGGCAAAGGAAGCATCAGACCAGTGCAGTTTACAGAATAGGCAGCCCCGGTCATACCAATTGTGAACCCCTTTGGTCAGTTTGCCATTTGTGGGTATTTTAAACAAATGGTAAACAGCTTTTCACAGCTGGATAAATACCCAATCCCTCACAGTGAGATATATTCACAAAGCTGGAAGGGGGCTCTGTCCTTCATGAAGCTGAACATGACCCGTGTGTATTTGTAATTGCAGTTAGATGAGGATTCCCAGAAATATTCTACAATTAATACCCATAAAGGTTAGTACCAATACACGATACTGCCATTTGGAGTAACATTAGCCTGGGTAGTTTCTCAATGGACAATGGAGAACATGTTACAGATTCTCGCCACATGGTGGCATTTATCACGATGACATACAAATACCAGGGAAGATTAACAAGGAGCACTTAAAGAACTTGGACACAGTCCTTCGATGTTTCTCCCAGGTGACCTTGTACCTTAGAAGGGAAAAATGTGAATTCCAGGCACCCCAAGGGACCTACTTGGGCTCCAGAGTCAACAAGACCAGGTCATACGCATTGGAAGATAAAGTGAGAGCAAGCAATTGCGCCCTGGTGTCATCTGACTTCTGACCTTCTTCAGGGGATGACGTTTGGTTGAGGAACCACAGGAATGGCTCTGCATGGGTAAGGTACATGGTCAACACGAGGTCAGGTCCTGTGATGTATAAAGTTCTGGTCAGTCCAATGGTCCTGAACAAGGACATGGACCATATGAAAGCTGCAAACTCACAAACAGTGCAGAAACAATCCATGCCCGGCTCCTTGGCAGTGTTTCTAATTATTCAGGAACCCGTGCATTCTGCCTGTCCATCAAGCATGGGGCGGCACGGTGGCTCAGTGGTTAGCACTACTGCCTCACAGCACCAGAGTCCCAGGTTCGATTCCAGCCTCAGGTGACTGTCTGTGTGGAGTTTGCACATTCTCCCCCTGTCTGCGTGGGTTTCGTCCTGGTGCTCCTGTTTCCTCCCACAGCCCAAAGATGTGCAAGTCAGATGAATTGGCCATGCTAAATTGTCCATCGTGTTAGGTGCATTAGTCAGAGGGAAGTGGGTCTGGGTGGGTTACTCTTCGGAAGGTCGGTGTGGACTGGTTGGGCCGAAGGGCCTGTTTCCACACTGTAGGGAATCTAGCTTTGAAGATCCTTTGGAATCTGAAATGGACACAGCGGATGTCGCTGTCTCAGTGCCTTTGATGCCTGGAGAGGAGAAGGAATTTCTTCCAAGACAATCCAGGCACAAGAGGTGAGCGGCTGGGTGTTCCACACCGCCCATATCGGGGGCGGAGTTGGAGGGACCGGACCCAGTGCTCAAACATTCCAGGAGGATCTACGAAGAAAAGAACTGGCTTCTGTCCTCGGATTCAGGCGGGGAAGGATGGAGTGATTGTAATGAGGTCAGCCAGGTTCACCTGATAGAATATCAGTTCCCTGACTGGGGCTGTTAATCTGGGTCAATCAAGGAGACCTGGCTGACTGAAAAAACAGGAATGTCAGAGGTTCTGTTCACTCTGAGAGTTGGCTCTGAGGGAGCTGGATCAGTGTCATGGATTGTCCACATGTAAATAAAGGGGGACTTCATGATGGATACCAGCCTCTGTGGAGTTATTTCACTTGAATAATTTGTTACAAAAATGAATAAAGATGGAATGGTCTACAGAATGATGCCAGGCAGCCTTTGAAAAACAAAAAGTAATTTTAATAACTGAATCTGTATTAAATGCGTTGAAGTGTAATGGACCATTTCAATTCGCAGGAGATGTTAGTGATTTGGGGTTTCGAGCAGCTCTCTTACAGGACGATGAGGCTGGAATGGAGAGGCCTATGGCCTATCTTTCAAAAACGTGGAACCAACATCAGAAATGCTGCTTGACGACAGAAAAGGAAGCATTGTGATCAGTTCTTCAACACGTTGAAGATTATTTTTGACATGGAAACACTGAGACTGTGTGTTTTTTCCTAATCATAATCTGCTTACTTTTGAACAAAAAAATTAAAACTAAGACTCCAAGGTTGTGCAGGTGGAGCTTAGATCTGCAGCTGTCTAAAAGTTGTACATATTGTTGGGAAAGCAAAACTAATTGCTGATGCTTTATCCTGAATGTTCAGAGTGGTCTGGCAGGATAAAAACTAAATATCCAAGGCTGGATTAAATATGTCCCAGGTTTATGTGTGAGGCAAAAGAGGAAATACTCAGGATGTTTGCAAAACATTTTCACTTCTTCTCTGGCTACTGGAGAGGTATAGTTAGACTGGAGGTAAACCCATATGGTACCGCAATTCAAAAAGGGAGCAAGGGATAAACCAAGTAACTACAGTCCAGTCAGTCTCACCTCAGGAGGGGGGTATCAATTGGAAACAATTTTCAGGGACACAATTAATCTACAGTTGGAGAGGAAGGGATGTATTAAAAACAGAAAACACGGTTTTGTTAAGGAGAGGGAGGCAGAAGACAAGAAAGTGTCGGCTGGTTCACCTGACCTCAGTCGTTCGTGAGATTTTCGTTTCTATATTATCAAGAATAAGATTACAGAGCACTTGGAAATACATGATGAAATTCACCTGGGTCAACATGACTTTGTTAAGGTGAGGTCATATCTGGCAAATCTGTTAGAATTCTTCGAGATGGTAACAAGTAAGTTAGACTAAGGACAGCCAGTGGATATGGTCTATTTGGGAGGTTGCAGAAGGACTTGGAGAGGATACAAGAGTGGGCAAAGAAGTGACAGATGGATGATAATGGGGAAATGTGAAGGGTTTTGTACTTTGTTTGGAAGAAAAGAGTTGTAGATTTTGGAGTCCTGGTTCAGAATTCCCTTAAGGGTAGCATGCAGGTTCACTTGGCAGTTTGGAAGGCAAATGCAACATCAGCATTCATCTTGATAGAGCTGAATATAAGAGTCTGAGATGGTAAGAGGATATAGATGAGCTGGTCTGAGAGATTGAGCAGTTAAAAATGGAATTCAATGTGGATATATATGAGATGATGCATTTGGGCAGGACAAACAAGGCAAGGGAAGACTTGATGAACAACAGCACCTTGAAAAGCACAGAGGATGAAAGGGAAATTGGTACATATGTACTGGTCACTTAAGTTAGCAGCACAGGGGAATAAAGTGGTTCAAAAGGCAGATGGAAGGTTTGCCTTTATTATTGTCACTTCTCAGTCAGTTCTGTCCCAGTATCCCTCTGAAACCTGGGTGTGCCTGCAGTGTTCTGTATCTCGCCTCACTCTCTGGAAAGTCACATGAGTTTCTGTGGGCTCTGTCCCACACGGAGCTCTGATGGGAATGTTTTGGCAGCTTCTGGTAAGCGACGTTATCCTGCCTTCATTTTTTTAAAAAAGGAAGTTATTCCTCCCTGATGAAGAAACCAAGGTGAAGGAAAAGGCTCATTGTGGTGAACAGCAACAGCTTTGGGAAATAAATACCAGGCAGCAGACGGGTCATCAAGGAGGAAGCAAATCCATGATTAACAAAATAAATTAGAAAGGTCAGTGTTAGAAAAGACTTAATGTTTCCCTGGACCGAGACTGACAGGAGGACTGCAGAAAGACACACATAGAGACACCTCATCATCAATACTGCAGCATTTCACCCTTCTCACTCGTTTCCTCTTGTCCTTTCACAAAAAACTACAGAAGGTACTTGACTTCCTGTGCACTGCCAAAGGTATGTTGATCAATCTTACATGAAAGGAACCAGAAAGGGAAGTCTGTGTACAGTCAGTAGCAGCTGAGAGAGTAAAAAGACTGTTTTGAAAGTGAGGCACCAACCATAGCCACTCCAGAAAAGGAAATATTGTACCAGTTTCCAATAAATTTCTCAAAATCCTCAGTCCCAACATCAAATGCTCTGAGAACTGGGGAAGCACTGGGTTAAATACACAGTAAAGGTCCTCTGCACATCACTGCCAGCACGGTGGCTCAGTGGTTAGCACTGCTGCTTCACAGCACCAGGGACCTGATTCAATTCCACTCTTTGGCAACTGTACAAACCCTACAGAGACATTCTCCCTGTGTCAGCGTGGGTTTCCTCTGGGTGCTTTCATTTTCTCCCACAGTCCAAAGGTGTGCAGGTGAGGTGTATTCACCATGGGAAATGCAGGGATAAGGGAGGGGGTTGGATACAGGTGTGATGTCTTTCAGAAGGTCAGTGTCGACTTGATAGGCCGAATGCCGTGCTTCCACACTATAGGGATACTATGGTTCCATGAGACATTGTCCCTGTCAAACACTCCCAGGACAGGAGCACCCCTGGATCAGACAAAGGATAATATGGATCCCTCTTTATTGCTGAAGAGAGACGGACTGGAGACACAGACGCTGGCTGCTGTCCTTCTGAACCGAACACACCTGGTGGAGCTAAGGACTGACACAGGACCAGAGATCTCTGGTGAGGTCATCACCACTCCCAGGTGTAAAAAGATGCACAGAGAGTCTGGGTTGTACTGACACTGCTGACATACACACACAGAGGAACCTCAATTATCCGGCATTCAATTATCCGAATTTCAGACTATCCGAACAAGGTCGCAAAGACCTGATGCTTGGCTAAACTATGTCATCCACCATGAACAGAATCAATTAACAGAATGAAACACTCCCTGCCTGTGTCATTAGGATATTTATTTCTGATCCATTTAGAACCAAATATAGAACTGAACAGAATGAGGGAGATTTGCAATATTTGTTGTGGCTGCTGAAGCCAGGGTGTGGTTTGCATGTTATTTCTACAGGCCCCACAATTGCCTTCTCAATGCTCCAAAGCTTGGGGGCTGTCTCTTGTGTTTCTTTGGCTCGGTCCAAGCTGCACCAAGTTTTTTGGAGTATTTTTACATACCTCTGTCATTCCAGGAGGAAAACAGCCTGGGATGGAGCAGAAAGGGTCAAGACGGAGAGTGTGCTGCTGATTATTCGGTTCCTCATCCCTTATATGGAGAGCATCCTGACTCTGACTGCCCCGAGCAGGGCCAGGACAGATCGGAGGCTGCACTCGGCTGGGTGTACCAGGGGCCCCTGAGAAAGGCTGTCTCCCTGACTCAACTGTGGATGGCTGACAACTGTAAGAAGCTTCCTGTGTCTGTGCTAAATGCTGAATGTGATTAGTGAGTATGAGATGGGCTGGAGGGCACCACCTTGGTCCACAATGACATTTTGAATTGAATTTTAAATTTGCTCTGAATTTTGTGACAATCCCCAAGTTATGGTTTGGTTCTTTATTTTTGTTAGTTGTTTCAGGACCACAACTCCAAAGAAATGTTTCAGTATCAACTTGCTGACCTCCAGTCCCCACATCTGTAGTGATTGGAACCAGGTTGATCTCACTGCCCACCAGGTCCTTGATTGGGATTGTTAACCCAGGCCAATCAGGAGAACCCTGGCTGACCTCGGAGATCAGAAGCTCTGAGCTGGTTGGCCACAGCCTGTGTACTGTGTACAGGGAACTGAAGGGTGACTCAGTCACGAGATCCCGGTCTGTCGGCAGTCATTTCCACATCATTAATTACCGACCTGCTCCTTGTGGCATCCCCCACATCCAATTCTATCCCGGTTTTACCAAGGGCTGTTCCTGAACTAATTCACCACTCACCCGAAAACCACTGAAAGTCTGATATCCCTTGTGCCCACAACATCTTGTGGTCAGATGGGTCAGCTAAAATAATGAACTTATGATGGACAATAACAAACTTACCATGGAGTTCCAAAAGATGGACAATGATTAAAGCATGCTGGGTAATCGAACCCAGCCTTGACTAAAGTGACTGTGCTAATCCACATGCTGCAGGATCCAGACAGGCTACAGCTGCTCACAGACGGTTTATAAACAAACCTGACAGCTACAGACCCTGCAATACACACCTGAAGTTGGACTTGAATGGGACAATGGAATGTCCACCCTCGGGACAATTGGGAGCAGGGAGTCATTCAATAGACATGGAGGTGCCTTGTACCCTTATTTGGAGGAGGCTACTGGCAGAGATTTTCCTGATGAAGGGCTTTTGCCCGAATCGTCGATTTTCCTGCTCCTTGGATGCTGCCTGACCTGCTGCGCTTTTCCAGCACCACTCTGATCTAAACTCTAGTTTCCAGCAGCTGCAGGCCTCACTTTTGCCTCATACAATATGTAGACGACCGACTTGTGTAAACAGAGACAAAGAAGGAGCACTTTCAGCTCCGAGGTGAATTACTCGATCTATTACACAGGCTAGGATGCAAAATTAATCTGAAAAAGACACAAATTCTACAGCCTCGGGTCACATCCTTGTGAATGATAATCACCCACAGGAAAAGGGAAATAGACCAAAAGTGATTAGAGACCATAGAACGACTCCCACTCCCCCGAGATGGTTGTGGACTTTGATCCTTCCTTGGGTTAGTGGGATAGTGCAGGAACCACATTGATGGGTTCACCATCAAAGCAGCCCCAGTCTCAGATTTACTGATAAAGAACGCTGCCTGGAATTGGAAACCTCAACACACAGAGGAGTAACTGAGTTAAAACACGCCCTCACAACAACACCCGCCTGACTAGTTCCCAACCCTGATTTACCATGCGTCCTCGAAGCTGCAGCCACAGACCAGACGATAGCTGCTGTTCCACCGCAAGAGTGACACGGTAGGTAAGGGCCAGGAGCTTATGCCTCCAGGGTCCTACAGCCCGTGGAGCAAGGGCTTTCCATGTGGGAATGGCACCACCACACAGTCTTTTGGGCAGGCCAATACTTTGACTACATCATTAGTTTAAACCCACTGCCCATACGGACTGAACATACACCAATCTAGCTCCTGCTAGACAGTCCAATCAAAGATGGCTCAGTGAGACAGATTCGAGACACACGATGGACTCCACTGCTTCAGAGTTGGGACATTACGGTCAAACGTACCAAGGTGCCCAGCTTCTTAGCTGATGGCCT
This sequence comes from Chiloscyllium punctatum, assembly GCF_047496795.1. Lineage (NCBI taxonomy): Eukaryota > Metazoa > Chordata > Chondrichthyes > Orectolobiformes > Hemiscylliidae > Chiloscyllium > Chiloscyllium punctatum. The sequence continues at coordinate 9,445,657 of NC_092740.1, read as the reverse complement.
GAATTATGGAGGAGACCCACATGACTGCCAAATCACAGCCACGAAACACCCCACCGGCCCTTTTATGACCCAAACAGCAGGGAAAACGATTAGGGATGAGACAAGGGAATAACCAAGCAGACACAGCCATCGGAATTTATGTAGGTGGAGCATCCACGGGACAGGATGGCATGTGGATCACCGGCTGTGGGATATACATGACCAACACTCAGGGACAGCTATTGGTTCAATTAGCCTGAAAATTACCCAGACAGCTCAGTGCCCAGGCTGTGGAACTAGCAGCTGTGGCTTATGTAGTTAGCCACTCCAACCTGTTCCTCCACCACAGATATATTTTCCAACAACATGTGTGTGTGCAACAGCCTCACTGAATTCTTACCACTCTGGGAAGCAAAGGGTTAATTTCTGCCAATGGGAAATGACTACCAATAGCCCCCTTTATTTCAGTACGGACTGCAGTCTGCCCGTGGAAGGCAATACAGTATAATTAAAGTTAAACACCACCACAAGACATCCCCAGAAGTTAACTACAGAGCAGGTGAATTCTCCAAAAAATGTTGCTCATGTTGGAACATTGTGTTAGTTACCTGTAGGTGAGCAGGCCAATGCAGTCACTGTAAATCAGACTAACGTAGAAGACGTTAGACAAGAGCAGCATCGTGATGACCCGTTAAAACAGATTGTGGCAGGGATTTATCCAGATGCCTAAGCTTGGTGGAAAGATTCCCTGCAAGTCCATGATGGGTTAGTCCAAAAGGCAGGATTCTATGTAGTCCTGACTCAGGACAGGAACCACATTATTTACCAATTCCATGATGTGCATGGGCATCAGGGAATAGAGGCTGTGACAGAACACTTGAAGAACTGTGTTGGCACACACGTCCAGTGGAAGGGCCCTGGACAAACCTCCAAGTTGACTCTATAGGTGCCCTGCCTCCATGTGAAAACAGATACACCTCCATCCATGACATCATAGACACTTTTACAAAATGGATCGATGCATTTCCCATTGGGACAAACACAGTGAGAACAACAGCCCAGATCCTCACACAACAGGTGTTCACGAGATGGGGTTTACCCTGCAGTATCGAGTCAGATCAGGGAACCCCATTCCACCAGCTGAGTAATGCAAAATGTGATGACCATGTTTGGTATCAAACAGGAATTCCACATCACTTACCACCCCCAATCCAATGGGATCACAGACAGAATGAACCGCAGACTGAAAGGGATGATGAGGAAAACAGTGCAACAGAATAACAAAGCCTGGGAGACAGTGCTTCCATTTGTCCTCATGGTGAGGAGATACCACCCCCCCACCCGCCAACAATGGATGACAGGCCGACCCATGAAAGGGGTTGTCTACCTGTTCGGACTTGACCTATCAGAGCCTGCCCTCATTGCCCTCCCCAACAAAAAGCCAGACAGCACCTCCCCCACAATAGCAAAGGCACTTAGCTGGCAGGAGCCGTCCAGTTAGGGACGAGAAGGAAACTAAGTAAGGCTTACTTCAATCGCAAAGTTAACCGTGTCGAGAACCCCACAGGAGAGCAAGTAATGCTCCAGGTCTATGCGGCAAATTCCTTCCTTTCCCCTAAATATTCCAATCCACTTATGGTGGTGGATTAAGCTAGCCCCTCAGTCTATAAGATTCTACTAGCCACGGGTAAAACTGGCTGGTACCACAGAAACCAGTTAAAAGCCTTTGGCACACAACACAGCCACTCTCACCACCTTAGTATATGGAAGGCAGATGACACAGTTTCAGACCAAATAACAAGACCAAGGACATCCCATAACACATCCTCAGGGCACCCACCCCTGATGGAAATGATACACTTCCATCACTGTCACCGGCAGCAGATTCCACATCCAAGGGACCCCCGACCAGTTTAAATGACCCAATAGGAGAGTGTCCAACAGATTGGCATCACACACTACTCAGTGACAACACGGATATGTCACAGACTCCCAAGACCCCCCTGACAGATCGGCAAACTGAACATTCCCAACTCAGTATAACTCAGACACTTAACGGTATCCCCGCACCATGGACATGAGACTCACTCAGAACAGACTCACTCAGAACAGACTCACTCAGACTGTCAGGCAGCAGTTCCTGAAGACTCCAAAAGGGGGAGTGACAGTAAAACAACAGGGAAACCCAGAGCAGACGAGCTCAGACTCCCAGACGGTAATTCCAGATGTCTCCAATAGGGGGCATGGCACAGCCCATGTCTGGGAACCGAGAGATTTCCGGACGAAACAAAACTGACGCAAACTCCCAGGTGGCAATTCCACATTTCTCCAATAGGGGGACTGAGAGCACACCAAGAGGAGAACAGGGAGGATTGGATACAGACACCCCAGAGACAGAGGATTCAGACTCTGTGTTTGGTGTCTCTTTGACAAATTCACTGATTCAGTGATCCAAGTGATGAAACAGCTCCTGACAGCCACTCAAGGGAAGGTGCAACTGTTTCTGGTGATCAAAACTCTCATGCAGCTCACACCTCTTCCTGCTTTATTCCTCTGCATGCTGAGGAATTTAACCAAGTTATAATTCTTCAATTTTCTGCTCATTGGATAGAATCTCCAAGTCAGATTCTTCATGGTACCTTCACTTTCATCTTCATTTCTATGACCCACATTTAAAGTGGTCTCTGTCAGTCAGGCCAGCTTCATTTTGGTTTATATTTCAATGATTGATCTCTTGCAATCCCCGACACATTCACTCGTCTTTGAAACGTTGGTCTTCATGACCACCTTGTTTTTCTCCTAACCACATCATGGTCAGGTCATTTAAACAGTCCTAACCTCTACCGCTAGAAACCAAGGTTGGAGCCAAATAGGCCTCGAAACCCAATCTAACATTCCACCTGGGATTCACATTACCATGTTTTGTTTTTGTTTTAAAAAAAAGTGGGAGAGGGTTAGGTCACATACATCCTGAGCATATCCATTGTATTGTGTCAAAACAGTTCAGCTATTAAACAAGGATAACAACAGATCTCTCCCCAGGGTAACCACGGTCCGCAAGCAAGAGCTATTTCATCACATCAAACAATCCAGGATGCACTTATCAATTCATTGCCGCTTTCAGTGGTTGGGATAGTTTGTTTGTTTTTATCGTAAAGTACTTAAACTGACCCATTAAGGCAAGCACTTGAGAATTCTTTGTTCAGTTAAGTAGATTAGACCAGTGTAGACATCCTGTGGTTACCCCCCTGCTGTGCACTCTGTGTGGTAGGGTACTTGAAACTGACCCTTTAAGGCAAGTCCCCAATGACTCTGCTTCCACCACCACAACTGGCAATGCATTCCATACATTCACAACTCTCTGCGTAAAGGACCGGCCTCTGACGTCTCCTTTATACCTTCCTCTTTTATATCTTCAAACTATGACTTCTCGTACCAGTCAATCCTGCCAGGGGAAAAGTCTCTGGCTATTGCCTCTGTCTATTCCTCTCATTATTTTGTTCAACTTGATCAGGTCTCCTCTCTTCCTCCTTTTCACAAGAGAGAAAAGTCTGAGCTTATTCAACCTTTCTTCATAAGGCAAGCCCTCCAGTCCAGGCAGCATCCTGGTAAACCTTCTTTGCACCCTCTCCAAACCCTCTGTATCTTTACTATAGTAGGGCGACCAGAACTGGACACAATATTCCAAGTGTGGTCTATTACATATGGATGGATACTGTTATGCCTCACTGAGGTAGCATGTTGGAAATCAAGTAGCATTATTCCTTGTGTTGTCACAAAAGTTAGCTTCTCCTGAGTTTTAGACTAAAGATGACAGAAAGCATACACGAGGTTTCTTTACTTCACAAGGATTACTATTTATCACACATAAATAGACTCTAATTCCACAGAAAAATGATGGACCATTGAGCTATAATGCCATTCGTTAAAACTCTAAGATGCTCATGAACCAAGTCCCCTGAAAAGCAAGCACATATTGTACACACACACACACATACACACACACACACACAGACACACACACACACAGACACACATACACACAGAGACGCACACACTACACGTGCACACACTCACACACACACACACTCACAGACACACACTCACACACACACACACTGACACACACACACACACACACAGACACACACTCACACACACTCACACACACAGACACACACTCACACACACAGACACACACAGACATGCGCGTGCACACACAGACACACACACAGAAACTAAACATCAATTTTTGAGTGGACGGAACACACAGAAAACAGTTTTGTCGATCCCTGTTCGCGGGGTCCGCTGAGATGATTCTTGTGCTGATCAGAATGCTGCTTCCCCAGATGCTGTCACTGGTTTACTAGAGATACAACCTGTGGTTTATAAAAGGTCTGACTTACTCATTAAAGGTCAGAACTTTCTGCAGCTGCTGAAGGAAAAGACAATCAGCTGGTTATCCTCAGATTTAAAGTCGCTTTTCCTGCCAGGAACAGAGCTGATGACGAACAGGTCCTCAGATGGTGGAGGTCGGATGGCTTCTCCCTGTCATGTTCATATCCACAAACTGTTCAATTACCTGGGAACCAATCACATCGTCATTGGCAGCAAGACGGTCTTTGTCATTGATATTGGTCTTTAGTACAAAGGCCAATCAGATACTTGTTTCTGCCTGAATCACCATTGGTACAACTGCATGTCTCCAGCTCGTCTGCACCTTCTTCTGCTGCTGTCTGACCCAGCAGCTGTGTAAACAATACTTACAATGAGTGTCAGGTTACTTGCTTTCAAAGTGTGCAGTATCCCTTAAACAATCCTTGATTTTCAACAATTCTGATGCGTTTCAGTCCACAATTAAAAATACACTAAGATAAAAAGGCACAAACTTTTTAAAAATTTTAAAAAACACTTTTGAAGAATAATAATGCCAAGTTTCTGAGCTGGTAAGTTCCATGATGTTCCTTGAATTTGATCTGAGAAACAATCCAACCTCAGTTACACAGGTTCAGTTCTTATTCGCTCCTAATGAGTCTTCACCACAGCTGCATAGGTTACATCCGCTAGAAAGAGACAGAAATCAGAGCTGATGATCATTATCAATTCAGTTTGAAAGTAAATACAGGAAAGGGGCATATTTACCCAAATATCAGTCCCATCACTATCAGAGTAGTTACAGGAAAGGGAAATATTTACTCCATCAGTTGTTCATTTTCCCCCTCATTCACTTTATGACGCTCACAAATACATTGGGAGAGAAAAGCTTTTTGAGAGACAGTCAAGTATCATCCAATGGGATAATGGAGAGACTGTTTACTTTCTGATTGGTGGAGTAAAGGAACACCCTAATAACGATGAACAGACTGACGGGCCAATGACAACAGCATCGTGGTGAGGGATTGGGGCTTTAAGGTCATGTGATCAAATCTCCATAATGTCACCAACCAAAGTTGGGGTCTCAAATAACAAGGAAATGGATCACCCAGGCCCAACTAGCACTGTCCCACACATCGGAGAATGGGCTTCAGGGATTGGGAAAGGAGAAAGGATTAGGATTAGGAATCTGAAAGTACAAACCTGACTCACTCTCTTCTGAATCAGCAACCCGGAGAATCTTGCCACCTTGAAATGAAAGAGAATAGTCTGTTAGAGCGGAGGATGTATTTTAAATGTTTAATAATACCACTATGTGGGAAAAAAGTATGTAGCTGGTTACCTTTTCTGTTGCTGTCAAACACGATGCTGGCATAGGTACAGGAATCAGGCTGAGCTGTAATACAAACAGTATTCACTCTGAAACTGCCTTACTGCATCAGCTTTCTGACTCGAGAATCAAAGAATCATACAGAATCCTGGATTCACATCACAGCTTTACCATTGGAAAATGTTCAATGAACTGCATGAGAATCAGACATCAAACTATATTCGGAGTTATTTGGACAGGTGGTGTTCCAACACGCATGTCTTAATGAGCGACTTAAAAGGAGGAAAGAGAGTTGGAGAGGTTTGAACAGGGATTCGCACAGTCTTGGAGATTGAAAATTAGACCCCAGTGATGTTACTATTACAGTCCGGTGAATCCACCACCACACATCTCTCTCTAATGAGTGTAGATTAGAGTGGTGCTGGAAAAGCACAGCAGGTCAGGCAGCATCCGAGGAGCAGGAAAATCGACATTTCGGGCAAAATCTAGACTCTGATCTCCAGAACCTGCAGTCCTCACGTTTGCCGAGCTTTTCCTCTCTAATGAGAGAACAGCCCGATGCCCTCTGGGACTATGGTGAGTTTACATTTACAGGAAGGGATATGGAGGGGCCAGATTTGGAAATATTGTGAGTATATGAGGATGACAGACCCAATGCCGTGGAAGAATTTGAACTTGAGAAGGATAATTTTTAATTTTATTTCTTTTTCAATTCAGGAGCCGTTCTGGGCACCGCACCTTGGGAAGGATATTCTGACCTGAGAAAGAGTGTGGTGCAGAATGATGACATCAGGTCTCACAGAGTTAAATTACAAGGTGTGGGATCACAAGTTATGTTTGTATCCTGTTGCACTGGAAGGTTTGGGATGATTTGATTGAAGTTCTCAAGAAAAGAAGAGCATAAACGATCTTTCCACATTCTCCAAGTCGGGAAGTCTCAGATGCCTTCCCATGGGGGTTCCTGATTCCATGATTCCCAACCCTATCCCAGGGTTTCCAATTTTCCCACAGTCCCATGGTTCAGGTTATAAAACCCTGCACCCAGCACTCTGAGCCAATCCCCTCCATTGCAGAGGGAAACACATCCTGCTCCTCCACAATGTACACCCAGTCAGTCCATGATTTTAAAGAGTCACGGTTCACAGTGTCTCAGAGATATTGTGGATCACAGTTTACATGAGGGAACATATTGGGAGTTAAATTCAAAGTGTGCCCCTTACGTGCACCGTGGGCGGCACGGTGGCAGAGTGGTTAGCAGTGCTGCCTCACAGCGCCAGAGACCCGGGTTCAATTCCCGCCTCAGGTGACTGACTGTTTGGAGTTTGTACGTCTTCCCCCTGTCTGCTTGGGCTTCCTCCGGGTGCTCCGGTTTCCTCCCACAGTCCAAAGATGTGCAGGCCAGGTGAATTGGCCATGCTAAATTGCCCGTAGTGTGAGGTAAGGGGTAAATGTAGGGGTATGTTAGGTTGCGCTTCGGCGGGTCGGTGTGGACGTATTGGGCCCAAGGGCCTGTTTCCACACTGTAAGTAATCTAATCTACTAAGGCATTCCTTTTATGCTACCCCTTCCAGAACCCACTTACCAACCCCTCACCATGCTAAGATGTGGCACTTTGATGCCCATTGCCAGGTATTTCAAGTGAGTAATACTTTCCTGGAGATATTTTCCAAACACAATGATTAGAGATATTATTACACACCTCTGGATCAAGTGGGACTTCACGGAGGCCTCCTGGCTTTGAAGGAGGGACATTAACCACTGTACCACAAGACCCCTAATGGTCTTAATCATAGAGTCATAGAGATCTAGAGCACAGTAAAAGGCCCTTTGGCCCATTGAGTCCATGCTGGTCAAAACCAACCATCTACCCATTCCAATTCTATTATCCAGCGGTTGCCCCAATGCCTTATACATCAACATTGCAAGTGCACACCTAAACAGGTCTGAAACATTATGAAGGTTTCATGTCTGTGTCACCCTTAAAAGCAATGACTTTCAGATTTCCGCCATCCTCCGAGTGAAAAGGTTTCCCTCACATCTCCGATAAACCTCTAACATTCATCAAAGATCCTCAGACATCACCTTCCCAACCCCACGACCATCTCCAGCTAAACGTTCAGTGGCAGCAGATAAAGGGGAACACCATCACCTGCAAATTCCCCTCCAAGGCACTCACCATCCTGGCTTGGAAATATATCATCACTCCTTCACTCTTGTTCAGTCAAAATCCTGGAATTCACTCCCTTAAGGCATTATGGGTCTACATCCAGCACGTGGACTGGAACGGTTTAAGAAGGCAGCCCATTGCCATCTTCACAAGAGGTCAACAAGGAATGGGCAATGAATGCTGGCCAGCCAGTGATATGCATGTTTCATGAATGAATAAAAACAATCGCCCTGCCCCATACTTTAAATTAATGTCCCATGGTCACTGACCACTCTATCATGGGGAAACAATTTTCAATTCAACCGTATTTATGTCCCTCATAATTTTACGCATCTCAATCATGTCTCCTCTCAATCTCCTCCTCCCTGGAGAAAACAATCTATCCAAATTCTCTTCAGAATTGAAACTCTCCAGCCCAGGTAACATCCTGGCAAATCTGCTCTGTCCCATAATGTGGATTCCTGAACTTCACACAATTCTTTAGCTGTGACCTAACCAATTTTTCATCCAGTTCCAACATGACCTCACTGCTCTGAATTAAACTCTATGCTTCAACTAATAAAGGGAAGTATCCCATAGGGTTTTTTATCCATGTTATCCACCTGTCCCGATACATTAAGGGACTGGTGTACATGCACACCAAGGTCGCTCTGATCCTTGGTGTTTCCCAGGGTCCTATTGCTCATTATATCTTCCCTTCCCTTTTCCGTCCTGCCCAAGTGTATCACCTCACACTTATCCATGTTGGATACTGTTTGCTCCTGATCAGTCTAACTGACCAGCCCACGTACATCCTCTTGTTGTCTAAGGCTATCCTCCTCAATATTTACTACCCCAACTATTTGTTTATCATCTGGGACCATATTAATGAACCCTTCTTCATTCAAGTCTAAATCATTTATGACAAACCGCAAATAGCAAGGGCCCCAACAGTGACCCCTGTGGGATCCCACAGGACACACACTTCCAGTCACAAAAATGCCCCTCGACCATCACCCTCGGCTTCCTTCCAGTCAGCAAGTTGTGCATCCAATTTACCCCAAATTTCCTTGGGCTCTCACCTTTGCTATCATTTTCCCATGTGGAACCTGGTCAAAGGTTTTGCCGAAGTCCAAGAAGACACAAGAACGTAAGAAATAGGAGCAGGAGAGGGTTATCTGACCCCTCATGGAGCATGTGAGGACTGTGAATGCTGGAGATTAGAGTCGAAGAGTATGGAGCTGGAAAAGCACAGCCAGTCAGGCAGCATCTGAGATTCAGGAGAGTCGTCATTTCGGGAAGAAGCCTTCCATCAGGAAGAAAGATCCTTCCTGATGAAGGGCTTATACTCGAAACGTCAATTCTCCTGCATCACAGATGCTACCGATCTGGTCCTTCAAGCCTGCTCCATCATTCAATAAGATCTCTTTTAAAATCTATCTCCCTTTGTATTAAAAAGATGCATCAAATTCATTCCCCGTGTCTATACATCTGGTAACCTCTTCAAAAAAAATTCAGGGAAGTTGTAAAGATATCACTTCCTGAACAAATCCATGTTCATGATTGATCCCTGTTCCTCCAAATGCAGATCCATTCCGTCCCTCAGAATTACTTCTAACAGTTTCCACACCACTGAGTATAGACTGAGAGAAAGTGAGGGCTGCACATGCTGGAGAGTCAGAGTTTAACAGTGTGGCACTGGAAAAGCACAGCAGCTCAGGCAGCATCTGAGGAGCAGGAGGGTCGATGTTTTGGGCACGAGCCGTTCATCAACCTGATCTGCCACACGTTTTGACACAGAGTTGAGACTGACTAGCCTGAAGTTCCTGGTTCATCCCTTGTTCCCTTCTTGAGGTACCACACTGGCTGTCCTCCTGTCCTCCAGCACCTCTCCTGCAGCCGGAGAGGAATGGAAAATTATTTCCAAAGCCCCTGCTATTTTCTCCCCTGCCTCACTCAACAACCTGAGATACATTTCATCCTGCCCTGGAGATTTATCTACTTTCTGCTGCCCATACCACTCAGCAGTTCCTCTCTATGTTAATTTCTTTCATCTTGTCACAGACTATCTCCCCGATTTCTGCACCAAAATCATCCCTCTCACGCCTGAACACCAACGTAAAGTTGTCAATTACAGCCTGACGTACATCCTCTGGGTTCAAGTTTCAATTACAACCATGGTCTTTGTTGTCTTTTTACCATGAATATTCCTTTCAATATTTTGGATGCTTCTTTATATTACCTGTCAGTATACTTTCATATTTCCTTTTCGCACTCCGAATCTCCACTTTAATTTCCCACTTGCACATTTTATAATCCTTCAGAAATCGCTACTGTTTTGAATTCTCAGTGTCTGCCATAAGCCTCCCTTTTCCCTTCATCCAGTGCTGTGTATTCCTCAGTATTCAAGATTCACTGGATTTGTTGGTCCCACCCTTTAGCCCTGGACTCTCCTTATTTCCTTCTTCAATGCATCCCATTGCATACCTGGTCTGGCCTACATGTGACTCCAGTCCCACAAAAGGACACTGGTGTAAGGTACAGTAATTGTTGAAGAATGAGAGGGGCTGTCAGTGAGCAGATTTATACAGGGCTACAAGGTGCCACATGCTCAAAGAGGAAGCCAATGTTATCAGGAAGTGATGGAAAGCAGCAGCCAGTCTCAAAGATTGCACTGCAGCAAGTCTGCATTTAGAAACATTGTACAGGATGATTTTCCATTTATTTTGGTAAATGGAGGGTAGAGAAACAGATATTTTAATAGAAAGAAACAGAGATTTGCCTCCTCTGACTCATCGAGGTGAGGAAGCACATTGTTGGGAGCTTGTACAGAATCTTCGGATTCTGTTTAGTCACAGGACAGGTCCCAGAGCACTGGAGAAGAGCCAACATTGTCCCTTTGTCTGAGGGCAACAGGGATAATACAGGAACTTACAAGCTGGTGAGCTTTACGTCCGTGGTAGGGAAAATATTGGAGTAGATTCTTAATGACTGGCTTTACTCAATTTGAAAAAATATCTTCTTATTAACACGAGGCAACATGGTTTTGTGCAGGAAGGTCATGTCACAGAAACTTGATTCAGCCTTTTGAGCAAGTTTCATGATTGACAACGACAGGGTGATAGATATTGTCCACATGGACTTTCATAAGGCCTTTGACAAAGTTTTTCATGGCAGGCTGATACTGAAATTGAAGTCACATGGATCTGCGGAGAGGTGGTAAGATGGACGCAGAATTGGCTTAGTCATAGAAGACAGAGAGTAGTGGTGGAAGGGTGTTTTTCTGACTGGAAATCTGTGACCATTGGTGATCCACAGGAGTCAGTGTTGGGACCCCTGTTAGTTCACAACATTTATAAATATTTTGGAGAATATTGTAAGTGGTATGATTAGTAAGTTTGCAGATGACACAAAGATTGAGGGAGCTTTGGATAGTGAGGAAGATTGCCAGAGGATACAGCAGGACATATAAAGGTTGTAGACTTGGGCACAGAAATGGCTGCTGAAATTTAATTTGGAGTAACATGTGGTGATGTGTAAGGTCTAATGCAAGAGGGAAGTATACAGTAAATGGGACAACCCTTGGAAGCATTGAAGAGATCGAGGGTTGTTTACTCACTCCTGGTTCAGTCCTTCCCTCACTCCTGGTTCAGGCCTTCCCTCACTCCTGGTTCAGTCCTTCCCTCACTCCTGGTTCATTCCTTCCCTCACTCCTGGTTCAGTCCTTCCCTCACTCCTGGTTCAGGCCTTCCTTCACTCCTGATGTGGCCCTCCCTTAATTCCTGACATCTCACTGCAATTATATCGATCTTTGGTGAGATCCCATCTGGAATGTGGTGAACGGATCGGATTTCCATATCAACAAAAGGATTCACTTGTTACAGAGTGAGTGTCATACACTGGCTTGAACCAGGGAATACAGACTCAGAATGAGGGATAGGTGGTTGGAACTGAGATGAGGGGGAATTTATTGTTTTGAAGCAGTTAATTTTGGGAATTCTCTCATCAGAGAGCTGTGGAAGCTTAGCCATTGAGTATAATCATGAATGAGATTGATAGATTTCCCGGCATTAAAAACATTGAGGGGGAAAGGGATAGTGCAGGAAAGTGGTGGAGCATCTTGTCCTTAGAGGACAACATCCTGATACACATTCTCCTGACTCTCCTACTTCCTGTGGCTGTGGGAATCCTCCCAAAGACACACTACAGCTTTAAACCTTCCAATGGAATCTCCAACATGGCCTTCGTTGTCAGACAAATCCAAGTAAAATGTCAAACACAACACCAGGAACTCTGTATTACATTTCTCAACCTGATCACAGCAGATGACTCAGTAAATCAATTGATGAATCATACTCTTAAAAGTTGGAATGTCCAGAAACTTCTTCCAAATTCTGCAACTGCTTTGGGATGACTTGACATCTTCAGGAACGGATGTCTTCAAGGAACAGGACCAGAGTAAAGCAACGCTGTGTGATAGCTCCATATTATCTATAATCTACCAAACAGCAGCTTTGACCTCTGGTGTCAGGATTAAACATGGCCCAGATAGAAATCTCTTCAACCTCAGTCTCATCCATGCCAATAATAAAATGACCACAACAGACCCACATAAGATGCAGTATGCACTGATAACATCACTGTTGTTTTCACATTCTGCACCCGACTATCAAGCCACCCTTGGTCTCTTCAATGCTGCAAACAAGGGACTTGGCCAATGCTTGAGTGTTGCCAAACCAAACCACAAATCACTGGTCAGTTCAATATTCTACCTCTTGTATATGCTAAGACTCCAGGATACATTTAGCACTCTCGATAGTTTGGGAGGCACCTCCCTCAAAACAGTGCCCAGGGCTGACATCACTGGCTCTGCCCATCATTGCCAGTCTCAGTCCAGCCCATAGGTGACCACGAGGGCACTCTGCTTCTCAATGCCTATTGGGGAAGACATCCAACACTGGATCAGCTGAGACAGCTCAACCTTCCAGAAACTATGGCAGTGACTGTTTGACAACAAAGTTCTCCACAAGGCAGCAAAAAGTCCTTGCTTTCATCATCAGTCCGTGTAAATGTTGGGAGACCCACAATGCCACTGGGGAGGGAATTCCAGGATTGTGACCCAGTGACAGTGAGTGAACGACAATATATTTCCATGTCAGTACAGAGTGGGTGGCTTGGAAGGTTACTTGGAAGTGGTGGTGATCCCATGTAACTGCAGGAAGGAACAGGAATGTAGTGACGGTCAGGAAACTGAACAGTGTTTGGACACATTCCCTGTTCTTCCAAAGACACAACAAAAGCTTTTGCCTCTGTATTTTTGAATCATTTCATTGTTTGTGTGTGTGTTTGGGACTTCGTCAATTCATTAACTAACTACTGCAGCTTGTGAACATTTGGGCATCTTGCAGGATGTTTTATAATGTTTCAATTCACAATCACCTTGTTAAATACAAATGGTTCTGAGACTCCGAGCTCATTAAGGGGTGGAACAGTGACACAGTGGTTAGCACTGCTGCCTCACAGCGCCAGGGACCCAGGTTCAATTCCCACCTCGGGCAACTGTCTGTGTGGAGTTTGCACATTCTCCCTGTGTCTGCGTGGGTTTCCTCCAGGTGCTCCAATGTCCTCTCACAGTCTAAAGATGTGCAGGTTAGGTGAATTAGCCATGCTAAATTGCCTGTAGTGTTTGGCGAAGGGGTAAATGTAGGGGAATGGGTCTGGGTGAGTTGCTCTTTGGAGGGTCGGTGTGGACTTGTTGGGCCGAAGGGCCTGTTTCCACACTGTAGGGAATCTAATCTAATCAATGAGATCCGCCGGGCCCAGATTTCAATTATATCACCAGCGCTGCACACTTCCCTCCAGTCTGAAATAAAACCACAGACCACAGCACTCTGCTTCCTGGCCCAAAGCCAATTTCCAAACCACACAGCCAGTAACTTTGAATCTCATCAGCTTCAACTTAAAGAAGATATGTACATTGTACTTCACAGCAGGAGCAAGCCCTATGGCCCATCGAGTTGTCTCCACAATTCATTAAGACCATAACTGATCTGCTTCTGGCTCAGTTCTGCTCTCCTACCTTGTCCCCACTACTCTCGATAAGGCCAAAGGCTGGTAGTCAGACAGCATGTGTTAGCACCGAGGCTATAGGGATGAGAGGGATTGATGGGATGGGATGGGATCATTCGTTGACACAAACAGTGAATGAGTTTCATCCTTTATGTTTTGAATCCACCCAGGATCACAGCTCTCTCCATGATGTCCATCACTCTTCAAACAGCTGCCCTCACCACATCCTGAGACCCACACTCAGTGCTATGTGCCATCATATACACAGTCTTGACCTCTCTCTCCATCAGCACCCCTTCACACTGTCTCAAAGCTGTCCTGAGCCCCAGTTCAACTTAATTCTCCGACTCATTCACCCGATACCATGTACCCCCACCCCTCTGGAACCTTCCTCCACCCACTCTCCCACTTGTCTCTCCCCATTCTCCTACCTCCACCTCTTGTTGGACATTCACTATCCCTTCTCCGATACTGAGTACAGAACATTCAGCAAAGGTCTCAGTTTTAATCACTTTGCACTCCCACCTCACCGAAGTTCAGACACGACATGATGTTGATCTCTTCTTCCGTTGCCTTTGCCTCTGTGCCCATTTCTTTGGACAGGAGTCCTCTGTCCATCCCACAGACCCCTTCACCCACCTCCAACTCTCTTCCTCCACCTGGACCCCTCCCTCTGGCCTTTAAGCTGCACTTGACCTGTTCATTGAGAACTGACACTGGTCTTTGTATTTCTCTGTCCTCCTCCATTCACTCCTATCTCCCACTGAACTGAATACTCTCAGGCTGTTCTGTCCACAACAGTCACTCGTCTCATCTCAGATCGAGACAAAAGCTCAAAACCACCAAGGTGCAGCCATTTCCCTGTTCTGTTGCTGTCAATCTTGGCACAGAGTCTGGAATTGTCCTGATCTGTAACACAAACAGGAATGATAAGGGGATATTTATTGGTCAGTTTGTTGTTAGGTATCAACAACAGCTCAGTGGACACCACATACCCCTTGGGGTTAGAAGGCTGTGGGTTCAATTCCCCATTCCAGTGGCTACATCGTAAGATCAATGCTGAGACTTCGGAGCAATTCAAATGGAGCGCTGCAATGTCTAAAGTGTTATCTTGTGGCTGAGATGTTAAAGGTTGCTCTGGTCTGCTCTCTCAGGTGGTTGTGAACAATTCCAAATGCGTTACTTCAATGAAGAACAGAGGAGCTCTCTACTGTGTCCTTGTCACTCATCCCTAAACCCAGATCATTGTGTCCTCAACATCACTCACCCCTCAGTCTACATCATGAAAATACACAGACTAACTGATTGAGCACAGGGCTGTTTGTGGGACATTACTCTTCACAAACTGGTTGTTGCATTTCTCATTACCAGAATGAAAATAAATGCATTTACGCCTAACTTTTCATGATCTCAGGGGACTGAATAACCCCTTACAGCAGATGGAGCTCTGTTTTTATGTTTGCAGTCAACTAATTTCTTACTGCAAGCTGCCACAAACCACAATGTGATCATGATGTCATCATCTGGTTAAAGCACTGAACAGGAGAGTTGGATTAGCTTGTATTGATCACAGAGTACAGACATTGGGCAGGGCAGAAACATTAACCACAGGGAAAAAGGAGAGAAATATGTGAATGGAGAACCACTGCAGAATTCTAACATGTGGTGGGAATCAGGTCACAAAGGTAGGTACACTCTTACACCATGGAATCAGGAAGGTTAATAAAATGCTATCCTTGAATAAAAGAGGAATTGGATATAAACGTAAACATGTTATTTTAGATATACAAGGCAGTTCTGAGATAACATCTCAAATGCTGTACATAATGAAGGATATTGGTGCTGGCTCAAAGGAGGTTTCTGAGATTGAGAAGCAGGTTGTCTCATGAGGAGAGGGAGGACAGGCTGGGTTTGTTTCCCCTGGAGTTTAGAATAATGAGGGACTGTGAGAATGTAAACTTCAGAACTTTGATAATGATTCAGAGTTTGAATGAATCAACAATGATTTTTTCTGAAATGCAGTGGGACTGAGATGAAAGGGACAAGGAGAAACTGTAATCAAGGAATTAAAAGCAACATGTTAATTAGCCGTCCCTGAGAAGAAGGAGTCAACGCAACATCAAGGATCTGTTCCTGGGAGACAGGAGAGAGTTAACACTGAATGTAACAAGGAACAAGGGAGCTACTCCTGATAAGAAGGCAAGCTACAGACTTAATGACTCAAGAAGAGTAATCAATGTTGCGGTTGAACAGATTGAAATTATCATCAATAATCTCACACCGGAGATTTTTCCTGTCCATCGAGAACTGCTAACATTACATGGGTCATTTTAATTTCTCTGCCCTCCTCCATTCACCCCTATGTCCTCTAAACTGACTGGTCTCAGGCTGTAGTGTGCACAACAGTCACAAAGTTCATCTGATACAGGCTCTCCCCACTGCCCTCACAGCCTCCAAGCTCACATTCCCCCAATCCTGACCTGCCCACTTCTACCTTCTCCCCAAAATCTATAGCTGGACTGCCTGGGCAGATCCAGTGTTCTTGCTTCTTCCTGCCTGAGGGAACTTATCTCTGCTGACCTTGACTGAATTTTTCCTCCCCTTGTCCATCCCTTCCCAACTACATCCATGATACTTTTGCCATTTATGTCAGTGTCAGAATTACTGGTTAGTGATCTCCAGCCACCTCCTCTTCACTGGTGTGGCCACCAATACCCACCTGGGCCCCAGTTATGCCTCTCTCATTGTGGGGCAAGTGGAACATTCCTCATTCCAGGCCTCCTCAGGCCATTCCCACAACTCTTTCTCCTGTATGTCGATGACATCATCAGTGCTGTTTCCCTTTCTCATCCAGAATTGGAAAATTTGAACAATTTCACTTCCAATATCCACCCTGTTCTCACCTTCACCTGATCTCTGACTCCTCCCTTCCCTTCCTTGACATCTCTGTTTCTATTTCTGGGGATAGGCTGGTCACCAATATTCATGACAATCTCAGTCTCCCACAGTTACCTTGACTCCCCATCCTCACACCCTGCTTCCTGTAAAGACTCTGTTCCATTCTCCCAGTTTCTCCAAGCCCTCCACATCTGTCTGATGGGGCCACATTCTGCACAGGGACCTCCAAAATGTCAACCTTTATCCTCAACCAAGGATTCTCCATCATCATGGGTGACAAGGCCCTCAGCCGTGTCCAATCCATCTCCTGCATTTCTGCCCTCATCACTTCCCTTCCCTTGAGGTAAAAACAATGACTGCAGATGCTGGAAAGCAAATACTGGATTAGTGGTGCTGGAAGAGCACAGCAGTTCGGGCAGCATCCAACGAGAAGCGAAATCGACGTTTCGGGCAAAAGCCCTTCGTCAGGAATAAAGGCAGTGAGCCTGAAGCATGGAGAGATAAGCTCGAGGAGGGTGGGGAGTGGGGAGAGAGTAGCATAGAGTACAATGGGGGGGTGGGGGAGGAGATGAAAGTGATAGGTCAAGGAGGAGAGGGTGGAGTGGATAGGTGGAAAAGGAGATAGGCAGGTCGGACAAGTCCGGACAAGTAATGGGGACAGTGCTGAGCTGGAAGTTTGAAACTAGGATGAGGTGGGGGAAGGGGAAATGAGGAAGCTGTTGAAGTCCACATTGATGCCCTGGGATTGAAGTGTTCCGAGGCGGAAGATGAGGCGTTCTTCCTCCAGGCATCTGGTGGTGAGGGAGTGGCGGTGAAGGAGGCCCAGGACCTCCATGTCCTCGGCAGAGTGGGAGGGGGAGTTGAAATGTTGGGCCACGGAGCGGTTTGGTTGATTGGTGCGGGTGTCTGGGAGATGTTACCTGAAGCGCTCTGCTAGGAGGCGCCCAGTCTCCCCAATGTAAAGGAGACCACATCGGGAGCAACGGATACAATAAATGATATTAGTGGATGTGCAGGTAAAACTTTAATGGATGTGGAAGGCTCCTTTAGGGCCTTGGATAGAGGTGATGGAGGAGGTGTGGGCACAGGTTTTACAGTTCCTGCGGTGGCAGGGGAAAGTGCCAGAATGGGAGGGTGGGTTGTTTGGGGGTATGGACCTGACCAGGTAGTCGCGGAGGGAACGGTCTTTGCGGAAGGCGGAAAGGGGTGGGGAGGGAAATATATCCCTGGTGGTGGGGTCTATTTGGAGGTAGCGGAAATGTTGGCGGATGATTTGTTTTATGCGAAGGTTTGTAGGGAGGAAGGTGAGCACCAGGGGCGTTCTTTCCTTGTTACGGTTGGAGGGGTGGGGTTTGAGGGCAGAGGTGCGGGATGTGGATGAGATGCGTTGGAGGGCATCTTTAACCACGTGGGAAGGAAAATTGCGGTCTCTAAAGAAGGAGGCCATCTGGTGTGTTCTATGGTGGAACTGGTCCTCCTGGGAGCAGATACGGCAGAGGTGGAGAAATTGCGAATATGGGATAGCATTTTTGCAAGAGATAGGGTGGGAAGAGGTGTAATCCAGGTAGCTGTGGGAGTCGGTGGGTTTGTAAAAAAATATTAGTGTCAAGTCGGTCGTCACTAATGGAGATGGTGAGGTCCAGGAAGGGGAGCGAGGTGTCAGAGATGGTCCAGGTAAATTTAAGGTCAGGGTAGAATGTGTTGGTGAGGTTGATGAATTGCTCAAATCCCTTACCCTCATCTATCATCGCACCAGCTTCCACATCCAGAGGATCATTAACCACCATTTCCACAGCACTCCAGCGGTGCTCAGTGCAAGTTGGAAGAACAGCATCTCATTCTCCACATGGGCACCCTGCAGCTTCCTGGCCTCAGTATTGAGTTCTCAATAATTTTACAGCCAGAATGAGGTGTTTTATCCATCCTCACACCTCAGGCCCTGCCGTGACATGAGTTGTTTTCAGCACAGCCAAACCATTTTCACCAACTTATTGTCCCCACTATCAGCTTTTCATTCTCCCTCCCATCCTTTTGATGATCTGACTTCCATTCACTCTCTCTGGGCTCCATCTCCACCTAACTGCTCACTCCTTTTCCCCTCCCCCACCACCTGTCTTTACCATAGATACCACTTTTCCCCAGCTACAGACAGTTCTGAAGAAGGATTTGAAATTTTAACTCTGGTTTCTCTCCACAGAAGCTGCCAGACCTGCTGAGTTTCTCCAGCAATTTCTATTGATTTATATTGGAAGGTTTCCCGAACAAGAGGAGGAGGCTATTCAGCCCATTGTAACTGTGTTGATTGATAAAGAGCTCTCTAGAACATCCCACTGCCCAGCTCCTGGTCCATAGCCCTGGAGACTCATGTTCTTCAAATCCTTATCCAAGTGAGTTTTAAACGTCGGAGTCAAAAAGGTTGGTGCTGGAAAAGCACAGCCGGTCAGGCAGCATCCGAGGAGCAGAAGACTCATTCCTGATGAAGAGTTTATACTTGAAACATCGACTCTCCTGCCTCTCGGATGCTGCCGAACTAGCTGTGCTTTTCCAGCACCACACATTTTGACTCTGAATTCCAGCATCTGCAGTCCACATTTTCTCCTGGGTTTTAGATGTGTTGATGGTTCCTGTCTCTCTAAACATAGAATACAGAACATGGAACAGTACAGTGCAGGAACATGGCCTTTGGTCCACCATGTCAGTACAAACCATGATGCCATTCTAAACTAATCCCATTTCCCAGCACATGGTCCATCCCTCTCTGTTCCTGTTGTTCATGGGCTTGTCTAAATGGTTCTTAAATGTTGCTAATGAATCTGCTTCTATCACCTCCCCTGGTAGCCTGTTCCAGACATCTACCATTCTCTTTGTTGAAAGCTATCCTCACAAATAACCCTCAAATTTTTCCTCATTCACCTTAAATTTATGCCGCTTGTATTTGACATCTCCACTCTTTGAAAAAAAACTGACTGTCCCCCCTGTCCCTGCCTCTCATAAATTTATGTATTTCTGTTAGGTCTCCCCTCACCCTCCAATACTCTCGCAAAATTAAATCCAATTTGACCAAGTTCTCCTGATAGTTAACACACACCAAATCAGGGAACATCCTGCTCAATCTCTTCTGCACCTTTGTTTTGTGCACAAGTACCCCTAAGTCCCTTCATGTTGTAGCTTTCTTCCATTTCTTTTCTCCAGACCTGCTGAGTTTGTCTATTTGTTTCTCAATCATGGCTCCTACATACATGTCCAAACTTTGATAGAACCTGAACACTGAGGGAACTGGTTCTGAGTGGCACTCGGAGCAGCATCGCAGTCACAAAACTACCCGCTCACAATAACTCAATGTCTCCTGCTTTGGATCAATCTCGCCACTTTCCCCTGGATCCCATGACCCTTTGATTTTGTGACCAGTCTGCCTTGTGGAACTTCCCCAAACACCTTGCTAACATCCGCATTGATGGTCAATATCAAACACCCAACCAACCATCCTTCAATACTCCTTAAAAATTCGATCACGTTTATCAGACCCGACCACCCTTCAACAATCGTCTTCTGAGGGAATGGTACTGGGTCAGACTCGCATCATGAAGACCTCATCAGGGGAGAATTCAAGGTCAGTTAAAACTGAACTGAGAGTTCTCATTTGGGATGATTCTCTGACGGTGGCCAGGCACGAATTCTATGAGTTGACCAGTTTCCCACTGCAGCTTCAAACATCAACACTGCAACCCCTCCTCAGGAAACCAGACCCCCAGTGAAATCAGCTCTTATAGATATGGGGGAGTGGGAGTGATCTCAAACGATACACTTTCTCAATATAGAAACAAATGTTGACTCACGGCCTTCTGACAGACTGTTTGTGAATCTCTTGCCACCTTTAACAAAGACAAAATGTTCTCTTAGTTTGATTATAGAATCTGATTATCAATTAGACAATTGCTCAAAACCTTTAAGGTGCAGCCATTTACCTGTTCTGTTGCTGTCAATCTCAGCATAGAGGATGGAACTGTCCTGATCTGGAACACAAACAGGAATGATAAGGGACCATGCATCGACAGGCTTGTCCTTAAATATCAGCAATGGCTCAGTGGGCACCACATCATTCTCTGAGTTAGAGATGTGATCGGAGCAGGTGAAATATTGGACTTGCAGCATGGGTTGGTACCTGGGACTTCGATGTTGTGCTGAAACATGTGTTGCTGGAAAAGCGCAGCAGGTCAGACAGCGTCAAAAGAAAAGGAGAATCGATGTTTCGGGCATAAGCCCTTCTTCAGGAATCAAACATCCTGAAGACGGGCTTATGCCCGACACGTCGATTCTCCTGTTCCTTTGATACTGCCTGACCTGCTGTGCTTTTCCAGCAACACATTTTTAAGCTCTGATCTCCAGCATCTGCAGTCCTCACTTTCTCCCACTTCGATGTTGTGACCATTTTGGAGATATAGGTAGAGAAGGGACAGGAATGGTTGTTGCAGTTCCAGGATTTAGATGTTTCAGTAAGAACAGGGAAGATGGTAAGGTGGGGGGAGGGGGTGTGCAGTGGCATTGTTAGTCAAGGACAGTATTATGATTGCTGAAAGGACATTTGAGGACTCTCTACTGAGGTAGTATGGGCTGAGGTTAAAAACAGGAAAGGTGAGGTCACCCTGTCAGGAGTTTTCTATAGGCCTCCAAATAGTTCCAGAGATGTAGAGGAAAGGATAGCAAAGATGATTCTGGACAGGAGCAAGAGTGACACAGTAGTTGTTATGGGGGTCTTTAACTTTCCAAATATTGACTAGGAATACTATAGTTCAAGTACTTTAGATGGGTCAGTTGTTGTCCAATGTGTGCAGGAGGATTTCCTGACACAGTACACAGACAGGCCAACAAGGGACGAGGCCACGTCAGATTTGGTACTGGGTAATGAACTTGGCCAGGTGTTCAATTTGGAGGTAGGTGAGCACTTTCGTGATAGTGACCACAAATTGGTTAAGTTTATTTTAGCAATGGAAAGGGATGGGTATATATTGCAGGACAAGAGTTGTGCGCTGGAGGAAAGGCAACTACGATGTGATTAGGCAAGATTTAGGATGCATGGGATGGGCAAGGAAACTGGAGGGGATGGGCACAATTGAAATGTGCAGTTTATACAAGGAACAGTTACTGTGGGTCCTTGATACATATGTACCTGTCAGGCAGGGAGGAAGTTGCTGAGTGCGGGAGCCATGGTTTACTCAGGAAGTTGAATCTCTTGTCAAGAGGAAGAAGAAGGCTTATGTTAGGATGAGATGTGAAGGCTCAGTTAGGGTGCTTGAGGGTGACAAGCTAGCCAGGAAAAACCTAAAAAGAGACTTAAGAGGAGCCAGGAGGGGACATAAGACACCATTGTCAGATAGGATCAAGGAAAACCCTCAGGCTTTTCATAGGGATATCAGGAATAAAAGAATGACAAGAGTAAGACTAGGGCCAATCAAGGAGAGTAGTGGGAAATTGTACATCGAGTCAGAGGAGATAGGGGAAGCGGTAAATGAATATTTTTCCTCAGTATTCACACAAGATAAAGATAATGTTGTCGAGGAAAATACTGAGATACAGGCCACTAGACGAGATGGGATTGATGGTCACAAGGAGGAGGTGTTAGCAATTCGGGAAAGTGTGAAAATAGATAAGTCAGATGAGATTTACCATGGGTTCTCTGGAAAGCCAGGGACGAGATTGATGAGCCTTTCGCTTTGATCTTTATGTTGTCATTGTCGACAGGAATGGTACAAGAAGACTGGAGGAGGGAAAATGTTTTTCCTTTGTTCAATAAGGGGTGTAGAGACAACCCTGGTAATCATAGACCAGTGAGTAACGAGGGTAACGTGTTGCAAAAGGTTATAAGAGATAAGATTTATAATCATCTGGAAAGGAATAAGTTAATTAGGGATTGTCAACATGGTTTTGTGAGGGTCGTGCCTCACAAACCTTATTGAGTTCTTTGAGAAGGTGAACAAACAGGTGGATGGGGGGGAAAGCCCCACCAAATATACATATTTGGTGTATATGGATTTCAATAAGGCATTTGATAAGGTTGCTGCACAAAATACAAAGGCATGGGATTGAGGGTGATTTCGTTGTTTGGATCAGAAATTGGCGATCTGAAAGGAGACAGAGAGTGGTAGTTGCTGGGAGATGTTTGTCCGGGAGTTCAATTACTAGTTGCGTACGCAAGGATCTGTTTTGGGTCATGTTTGTGGATGACCCGGGTGAGGGCTTTGATGCATGGGTTAGTAAATTTGCAGATGACACTCAGGTTGGTGGAGTTGTGGATCATGTTGAAGGATGTTGTAGGTTAAAGAGAGACATAGATAAACTGCAGAGCTGGGCTGAGAGGTGGCAAATGGAGTTTAATGTGGAAAAGTGTGAGGCGATTCACTTTGGAAGGAGTAACAGGAGTACAGAGTACTGGGCTAATTGTAAGATTCTTGGTAGTGTAGCTGAGCAGAGAGTTCTCCGTGTCCATGCACATAGCTCTCTGAAAGTTGCTCCCCAGGTTGATAGAGTTGCGAAGAAGGCATATGATGTGCTAGCTTTCATTAGTAAAGGGATTGAGTTTTGGAACCATGAGGTCATGCTGCAGCTATACAAAACTCTGGTGTGGCTGCACTTGGAGTATTGAATGCAGATCTGGTCACCGTATTACAGGAAGGATGTGGAAGCTTTGGAAAGAGTGCAGAGGACATTTTGAGGATGTTGCCTGGTATGGAGGGAAGGTCTTACAAGGAAAGGCTGAGGGACTTGAGGCTGTTTCCATAAGAGAGAAGAAGGCTGAGAGTTGACTGAATTGAAACATAAAATAATCAGAGGGTTAGATAGAGTGGACAGTGAGAGCCTTATTCCTCAGATGGTGATGGCTAGCACGAAGGGGCATAGCTTTAAATTGAGGGGGGAACGATATCGGACAGATGTCAGAGGCAGCTTATTTACTTAGAGAGTCGTATAAGAGTGGTACACGCTGCCTGCAGCAGCAGTAGACTCGCCAACTTGAAGAGCATTTAATGGTCATTGGATAAACATATGGATGAAAATGTAATAGTGTTTGATGGGCTTCAGATTGGTTTCACAGGTCGGCACAACATCGAGGGCCAAAGGGCTGTGCTGCACTGTAATGTTCTTTGTTCAATGTTGGACGCTGGTGGAGAGTTGAGGTGAGGTGGGGGGGAACATTGGAGGATGCAGGGATTGAGAAGAGAATGAGAACAAATTCAGTAGTTTTCATATCCTTGCAAGGCACGTTGGACTCACAGGCAAGGCCAGCGTTTGTTGCCCATCCCTGAACACCCTTGAACTAGGAGGCTTGCTTGGCCATTTCAGAGGGCAGCAGGTCAGAGTCAGACACATTGCATTCAATTGGTCCTAAATAGACACACTGAGGTTTGAAATGGGGATCTGAAGTCACCTGTCAGGCAGATTGGGTAAAGATGGTAAGTTTGCTTCCCTGAAGGAGACTGCCAAACAGAAATTTTTTTGAAGATAACAAACTAATGTTAATTCAGATGGCCCCCATCACAGAGTTGAGTTTATGCTTCCAGATTTAATAATTAAATGTAAATTTTACAAGTTGCCATGGTGAAAATTGAACCCCTCTCCCCAGACCATGAACCTGATCCTCAGGTTCCCCACAGCAGCCCAGCGACTGGGAGTCATTTGAGACGTGTGACACCCAACTGGACTGTTTTCCTTGACCCATACCGAAGCAGCAGATAGACTGGCCGTGAACAGCTCGAGGCAGCAAGGACCGGGCCGAGCCAGTTACTCAGCCAGATGATTCAGGGAATCGGAAATGGTTATTGTCCAAGAATCCATCCAGGGTCAGTGACAGAGGAGAAGATTTCCATCTTCATTGCCCGGACAATAATCCAGAGTCTGGTCAGCTCCCTAATGGAAACCCATAGCTTTTCATTCATTTACATTGAATGGTCTGAAAGTTAAAAGGTTCATCTATCAAAGACGTCAATCTATGCAATAAGTGTGAAGGGTTAAGGATGGGGGTGGGGATAGTTTTCAACTGATGCAGACTCAATGGGCCGAAGGGCTTTATTCTGTGCTGGAGAACGGTTTAACTCAATGTAACAGTCTGTCCCTGAATATCTCTCCAGGATTCACACTGTCTCCATTAGAGTCTCTGAAATGGACAATGATCGGTCAGTTAGAGTACAGACAGTACCTGGAGCAGTGAGCTGCGGGGCCTGATCAGTCCTGGGAATGCTGGATGAACCTGGATCATTCCTGAAAAATACACAAGGAAGATGAATATTCCAAGGAATCTAAATGCATTCTGTCAGGTCACAGAAAGGAACATTCTAACTGTACATCAATCTCTTGCTTTGGTTACACAGAGAACAGATTCCAAAGATTGATAAACACAGTTAATAGAATGAACTTTGCTAGAAATCACAGATACTCAGATGTAGACACAATCAGAAAAGTCATCCTTGAATAAATTGTCATGAGAAACAGTTTTGCGTTGGCATCAGAATATGGCTGGCACCCAGGGAACCCAAGGTGTAGTCAGCAGCTGTAACACAGGGAGGGCTGTGCAGACACTGTCAGGAATCACAGTGACAGATCATTCCAGGCAGCTCGGGCTCAGCTTGGAGCAACTAGTCACAGGGCAGGGAGGGAGGGTGTTGGAGATGAGGGGAAAGTGCTTGCAGGGGCTTCCCATCTGCTGTAACTTTGGAGGGTGTTACAGGGCATGGAAATCTTGGAAAGTGGGGGATGATCAGAAAGCACATTCCCATCCAATAGAAATTCAGCTGCTTGGACAACAAGGGAGAAAATAGTAGGATTCACAAAAACATCTTTTTTATCCTCAGCTCTCACTGCAAGTGTTAATAGTTTAATCTTTCCCACCAAATACATTCAATACAACTCAAAGTATCCACTGTGATAAAAAAGAGCAACATTTCAGTTTTGATTGAGGATAAATTGCAGGTTAATTTGGAGACGGTGAATCAGGAGCTAGAGTTTTACAATTGCTCGAAATTGCTGCTCAGAAATCATTAATCTGTCATTTACCTCAGTCCATTGATCACATTTCAACTCTGAGTGTTCGACCAGCTTTTTAAAAGGGCAAACCACATTAGCAGCTCATCAGCAGGGACCTGCATTCTGTCTGTGAGCAAGAGATATTCAGGATTCTGGGTAATCCAAGATGGAGGACAGGAAAAATTTCAACTTGTAAGAGCTGCTCCTTTTTTGAGGTATTTTAGGTGCTGGAGGTGATTTCCTCAAATCCCAGGAGCAGCAATTACTGTTTTATATGCTGTTGAATTGTTTTGGAACTTTGGAAAAAAAGTCAAAACAACATCAGTTTTAAAAGGGAGAAGAGCAGACAAAGGAAGCACATGGTGAGGACGGTGCAGGAGAGAGAGAGAGAGAGAGAGAGAGAGAGAGAACCTGCACAGTTACTGCCTTTGCTGCTTTTGAATTCATGTGTCGCTGGACATCGGATGCATTTGGGAAAATTAACAAACAGTGAATTTCACAACTAATCTTGGAGGAACCAGTTTGGGCGAAGTTCACAGCACAGAATCAGATAAGTTAATTGTTGTTTTAGGTCTGTCCAAGAGAAAGGCTGTATTAGTGAGTACAGTGGGTTCTTTCTTGATTATATGTTTTTGGAGATAAGTCTCTTGATTAAACTTAAAATATATGCCACAGATATTAATTTAACTTTTGACTTTTTTTCCAAATGCTACAGGAAGGATATAAAGGGAGGCAAAAGAGGAGGGAGAGTGGCATTTTTGATAAGGGATAGCATTACAGCTGTGCTGAGGGAGGATATTCCCAGAAATACAAACAGGGATGTGATTTGGATGGAACTGAGAAATAAGAAAGGGATGATCACCTTATTGGGACTGTATTATAGACCCCCCAATAGTCAGAGGGAAATTGAGAAATAAACATGTAAGGACATCTCAGCTATCTGTAAGAATAAAAAGGTAGTTATTGTAAGGATTTTAACTTTTCAAACATTGACTGGGACTGCCATAGTGTTAAGGGTTTAGATGGAGAGGAATTTCTTAAGTGTGTACAAGACAATTTTCTGATTCAGTATGTGGACGTACCTGCTAGACAAGGTGCAAAACTTGACCTACTCTTGGGAAATAAGGCAGGGCAGGTGTCTGAGGTGTCAGTGGGGGAGCACTTTGGGGCCAGTGACCATAATTCTATTCATTTTAAAATAGTGATGGAAAAGCATAGACCAGATCTAAAAGTTGAAGTTCTAAATTGGAGGAAGGCCAATTTTGATGGTATTAGGCAAGAACTTTCGAGAGCTGGTTGGAGGCAGATGTTCGCAGGTAAAGGGACGGCTGGAAAATGGGAAGCCTTCAGAAATGAGAGAACAAGAATCCAGGGAACGTATATTCCTGTCAGGGTGAAAGGGTAGGCTGGTAGGTATAGAGAATGCTGGATGACTCAAGAAATTGAGGGCTTGGTTAAGAAAAAGAAGGAAGCATATGACAGGTATAGACAGGATAGATCAAGTGAATCCTTAGAAGAGTATAAAGGAAGTAGGAGTATACTAGGGAAGAGGGAAATCAGGAGGGCAAAAAGGGGACATGAGATAGCTTTGGCAAATAGAGTTAAGGAGAATCCAAAGGGCTTTTACAAATATATTATGGACAAAAGGGTAACTAGGGAGAGAATCGGGCCCCTCAAAGATCAGCAAGGCGGCCTTTGTGTGGAGCCACAGAAAATGGGGGAGATACTAAATGAATATTTTGCATCAGTATTTACTGTGGAAAAGGATAAGGAAGATATAGACTGTAGGAAAATAAATGGTGACATCTTACAAAATGTCCAGATTACAGAGGAGGAAGTGTTGGATGTCTTGAAATGGTTAAAGGTGGATAAATCCCCAGGACCTGATCAAGTGTACCCGAGAACTCTGTGGGAAGCTAGAGAAGTGATTGCTGGGCCTCTTGCTGAGATATTTGTACCATCGATAGTCACAGGTGAGGTGCCGGAAGACTGGAGATTGGCAAACATGATGCCATTGTTTAAGAAAGGCAGTAAAGACAAGCCAGTGAACTATAGACCAGTGAGCTTGACCTCAGTGGTGGGCAAGTTGTTGGAGGGAATCCTGAGGGACAGGATGTACATGTATTTGGAAAGGCAAGGACTGATTAGGGATAGTAGACATGGCTTTATGTGTGGGAAATCATGTCTCACAAACTTGATTGAGTTTTTTGAAGAAGTAACAAAGAAGATTGATGAGGGCAGAGTAGTAGATGTGATCTATATGGAATTCAGTAAGGCAATCGACAAGGTTCCCCACGGGAGACTGGTGAGCAAGGTTAGATCTCATGGAATACAGGGAGAACTAGCCACTTGGATACAAAACTGGCTCAAAGGTAGAAGACAGAGGGTGCTGGAGGTGGGTTGTTTTTCTGACTGGAGGCCTGTGACCAGTGGAGTGCCACAGGGATTGGTGCTGGGTCCTCTACTTTTTGTCATTTACATAAATGATTTGGATGCGAGCATAAGAGGTACAGTTAGTAAGTTTGCAGATGACATCAAAATTGGAGGTGTATTGGACAGACAAGAGGGTTACCTCAGATTACAATAGGATCTGGACCAGATGGGCCAATGGGCTGAGAAGTGGCAGATGGAATTTAATTCAGATAAATGCGAGGTGCTGCATTTTGGGAAAGCAAATCTTAGCAGGACCTATACACTTAATAGTAAGATCCGAGGGAGTGTTTCTGAACAAAAGAGACCTTGGAGTGCAAGTTCATTGCTCCTTGAAAATGGAGTCGCAGTGAGATAGGATAGTGAAGAAGGCATTTGGTATGTTTCCTTTATTGGTCAGAGTATTGAGTACAGGAGTTGGGAGGTCATGTTGCAGCTGTCCAGGACATTGGTTAGGCCACTGTTGGAATATTGCGTGCAATTCTGTTCTCCTTTATATCGGAAAGATGTTGTGAAACTTGAAAGGGTTCAGAAAAGATTTACAAGGATGTTGCCAGGGTTGGAGGATTTGAGCTATAGGGAGAGGCTGTACAGGCTGGGGCTGTTTTCCCTGCAGCATCGGAGGCTGAGGGGTGATCCTATAAAGGTTTACAAAATTATGAGGGGCATGGATAGGATAAATAGACAAAGTCCTTTCCCTGGGGTCGGAGAGTCCAGTACTAGAGGGTGTAGGTTTAGGGTGAGAGGGGAAAGGTATAAAAGAGACACCTTTTTCACTCAGAGGGTGGTACATGTATGGAATGAGCTTCCAGAGGATGTGGTGGAGGCTGGTACAGTTGCAACATTTAAGAGGCATTTGGATGGGTATATGAATAGGAAGGGTTTGGAGGGATATGGGCCGGGTGCTGGCAGGTGGGACAAGATTGGGTTGGGATATCTGGTCGGCATGGACAGGTTGGACCAAAGGGTCTGTTTCCATGCTGTACATCTGTATGACTCTATGGCCCAGCGCATTTCTACAACCACGTTTATATCAGTCACTGATGACCTTACCTTTTCAAAGCTGTGGTCGGATCCATTTGCTGTGAACCCCCTAAAAAGATAAAAATGATTCATAAATATGAACAAATTTGCCACATTGTCTCCACAGTTGGATGAGTCTCAAGCAAAACCATCCCTGACCAACAATACATATATTTTGCACAGTTAGATACAGTGATCTCTCGAATCTTATCTGATTGCTAAAGCTTTACTCAGGAGTGTCCTCCTTAGCCCAGTCCAATATCAATAATGGACCAACAACAAAAACAGACGTTGCTGGAAAAGCTCAGCAGGTCTGGCAGCATCTCTGAAGAGAAATCAGAGTTAATGTTTCAGGTCCGGTGACCCTTCCTCAGAACTGACGGTAGCTCGGAAAATATTGGCTTAAATGCAGAAGATAGGGTGAGGGGAAGTGGTAAGATGTAAATGATAGTTGACCAAGTCAGATTGGAGTGTTTTACAATAATCAGTGGGAACAAGAGATCAGATGCAGGAAGATGTAGCACAAGTCATAGAGATGTACAGCACAGAAAAAGACCATTCGGTCCAACTTGTCCATGCTGACCAGATATCCCAAACCAATCTAGTCCCACCCACCAGCACCTGGCCCATATCCCTCCAACCCCTTCCTATTCATATACCCATCCATAAGACCAAAAGACAATAGGAGTGGAAGTAAGGCCATTCGGCCCATCGAGTCCACTCCACCATTTAATCATGGCTGATGGGCATGTCAACTCCACTTACCTGCATTCTCCCCGTAGCCCTAAATTCCTTGTGACATCAAGAATTTATCAATCTCTGCCTTGAAGACATTTAGCGTCCCAGCCTCTACCGCACTCCGCGGCAATGAATTCCACAGGCCCACCACTCTCTGGCTGAAGAAATGTCTCCGCATTTCTGTTCTGAATTTACCCCTTCTAATTCTGAGGCTGTGCCCACGTGTTCAGTCAAAGAGCAGAAACAATAGAGAAAGGTATTAATATTGTTCTGATCCTAGTTGATGTTATTCCTGGACAAGTCAGGTCCCAGACTGAAACAGGTTTGCTCGAGCATATTTTGAATTGTTTTTGTTTTTGATGAAATGGTCTCTCTCTGAAAGATAAGCGCACGATGCTGCAGAGTTTGCATCATACTATAGCAGAAGCTCATTCCCAAAAGAAATGAAGATAAAACATGTGTCTACTTAAGACATAAGTTCAAAAAAGTTTAAAAATAGAGTCAAACTTTATCGTATTAATGCCAAAATACTTCTTTATAAATTAAAAATAATAAAAGCTCTGTGTCAACCCCAGCACTCATCCCCAGTACAGTACTCAAAAATACATCTTGTTTTATACCCAGAAAGACTACTTGGGCAAGACTAACCCCAGGGTCCCTGTTTCGAAAACACTGGGAGATTTAATTTTGATCATAAGCAGTCAATGAGCTAAAGTTCACTTATAAATTATGTGAAGGGAATGGTGAAGAGATACAGTTACAGATATCCCACGAGGAGTAATAGTTAACTGTAAAAAAATTAATGACAGTGTCAAACTGAAAGAAAACACAAATATTTACACAAAATAAAGGAACAGGTGAGAAGATTGGACAGGATATAAAAATCATCTATCAAAGGCAACAAAATTCATAAGGAGGGAAACCTTACTGTCCAGAGAAAGTTAGGCAGTAATGTAAGAGTGGATAGTTAGAGTTTCTCAAGACATTTTGCAGGTAAGTTGGTGAAACAGCTGACTTGTGATGTTGAGCATGGATTCAATTACCACATTAGCTGATCTTACCACAAAGGTCCCACTTTTTCAACTTCAACTCTTACTTGAGATAAGATGATTATCAGGTTAAACACACCACCAGTCATTTGTTTTTTTCTCTCTTTCTCTCTGATTAGAGAACACCACTGTGGTCCTCTGGGAATATGGCAACGTTACACTGAGATGGTTTAAAAACAACAGGAGTTTGTAGAATTAGTCATGGAAATGGCAATTGCATTAAATGGGTATTTTGCATTAGTCTTCAGGATAAGGGATAAAAATAACATTCCAGATCATTATAAATCCGGAAATGAAAAGGAAGGAGGAACCCAGAAAATTCCAAACACCAGAGAAGTGGTCCTGAGTAAATCATTGATGCTGTGGACTGACAGTTCCCTGAGTCCCTGATGGACTTCATCCCAGGGTCTTTAAAGAGGAGCTGCTGGGAAAATTGAACAATTGCTTTACATTTCCCACAATTCCCAAGGTTCTGGGCTGGTCCCACTGCCTTCAACAATAGCAAATGTAACTCCTGTATTCAAAAAGAGACTATGTTTTTAATTTGATCAACCAGTGCACAGGTAGGTCACGAGGTCAGCCCCAAAACAGACCAGTGCCTGAGCATTGCCCCCACTGCACAGGCCCGAACAGGAGCCATTGTTACCATTCCACCCCGAGATGTCTGTTACTCAGACTATCTGAGGCACCAGGTTGTCTTTTTGCAGCAAATCAATTTTAACAATAAAAACACAAAAAGGAATTGTTTCAAATTGCAGCTTCCTTTATGTTCCATCGAGATTCTGTACTGAGTGGGAATGAATGGAAAAGGTGTGGTCTGTTGGGATTCTGTCAAATGGAAGTGAATGAGAAGACATTTTGGTGCATTGAGAGTTGACAGTAATGGGGAGAAGAATGGGGATTAATCCATCAGAGTTTAATAGAATGGAGTGGAATGGCCTTGCTTGTGAAACAGCCTCAATCTTCAATCACCCATGAGTCAGACATCAGACAGTGGGTGATGCTATTGAACAGGCCACCTTCACCCACCCTCCACCACCCACCAAAGACAAAGCCAGCGTTTTCAGAGAATGTACTGAAGAGGAGAGAGTCGGTGAGGGAAAATTAATCCAGGGTCATTGTTTATTGCTGTTTCAAAAACAGAACCATATTGTTTTATGAACCTCGTTCTCGACAGAACACACCTCCTTTCTTCCTGAAGGTGATGAAGATGATGACAATGACGATGAGGAGGAGGAGGATGAGCAGTGGAATGACCAGTGAATATACTGAGACATACTGAGCAGGCTGGGTCTTCACTGGAAAACAGCAAGAACAACATTGGTTCGGAATATCTCAATGTTGCTGCAGTGAAACCTGTAGCAGGGTGATAGAGTGTGAGATTAAATGTACACATTGGACATTCTTTGACAGAGCAATCCAGTTCATCCCCCTCCCCCTGTCCGTCCCTATAACCCTGTAACTTGCTCCTTTCCGAATACTTATCCCTTGTTTCTGAAAGATGCCCCTGTTGAATCTGTTTCCATTGCCCTGTCAGGCAGTGCTTTCCAGATCAGGACAATTCTTGAAGGAGGCAGCTGCTTAATTCTGTGACACAGAATAGAAGGTTAGATGGATATTTCACATCATTCCACAGGGCAGTTGTTGGATCCGGTGCTGACTTGCCCGGTCTCAGCTGGGGAAATGAGAAAGACAGATTTAGCTCCAGTGACACCCGGACTGAGGGAGAGAAGAATTGGTAATAGTGACTGTCCTCGGGATTTCAGCACACCAGATGTTGTTATGAAGGAATCAATAACAAATATTGCTGGAGAAACTCTGCAGATCTGGCAGCCATCTGTGGACAGAACTCAGAATGAAAGTTTTGAATCCAGTGATCCTTCATCAGAACTGACAGCTGCTAAGGAAAGGTGGTATGGAAACTGTTGACAGGGGATTGTGGGACCGGAGTGGGAGTGGGGGGAAATGAGCGAGAGGCTGAGTGGTGACTGAGCCCAGAAGGTGAGAAAGACAGTCACATAGACAAAGGGAAGCTGAATGGCCCTCCAGGGAGAAAGACAATGTGATAATGGGGACCAGGAAGGAGATGAAAGCAGCTCATGTCATTACCAGGCCAGAGATGTGCTGTGGTGGGATTTGAACCATGATCTGGGTGTCTGGATTGGTCACCCAGTGACAGTAGCAGAAAACCACCACCTTCCTTTATAACCCAAGTGTGAACGCAGGACGAGGTTTGGTTCAACATTGTTGTGCTTCCTCACAGTCAGATGGACACTGGGGGAACGTACTAGCATTGGTGGAACTATTCCTGATGAAGGTGTGAACACTTTCATTGGAACCAAGAGGGACACATTAGGCTGTTGCACCTTCCTGCTCGAGGAGATGATCTCAGTGTCAGTATAACTTTGGTGCATTTGGAGATTGAACTGAATGTTCTGAGTGTGTTAATGTCTTTCAATACTGACATCAGAATGAACCTAAAAGAATCAGCACATCAAATTACACTAAACATTTAAAAAATCAAATTTCAAACACAAAAGCAAAATATTGCAGATGCTGGGAATTTGAAATAAAAATCAAATAGTCACCAGGCCAGCTAATACCTGTGGAGAGAAACAGGTTAACATTTTAGTTCAATGACCTTTCACTCGAAAATCAAATTGTAAAAAGTTCACACAATCTGTTCCACCCACACTATCGACCCTTTACAGACTAAAGCCTTCATCATGGTCATTAAGTTATGAGGGTGTGACTGGCTCAGTCAGCCTTTATTGCCCATGCCTCATAGTTAAGAATCAGCCACATTACTGTGGGGTATGGAGTCACATGTAGGCCAGGCCAGGTTAGAATGGCAGTTTCCTTCCCTAAAGGACATCAATGATCCAGATAGGGATTTACAACAATCAACAGTGGTCACACAGCCATCTTTAGATTCTTACTTTGACAATTTATTTGATTTCACATTGTACCATCTGCCAAGGTGGGATTTGAACCCTGGTCCCCAGAACATTACCTGGGTCTCTGGATTAACAGTCCAGCAATAATACCATCAGCTGTTGCCTTTATTGCAGAATGATTTCTAACATGTAACAGTAGCCGGGTTTCCTTCTGGATCAGATACTGAGAATCAGGTTCTGACCTGTATTCCACCAGACACAGGTAAGTGTGATTGTCCCTCCCTCTCAGCTGGTTTATCCCAGTCGAGGCGTTTCCCTCCTCTGAGCTCGTAACGATTTCCACCGTGTCCAGTTGTCCAAGTTCCCTGTGATTGGGCTCTAAATGTAATGACGTGTTGATAGGGCTCCTTCCTCATCCAGGTAACAGTGGTCAGGGTGTGGGAGTCCCAGCTCCTGAAGATACAGGGTAAAGAGACTAAATCTCCCTCTGTCCCAGTCACCACTGAGACATTTCCCTGAGCAGCTGAGGAAAGGACAAACATCAGAATGGATGAGGTCGGTGCCCAGAAGTTCCAGATTCAATTTTTTACATTTTTTTCAACTTCACAATGAAATGAGTAATTAAATACCTCACGCATATTTCTCATGGGTCTGCACCAGGCAATTATAGTTTCCTGAAGGATGCACCGTGTTGAAAATCACTTACGCTCCACCCCCTCATTTTGAGTTTCTCATTCGTGGGATAGTTACAGATTAGTAAATGGACTGAACCTACATGACTTCATTCATTCTGGGCCCAACATCCCTCCCACCTTCACTAAAACCTTTTGTTTTTCGTTCCACAGCCCTATACTTCAGTTGGTGTTCCTTCACACTGTGAAGGAGGGGTGGGGCAGTGGTTAGGAGTTAGACCCATCCTGTACCACATTTATACTTTAATAATCCCATGAAAGAGGTAATCTCCCCCATCTCCATCCTAATTTGAAATAGGTTTCAGATTCACCCACATCCTCTCAGCATCTACTCCCTCAAGACCCCTCAAGATCTTGCCAGTTTCAATAAAGTCACTTCTCAATCTTCAGCAACGAGCAGCCCCCATCTGACTCTAAACCAATCAGGATGGGCAGGTAACAACACTCTGACATTCTCAGCCAATGGGAGGTAGGGAGGTGGCTCTTCACATATTCTCGGCCAATGAGACCTGAAGTTCCACCATGTGCTCACTTAGTGAGGGATTGGAAGATACTTGCCCTATCTTGTCCTCAGTCAATGCCAATCATTGGATTGACGACAAGAAGGAGGTCATTTTACCCATTGGGTCCTGGTGAGCTCCACATGGAACAATCCAGGTGAGACCCACCCATCTGTTCGAGACCCCCAAGTTCTGCCGGTTCACTTCCTTCAAGGACCTATCAGGTTTAATTCTGAGATCAATGACTGTTTCCACATGCCCCTTCGTTGCTGCTGGTGACTGTCAGTCATCAGTACTCACTGTGTAAACATTTCACTCTCACATTCTCTCTGTACCTCTGCCCCAAAATCTAAGGCCTGCATCCTTGTCCCAACAGCGAATGGATAGACCTTTTACTTGTTTACTTTCTCTTCACTTGTCACTGTCTCAATCAAATCTCCCCTCAATCTCCTTAGCTCCGAGGAGAATGACCCTTGCTTCTCAAAACTTACAACGAAAACCAGTCTCTGATCCCCTCCCTGAAACACCCCAAGCCCATCCCTGGAATAATTTGGGTCACTCTGCACTCTCTCAAGGACATTCACATTCCTCTTAATAGGTGGTGACAGATCTGGACACAATACCCTCATTGAGGCATAGTTGGAGAGTTAACAATGTCCACAGTTGTTCGGCCCCTGGACTGCAAAGTCAGGAATGATGGGGCATAATTTTCATGTGAAGGCGAGTGTGATGAGAGGGGCTTTGCAGAAACGGTGATGGGAGTTTGGAATGCACTCCCTTGGGAGGGTAATAGAGGTGGAAAACCTGGCAACATTTAAAAAGTATCTGGATGAGCAGTTGAACCATCATAACATTCCTACCAGGGGAAAGCCATAGTGGCCAGGCCTCTGGCACTGAGCCTGGATCTGTGGCTCAGAAGGGAAGGGGGAGAATAGAAAAGTGCTAGTGGTAGGAGACTCAATCATTAGAGGAACGAATTTTGATTTGAAGACAGGAGCTATGTTTAGTAAGTTTGCAGATGACAGCAAAATCGATGATGTCGTGAACAGCGAAGAAGGTTATCTCAGAGGACAACAGGACTTTGATCAGATGAGATGATGGGCTGAGGAATGGCAGATGGAGTTTAATTTAGATAAATGTGAGATGTTACATTTTAGTAGGTGAAACTTAGTGCAGGGCTTACACACTTAATGGTCAGGTCCTGGGGAGTGTTGACGAACAAAGAGGTCTTGGAGTGAAAATTCATTGTTCTTTGAAAGTCGAGTCACAGGTAGACAGGGTACTGAAGAGGGTGTTTGGTACGCTTGCTTTTCTTCATCAGTGCATTGAGTATAACAGTTGGGGGGTCATGTTGTTACTCAACAGGTCACTGGTAAGGCCACTTTTGGAATATTGCATTCACCTCTGGTTTCCCTGCGATCGGAAAGGTTTTGTGAAATCAGAAAGGGTCCGGGAAATATATGGGAGGATGTTGCCAGGGTTGGAGTATTTGAATATAAGGAGAAGCTGAATAGGTTTGGGCTATTTTCCCTGGTGCATCAGAGGCTGAGGGCTGAGCTTTTAGAAGGGGCATGGAGAGGGTGATTCGTCAAGGTCTTTTCCCCAGGGTATGGGAGTCCAAAACTAGAAAATAGACAAGGCCTTTTTCCTGGTGTGGGAAAGTGTAGAACTAGAGGGTATAAGTTTAGGGTGAGAGGGGAAACATTTAAAAGGGACATAAGGGGCAACTTTTTCACACTGAAGGTGGTGCATGTATGGAATGAGATGCCAGAGGAAGTGGTGGAGTCAGGTACAATTACAAAAATTAAAAAGGCATCTGGATAGGTATATGAATAGGAAGGGTTTAGAGAGACATGGCCCAAGCACTGGCAAAAGGGACGAGATTAATTTAGGAAATCTGGTCAGCATGGATGGGTTGGACAGATGGGTATGTTTTCGTGCTGTACATCTCTATGATTCTGTAGACCAATTAGTGAATGTCTGTTATTGGGAAAATGTGAGATCAAAATTAAGATGTCTTGGCAGAACATTTAGAAATGTATAATATGATCAAGCAGAGTCAACATGACTTCATAAAGAGGAAATTATCTTGAAATCTTTGAGGTGGTTACAAGTTGGATAGATAAAAAGGAATTGGTGGATTAGATTAGATTTTTTTTAGATTAGATTACTTACAGTGTGGAAACAGGCCCTTCGGCCCAACAAGTCCACACCGCCCCGCCAAAGCGCAACCCACCCATACCCCTACATCTACCCCTTACCTAACACTACGGGCAATTTAGCATGGCCAATTCACCTAACCTGTACATCTTTGGACTGTGGGAGGAAACCGGAGCACCCGGGGATGTTTCATATGTTTTTAGAAGATATTTCAGAAGGTTTAACAGATTAAACTCCTTAATGCGATTAGATTCTATGGTGCTGGTGGTACTATACGAACATGGATAGAGAATTGACTGACTGATAGAAAACAGAGAGTTGGGATAAGGCAGGAGTGATATCCAGCCTGCAAACTGTAATTAGTGGTGTATCACAGGATCTGAGATGGGGCCACATTTACTATAATATACATTAATGATTTGGATGAGGTCAGTGAATGAGGTCAGTGTAGCCAAGTTTGCTGATGACAAAAATGTAGGTGAGAAGGCAAGTGATGATGATGAAACAAAGAAGCTGCAAAGAAATGTCGACAGTTAAATAAGTGGGAAAAACTTGGCAGTTGGAATATAATGTGGAAAAAGTAAGGTTATACATTTGGCACAAAGAAAAGAGAGGCTGAATATAGTGAAACAGAGAAAGCCTGCAGAAAGTTACAGAACAGAAGAATATGGAGGTTTTTCAAAAACATTCAGCAGAGAGTAGGGAAGGTCAATGGAATGCTGACCTTTATTTCAAATGGAATCGAAGTTTAAAGTGGGGAGGTTTTACCAGACACTAGTTAGCTCACAGCTGGAATATTGTGGATAGTTTTGGTCCCTTATCAAAGGAAAGTGAAACTGGCATTGGAGGCAGTCCAGAGAAGATTCAATTAGTTGATGCCAGGTCGGGAGGGGCTGTCTTATGGGCAGCGTTTGACAAGATTGAGCCTGTACTTGATGGATCACAGAAGAATGAAGAGTGACCAAACTGAGACATTAAAGATGCTTCGGGTGCTTGATAAGGTGGATGCAGCGTGGTTGTCCCCCTTGTCAGGAACAGAGAGCATCAGCTCACAATGAGGGGTTACACATTTCAGATGAGAGGAATGTTTTCTCTGAGTGGGTAGTGAATCTCTGGGCTACTTTACCACAGACAGCAGTTAATGTTGGGTCATTAAGTATAGCCAAGGCTGAGATAGACAAATTTTTAATCATTCATGGAATCGAGAATTGTGAAGATAAAGCAAGTATGGGGAATTGACGTTTGTCATCTCAGTCACGATCTCATTGAATGTGGAACAGACTCAATGGGCTGAATGGCCTTCTACTGTTCCTATGTCTTATGGGCTACCTGCCTCAGTTCTCAACACCTCCATTTCTGAAACCTGTAAATCCCATTTGCTTTTCCAACCACATTCTCAATATGTCCTGACATCTTCAAAAACCGATGCACTCTGACCACCGACTTCCTTTATCCAGATCCATCCTTGAGATCCCTGTCATTGACTCCATATTGCCCATAGGGAACATGGAACCAGGTGGATCTTGGAGCTTGCATCCTTGGTGATATTTTCTCTGGTCCTGACCTCAGAACACTGAAGCCAGTTTGAACACAACAAATTAGGGAGTTGATGGGAGACTCTGGGAAGTTTAAGACACAGTGGTGGAATGGTCCATAAATCCCAGCCTCATTTCTCTCTCTCTCCTTCTCACTGACTCCTGCCTGAGACCAACTGAAAGAGCCCAAGAAAAGGAGCCAACCCGAGTGCTCCCGGTCCAGGTGGACACTGTTCCCATTGAGCTAGAAGGACAGTGACACCATCCAAACATTGTTCCTTCTCTTCAACTTCCTACGTTGTTGGAGGCTTTGTTTGAAAACTATCAATATTGCGCTCCACACGACACTGATAGGGACCAGCATCCTCCTGGCTCAGTCCCTCCATCATTACTGAGACAACTTTGTTGGTGAGACTCCTCACAAATCTGAATCAATTCCCACAGTCCCGCTGTCTCACATTCTCACACAGCTCACCCTGGGAATGGTCTGGACCAGGATATGTACAGGTAAAGATAGCTCCTGTGCCAGATTTAATCCGTATGATGGATCCGGTGAGTGTGAGGTGAGTGTCAGGGTAGGTGAAGCTGCAGGGTAAGACAGCGGAGCCTCCTTCCTCAGCCCTCACTCCATCCACGACTGTCATTGACCAATCAAGGGCCAATCAAGGACAGTAGTGGGAAGTTGTGTGTGGAGTCAGAGGAGACAGGGGAAGCACTAAATGAATATTTTTCAACAGTATTCACTCTAGAAAACGACAATGTTGTCGAGGAGAGTACTGACATCCAGGCCACGAGACTAGGTGGGATTGAGGTTCACAAGGAAGAGGTGTGAAAATAGATAAGTCCCCTGGTCCGGATGGGATTTATCCTGGGATCCTCTGAGAAGCCAGGAAGGAGATTGCCGAGCCTTTGACATTGATCTTTAAATCGTCATTGTCTACAGGAATAGTGCCAGAAGACTGGAGGATAGCAAATATAGTTCCCCTGTTCAAGGAGGGGAGTAGAGACAACCCTGGTAATTATAGACCAGTGTGCCTTACTTCAGTTGTTGGTAAAGTGTTGGAAAAGGTCATAAGAGTTAGGATTTATAATCATCAAGAAGAGAATAATTAGATTAGGGATAGTCAGCACGGTTTTGTGAAGGGTAGGTCGTGCCGCACAAACCTAATTGAGTTCTTTGAGAAGGTGACCAAACAGGTAGATGAGAGTAAACCGGTTGATGTGGTGTATATGGATTTCAGCAAAGCGTTCGTTAAGATTCCCCACAGTAGGCTATTGCACAAAATGCGGAGGAATGGGATTGTGGGAGATAAAGCAGTTTGGATCAGTAATTGGCTTGCTGAAAGAAGACAGAGTGTGGTGATTGACGGGAAATGTTCATCCTGGAGTCCAGTTATTAGTGGTGTACTGCAAGGGTCGGTGCTGTTCATCATTTTTACAAATGACCTGGATGAGGGCGTAGAAGGGTGCGTTAGTAAATTTGCAGATGACACTAAGGTGGAGTTGTGGATAGTGACAAAGGATGTTGTAGATTACAGAAAGACATAGATAAGCT
Organism: Chiloscyllium punctatum; assembly: GCF_047496795.1. Classification (NCBI taxonomy): domain Eukaryota; kingdom Metazoa; phylum Chordata; class Chondrichthyes; order Orectolobiformes; family Hemiscylliidae; genus Chiloscyllium; species Chiloscyllium punctatum. Next base: position 9,405,270 of record NC_092740.1, on the reverse strand, counting down.
GCACAGATGGGCTGAGAGGTGACAAATGGAGTTTAATACGGACAAGTGTGAGGTGATTCACTTTGGTCGGAGTAACCGGAATGCAAAGTACTGGGCTAATGGTAAGATTCTTGGTAGTGTAGACGAGCAGAGAGATCTCAGTGTCCATGTACACAGATCCTTGAAAGTTGCCACACAGGTTGACAGGGTTGTTAAGAAGTTATACAGTGTTTTAGCTTTTATTAATAGAGGGGTCGAGTTCTGGAACCATGAGGTTATGTACAAAACTCTGGTGCGGCCGCACTTGGAATATTGTGTACAATTCTGTTCACCACATTATAAGACGGATGTGGAGACTTTGGAAAGGGTGCAGAGGCGATTTACTAGGATGTTGCCTGGTATGGAGGGAAGGTCTTATGAGGAAAGGCTGAGGGACTTGAGGCTGTTTTCGTTAGAGAGAAGAAGGTTGAGAGCTGACTTAATAGAGAGACATAAGGTAATCAGAGGGTTAGACAGGGTGGACAGGGAGAACCTTTTTCCAAGTATGGTGATGGCGAGCACGAGGGGGCATAGCTTTAAATTCAGGGGTGATAGATATAGGACAGATATCAGAGGTAGTTTCTTCACTCAGAGAGGAGTAAGGGTATGGAATGCTTTTCCTGCAACGGTAGTCGATTCGCCAGCTTGAAGTGCATTTAAGTCGTCATTGGACAAACATATGGACTTACATGGAATAGTGTAGGTTAGGTGGGCTTCAGATTGGTATGACTGGTCGGCGCAATATCGAGGGCCGAAGGGCCTGTACTGCGCTGTAATGTTCTATGTTCTAAGTTCTAACCCTCAGCAGACACCGCTGTGAGGAGAAAGACAGGGAGAGAGAGGATATGAACACAGCACTGGGACAGATATCAGTGTGTGGGACTGAAACTTGGAGACTCTATTCTGAGTATGTTATATAGTAAGAATAGGGTTCGCAGCTATAATGAGAGGTAGTGAACAAATAGTAATGTAAATTCATGAGCAATGCAATACACTGGGGACAGAGTTTCAGTTCCCACCATGGCAGCTGCTGGAAATTCAATTCAGTTATTACATCAGGAATTAAACACCAGTCTAATGGGAACCATGAAACCATGATCAATTTTGGAAAAAATTCATCTGGTTCACTGACGTTCTTTAGAGAAGGGAAATACCGTCCTTACCCAGTCTGACCTGCATGTGACTCCAGTCCCACAACAACAGATTAGACTCCGAAACTCCCACATCAATGGCAAAGGGAGACACTGAGTTGGACAAAACCAGTACAAAATGTGAAAGGAAAGTTATAGGTATGTGCAGCATAGAATCAGACCCTTCAGTCCAACTTGTCCATGCCCATCAGATATCTTGAATATCTTTTCTGAACTCTTTTGAGTTTCTCAGCATCTTTCCTCCAGCAGGGAGGCCAGAGATGAATGCAGTATTCCAAAAGTGTCTAACCAGCATCCTGTACAGCCATGACAAGACCTCCTCATTCCTATACTCGGTGCATTCAACAATAAAGGTGAGTTTACCAAATGCTTCCTTCATTAACCAGTCTAATCTTTGACTCCACTTTCAAAGAACTGTGAACCTGCACACCAAGGTCTCTTTGTTTGGCAACACTCCCCAGTACTTTACCAGTCAGTGTATAAGTCCTGCCCTGATTTGCCTTAACAAAATGCAACACCTCAAATTTATCTAAGTTAAACTCCATCTGCCACTCCTCAGCCCATTGGCCCATCTGATCAAAGTCCCATTCTACACTGAGATAACCCTCTTTGCTGTCAACTCCACCTCCAATTTTGGTGTCATCTGGAAACTTACTGACCATTTCTCTGATATTCCCATCCAAGCCATTTATATAAATGACAATAAGCAGTGGATCCAGCCCCGATCCTTGCAGCACACCGCTGGGAACAGGCCTCCAGTCCAAAAAGCAATCCTGCGCCACCACACTCTGTGTCCTATCTTCAAGCCAGTTATGTATCTAAATGGCTAGTTCCCCCTGTATTCCATGTGATCTCACCTTGTTAACCAGTCTATCATGCAGAACCTTGTCAAAGACCTTGCTGAAGCCCATTGAGGCCATGTCCACCACTCTCCATTCATCAATCATCTTCATCACTCCTTCATAAAACTCAATGAGTCACGCTCTGTCTGAACATGTCTTACTGCTCGACACATTATCAGGAGCTACACAAATGGACAAGAATCCCAGTAGGATCACCCTAACACCCAAAGTGCCTGACAGATTGTTACTCAGGACAGAAGTGAGCCACACCAGGATTCTTCAGTAACAGTTAAAATAATTCCATTAATTAATAATTCCAGTAATAAGAACAGTGAAAGAAAAGGATTTTTAATTAATGCTCCTGAACTGCGCCCCTTCAAAACCACACACACACACACACACACACACACACACAGACAACCACAATTAAGACAGAGAAAAGATAAATCATTTCTATTTCGACCATGAGTGCAAAAAGAACATAGACAGGGTAACAGGCTAAACAAAATGCTGAAAATAAAAGTCCTGACCACAAGATGGAAGGATTGCTCTCTCTCACAGTCCTTGTGTTGTTTCGCAGCAATGAGATGCTGTGTTCTGGACAGTGATGGGCATACTTCAAATCCAACGGCCAATCAGGTGAACTCAGGACTTTTCTTTCCAGATTACTTGTGGTTTCTCTGCTTTTCTCTACAGTGATGGGGGAGAGGCAGAGCTGGCTGCTTTCACTCTGTAGGCTCTAGATACTTTACACTTTCAGACACTCCAGGAACGTATAGCTTTGTTACAGCACAGTTCAACCAATCAGACAGCAGTTGCTAAGCAGAATTTTCTTAATTCGAAACATTATGATGAAGTCCAATGGCATCAGGTCAAACATGAGCAAGGGAATCTCCGGATGACTACCCACTGCCACAATCCCCCCACTCCCAGGCTTCTGATCATGTTTATCATCATTTGGAGGAAGCACTTTGGTCAACACTGGCACAGAATGTACTCTGGGTGGGAGACGTCACTGTCCAACACCAAGACAGACTCAGCAGCTTTCCTACTGCCTGAGCTGGTGGAATCTGAAATGACATAGCTCTTGGACTGGGTCTGTGGCGGGTGGTGAGGGAACCAACAAGAGAGAAAAGCTTGACCTTGTCCTCAGCCGTCTATCTGCCTATTATAGGATTGGGAGGAGTAACTACCACACAGTCCCATGGAGACAAAGTCCCATCATCACATTGAGGTACATCCCCATCATGTATGGCACTAGCCCTGTGTTAAATAGGACAGTCTTTGAACAGATCGAGCAAATCAATTCTGGGATCCCTGAGACACTGTGGGCCATCGGTACAGCAGAATTGGGCTGTAACACAATCTGTAAACCCATGGACTGTAATATTCCCCCACTCAGCCATTAACATCAAGTCAGGACATCAATCCTGGTTCAATGAACAATGCAGGAGGGGATGCCAGGAACAGCACCATCAAACCTGAAAATGAGATGTCAGCTATAAAACAGGGTTACTTCCATGTCAAACAGCATGAGCAGCAATTGATGCTCTGGGGTAAGTGATTCCACTGTCAGTGCATCAGATATAAGCTCAGCAGACCTGTCACATGCAGTTATGAATGGTTGAGGACAATTAAGCAACTAACAGGAATATGAGTCTCCACAAATATCCCCATCCTCAATGAGGGGGAGCCCTGCTCATTAGTGCAAATGTTAGGGCTGAAGGATTCCCAAATCACTTGACCCAGAAGATGTCCCCAGCATCAGAGATGATTCCTTACCCAGCCGCCAAATATAATTCAGTGGGTCAGCATTCACATGTAGATAGGGCTAGGGACAGATATCATGGGACCTAGTGCTGTTCCTCACACAGCCCCTGACCCAACCTCCAGGACCCACACTCGCTTCCACTGACCTGACACAGTGAACACCCTTCTTCAATACTGATGTACTGTCAACCCCTGTCCTGGAGACCTGACCTAGTAAGGATGGCAGAGACAAAAACAGAAATTGCAGGAAAAACTCAGCAGGTACAGTGGCATCTCTGCAGAGAAAGTAGAGTTAATGTTTTGGGTCCAGTGACACTTCTTCAGAAATAAAATGATCAAAAACAGTGGACCGAGAGGAGTGTGGATCTTGCAGCTGCTCCTGAGATTCAGATTTATTTCCAGATTTACTTTCAGATTTCTTACGTTTATTAAATTTCAGTCAGAAAAGCTTTTCATTTGATTCATTTTTAGCTCTTTTCTCGTCAAAAATGCCAAAGAAGCAAAACAAACTGACACAATTTTTTATTAAATGGAGTTTTCTCAATGGAAGTTTTGGACAGGCCCACAAGTGGACTGTTCAGTCTTTTTCTACTATGAAATTATGAGAGAGATGTTTTAAAATCACTGAAGCAATTTTTTTAAATTGCTGAGGAATGTTTTGTTTCAAACCAAGTTGTAGTTTACACACCTCTTGGACAGGCTGACACGTGGGATTTTACTTTTAATCAGAACATTGATAGCTGTCTGCTGGACCACTTGTGCTTAATATTAACTCTTTGGATAAAGAAATGTAGTTTATTTGAGAGTTAAGATGTGAGTGTGAGTTGCTTCTTTTTAGACTTAATGACATTGAGGGCATACAAGAGACACAGAGTTAGATGGCCAGTAGATTTCGAGAGGTGATAACACAGCAGGATCAGTCAGATAGAAGGATGACTGTCATGAAAGGTAAGAAGGTAGTTCAGAAATCTCTCATCCTGTTGAAAGGATAATCTCTCAGAGGAAATTAGAAGGGACAGTCAAATCTTGGGCTGTAAGAATGTATCTTATGTTTGAAGGGGTTTGACAAAATTTAAAAGAATAATTGTTGTCGGTGATTCTAATGTCAAGGACACAGACAGGAGGTTCTGCAGCAGTGAGCATGAATCTAGGATATTATACTGTTTTCTTGGTTCTAGGATGAAGGATATTACAAAATGTTTGACACATACTGTTAAAGGGAAGAGTGAGATACTGGAAGTTTTTGTACACGTTGATGGGAATGACATAGTTAGGGAAAGAATAAAGGCTTTACAAAGTGAATATCAGTGGTCAGGGAGAAGATTTAAAAAACAGACCCTCAAAAGTAATAATCTCTGGTTTACTCCCAGGGCCAAGCTCAGATGAGGGAACAAAAGGATAAAGGAGACAAATCAATGGATGAAGAGGTGGAGTAATGTTCAGGGATTCAGATTCTTGGATCACTGCGATCTCTTCTGAGTCAGAAAAGACCGTTCACAAAGGATGGTTTTAACTGTAATGCTTTCGAGAACAACAGGTAAATAAAGAGATTGAGGTTCCAGTCAGGGATAAAAAAGAATCATATACTAAATATAAACAACTGGGTGCAAATGTATCTCTTGCACTGTATAATGAGTGTCAGAACATTCATAAGAGGGAGATCAGGAAGTCAAAGAAAAGATATGGGATAGCCTCAGCAAATAAGGTTAAGGATAATCCAAAGGGATTCTATAAGTACATTAAGACCAAGACAGCAACAAGAGATAGAGTGTAAGTCTCCTTAAAAAACAAAGAGATTGCCTTTGTGTTTTAGATTCCCTACAATGTGGGCGGCACGGTGGCACAGTGGTTAGCACAGCTGCCTCACAGCGCCAGAGACCCGGGTTCAATTCTACGCCTCAGGCGACTGTCTGTGTGGAGTTTGCACATTCTCCCCGTGTCTGCGTGGGTCTCCTCCGGATGCTCCGGTTTCCTCCCACAGTCCACAAAATGTTCAGGTTTGGTGAATTAGCTAAGCTAAAATTGACCATAGTGTTAGGTGAAGGGGTAAATGTACATGAATGGGTCTGGGTGGGTTGCGCTTCGGCGGGTCAGTGTAGAGTTGTTGGGTCAAAGGGCCTGTTTCCACACTGTAACAAATCTAATCTAATCTAATGTGGAAACAGGCCCTTCAGCCCAACAAACCGTCACCAACCCTCGAAAGAGTAACCCACCCAGACCCATTTCCACTGACTAATGCACCTCACACTATGGGCAACGTAGCATGGCCAATTCACCGAACCTGCACATCTTTGGACTGTGGGAGGAAACCCTCACCACACAGGGAGAACATGCAAACTCCAGCTGCCTGAGGCTGGAATTGAACTCAGGTCCCTGGTGCCAGTGCTAACCACTGAGCCATCATGCCACCCCTCAGGAGATGGGCGAGATATCAAATGAATATTTTGTGTCAGTTTTTACTGTGGAGAAAGAAGTGGAGGCTAGAGAACTCTGAGAAATAAATCTTGACATTTTGAAAACAGCTTGTACTACAGAAGAGGAATTGTTAGAGGTCTTTGAAAATATAAATATAAATCTCTGAGACGTGATCTACTCAATCCCAGGACTTTGTCAGAAGTGAAGAGGAAATTGCTGGGCCCCCTGCAGGAACATTTGTATCATCCATAAATAACAGTCAGGTGCTGAATGACTGGAGAGTGGCTCATGTTCAAGCAGGAATGTCAGGAGAAGCCTGGGAACTTCAGACCTGGGAGTCTGACTTCGGTGGTGAGGAAGTTGTTCTGAAAGTTTGGATTTATATGCATTTGGAGAGGCAAGGAATGATTCGGGACAGTCAACATGGTTTTGTGCAAGGGATATCGTGTCTCACAAACTTGATGGAGTTTTTTGAAAAAGTAAACAAGAAAATTGATGAGAGCAGAGGGGTTAACATTGTTTACTTAGACTTTGGTAAATCCTTTGACAAGGCTCCGCATGGTAGACTAATTAGTGAAGTTAGATCCCATGGGATTCAGGGTGAGCTTGGCAAGTGGATGCACAATTGGCTGAAAGGCAGAAGACAGAGAGTGACAGTGGAGGGAGGGTTTTGTTCTGGAGGCCTGTGACCAGCAGTGTTCCACGGGGATCAGTGCTGGGCCCACTTTGTTCAGTCATTTATATGAACAATTTCGAAGAGACGACAAAAAGCATGTTTTGCAAGTTTGTGGTTGATACCAAAATTGATAGAATATTGAACAGTGAAGAAGGTTATCTTAGAATACAAAAAGATTTTAGTCAAATGGGTCAATGGGCTGAAGAGTGACAGGAGTTGGGATGTTATGTTCAGGTTGGACAGGATGCTGGTGAGGCCTCTATTGTGTCCAGTTCTGGTCACCCTGTCATTGCAAGGATATCATTGAGCTGGAGAAGAGATTTACCAGGATGTTGCAAATAAAGCAGGCCTTGAGTTATCGGAAGAGTACGGAGCGACAAGGACATTTCTCACTGGAGCGTACAAGGTTGAGAGGTGACCTTATTAAGATCGATAAAAGCATGAGGAATATAGATAAGGTGAACGGCAGGTGTCTTTTTGCTCAGGTGGGAGATTTCAAGAGTCAGACATATCTTTAAGGTGAGAGGAGAAAGATTTTAAAAAGACATAAGGAAGGATGCTGAGGGGTGACCTTATAGAGGTTTACAAAATTACTAGAGGCATGGATCGGATAAATAGGCAAAATCTTTTCCCTGGGGTCGGAGAGTCCAGAACTAGAGGGCATAGGTTTAGGATGAGAGGGGAAAGATATAAAACAGACCTAAGGGGCAACCTTTTCACGCAGAGGGTGGTATGTGTATGGAATGGACTGCCAGACGAAGTGGTGAAGGCTGGTAAAATTTCAACATTTAAGCGGCATTTGGATGGGTATATGAATAGGAAGGGTTTGGAGGGATATGGGCCGGGTGCTGACAGGTGGAACTAGATTGGGTAGGGATATCTGGTCGGCATGGACGGGTTGGACCGAAGGGTCTGTTTCCATGCTGCACATCTCTATGACTCTATGCCTCTAAGGGGCAGTTTTATTTTACAGAGAGAGTGGATTATGTGGAATGAACTTCCAGAGGAAATGGTGGATGTGGGGACAGTTACAACGTTTAAAAGACATTTAGATAATTTCTTGAAAAAGAAATGTTTGGAGGGATATGTACAAAGCACAGGCAGGTGGGACTACTTTAGTTTGGGATTATGGTCAGCATGGACTCGTTGAACTGAAGGGTCTGCTCCTGTGCTGTATGATTCTATAACTGATTATAGCTGGGAAAAGGTTGGTATAGAGGCTGAAGATGGGGAGGGGGGTGAGGGGGCAGGAGTAAACACTCAGTGGAAACAGACCCCAGACAGAGAGAAAAGCAATTGGACAGACAAACGAAAGGGGAAAGGTCAGCCTGGGAGAATGAACAGCTGCTGATGGAGACCATTCGTCACTGACAATGGATTGTTTTGGTGGTAGCCCATGTGATGACAAGGCCTGGTGTGTGGGGGTTGGGGGAAGGAGGTAGGAGAGGGTGCTGAGGCCCTGAAATTATTCACCTCAATATTGAGTCCAGAAGGTCACTGGGTCCCAAAACGTGGTGTGTGGAAATGGCAGGCAACTGGATGCTGAGAATCATTTTTGTGGGCAGAACATTTCTGTTCTGCAAAGTAATCACCCAGTCAGTGTTTTGTTTTCCCAATACAGAGTTAGAAGTGGACTGTGCAGAGTTGGTGGATTATGAGCAGCCCTGAGTCTGTGTGAGGTGGTGCTGATGGAGAGAGAGGGCTCAAGATTGTGCATATGGCAACACATGACACTGAGTGTGTATTGCAGATTTCATTCTCTAAATCAAGTTGCTATATTATTACCAGTCCATGGGCTGCTTTCTCTTGAGAGAGCGATAGAGAGAGAGAGAGAGAGAGAGACAACTGGTGGTGGTTTAACCTGAGGGCCACCACACCTCAGTGAGGGGAGAGTTGAGAAGGAGGTTCCTTCATGGTCACCTGAGACAATGTGGGGATTGAACCCACACTGTTGGCATCACACTGCTTTGCAAACCAACCGTCTAGCTAACTGAACCAAACCCCAGATTCCCTAAAGTGTATGATTGAATCAGATCGGCTTTTCCAAATCTCAACAATGGTCACATGCAACCATTAGGTTAGTTTTTTTTTTAAATCTTGATTTTAAAAAATTCACCTGCTGCGGTGGGATTTGAACCCATGGCCCCAGCATTGGGTGTCTGGATTTGTCACCCAGTGACAGTAACAGTGCACCACCAACTCCTGGTATAACCCAAGGCTGAATGCAGGGCTAGGATAGGTCCCACATGGCTGGGATTTCTCACACAGTCAGATGGACACTGGGGGAATGTACTTGCATTGATGGAACTATTCCTGATGAAGGTTGGAACCAAGAGGGACACATTAGTCTGTAGCACCTTCCTGTTCAAGGAGATGATCTTAATGTCAGTATAACTTTGGGTCATTTGGAGATTGAACTAAATATTCTGAGTGTGTCAATGTCTTTCAATACTGACATCAGAAGCACCTAAAAATACCAGCACATCATAGTACATTAAATATTTTTAAAAATTTGAAACCAAAAGCTAAAACACTACAGATGCTGGACATTTTAAATAAACATCAAAATGCTGCAAACACTCAGCAGGGCAGACAATACCGATGGAGAGAAACAGGGTTAATGTTTTAGTTCCATGTCCTTTCAGCAGAAAATCAAATCACAAAACATTCACAGAATCTGTTCCACTCTCATTGTGCACCTTCTACAGGCTAAAGAATGTGTGAACGGTTTCTTACCGTGTACCTGCAACCGAGTCTCTTTCTGGATCAGATACAAAAGATTGTGTTTTGACCTGTATTCCACCAGACACAGGTAAGTGTGATTGTCCCTCACCCTCAGCTGGTTTATCCTGGTCGAGGCGTTTCCCTCCTCTGGGTTCCCGATGAGCTCGTACCGATTTCCACCATGTCCAGTTGTCCAATTTCCCTGTGATTGGGCTGGAAATGTAACGATGTGTTGGTAGGGCTCCTTCCTCATCCAGGTAACAGTGGTCAGGGTGTGGGAGTCCCAGCTCCTGAAGATACAGGGTAAAGTAACTGAATCTCCCTCTGTCCCAGTCACCACTGAGACATTTCCCTGAGCAGCTGAGGAAAGGACAAACATCAGAATGGATGAGGTCAGTGTGCAGAAGGTCTTATTTCAATATGTTACATTCCTTTCAACTTCACAATAAAATGAACAATTAAAGACTCCACTCATATCTCTAACAGGTCTGTGCTGGACATTCCCCAAGAAGAGTCACCCTGATCAAAATGTCTCCTCGCCACTCAATTTGAAAACCTTGATTACAAGATTAAAAATCAGACGTCCCCAGGTTATAGTCCAACAGGTTTAATTTGAAGCACTACCTTTCAGAGCGCTGCTCCTTCATCAGGTGATTGTGGAGTATAAGATTGTAAGACACAGAATTTACAGCAAATGTTTATAGTATGATGTAACTGAAATTATATATTGAAAAAGACGAGGATATTTGTTAAGTCTCTCGTCTGTCAGAGTGACCATGTTGGTTTCAGTTCTTTTAGATGTAAATCACAATTTTTAAAAAAAAATTACATTCTCAAGTGAACTTTAACAATTGGTGTCTGTCAGCCCAGATAATGTCTGTCAGCCCAGATAATGTATTGAAGGTGTGAGCTCCCCTGAGTGATACTGTCTGTGCCACAATGTTTAGACTGATTCTAATCTAAAAAATGACTTTATAGAAACTTACATGGATTCATGCAGTTTTTGGAGCAAAGTATGATGAAACTCTGAAAGTACAAATTCACCCCACAAACGTATAAGTGTATGTGTTTGTGTTTGTGTGTGTGTGTGTGTTTGTTGGGGGGGTGGCTGTGAGTGTCTTTGAAAGAGTGTGCGCATGTGTGTGAGTCTGAGTATAAAGGGGTCTAAGTCTGTAAGATGGAGCATGTGTGATTGTGGGAGTGTATTTGTGAGCGTATGAAAGAGCATCTGCGCCAGTATGTGTGTCTGGAGGAGTGTGTATTTGGGAGTGTCTGAGTGTGTGTGGGCACGCGCATGTGTGTGTTTGTGTGTGTGTGTGTACGCACATGTGTGTGTTTGTGTGTGTATATGTATGTCTGTGAGTGCAGGACCATTGAAGTGTTCTCTGACTGGTTGAGGGGCGGGGGGCGGGGGGCGGAGGTGGGGAGGGTGGGGGGCGGGGTGGGGCGCACTCCTGTCTGTTGATTGTTGTACGGTGCCCATCCATCCGTTGCCCTAGCCTCTGCTTGCTCTCACCAATGTAGCATGCCTCAGGGCATCCTTGCCTGCAGCGAATGGGATAGACAACGTTGGTTGAGTTGCATGAGTACCTGCCACATACAGCAGTCTGGGACATTCAACCTTGGACTTTCAGGTGACCATCCTCCAAGGCGGACTTCAGGACAGGCAGCAACAAAAAGTGGCCGAGCAGAGGCTCTTGGCCAAGTTCGGAACCCATGGGGATGGCCTCAAGCAGGATCTTGGGTTCATGTCATACTACAGGTGACCCCATCACGCTACACACACACACACACACACACACACACACACACACACACACACACACAGACACAGAGACACTCCTACACACACACACACACACAGACACTCCTATACACACACAGACACTCCTATACACACACATACACACACACACACACTCCTACGGTTACACACACTCTCCTACGGATGCACACACTGATGCATACCCTCACTCATATGCTCACACATTCACTGCCACACTCACGCATTCACCCTCTCACAGACTTTATACTTACACGCACACACAGGCACACACTCCTCACAGACATTCACAACCACCCCCCTCACCCCTTCCCCACCCCCGCCCCCCCCTCCTCCCCCCCCCCCCCACACACACACACACACACACACACGCACACGCACATGCACACACACACACACATGCACATATAGGTTTGTGGGGGTGAATTTGTACTTGCAGAGTTACATTTTACTTTGCTCAAAAATCCATGTAAGATTCTACAAATTCATTTTCTTAGATTAGAATCAGTCTAAACATTGTGGCACAGACAGTATCACCCAGGGAAGCTCACACCTTCAATACATTATCTGGGCTGATAGACACCAATTGATAAAGTTCACTTGAGAATGGAACATTTAAAAAAAAGTTTTGTGATTTTTATTTTAAAAAAATGAAAGCCAACATGGTCAATCTAATGGATGAGAGATTTAACAAGTAATCCAGGTCTTTTTCAATATATAATTTCAGTTACATCACACTGTAAACCTTTGCTATAAATTCTGTGTCTTACAATCTTATGCTCCACAACCACCTGATGAAGGAGCAGCGCTCCAAAAGCTAGTGCTTCCAAATAAGCCTGTTGGACTATAACCTGGTGTTGTGTGATTTTTAACTTTGTACATCCCAGTCCAACACCGGCATCTCCAAATCTTGATTACAAGATATTTCCATGATGTGGAGATGTCAGTGTTGCACTGAGGTGGACAAAGTCAGAAGTCACACTACACCAGGACTTCACCTGATGCAGGAGCAGTACTCTGAACCTTGTTATTTCAAATAAACCTGTTGGACTGTAACCTGGTGCCATGTGCCTGCTGAAGGTACTAACAGATTGGATCCATTGAACCCTCCTGAATTCATTCATGCAGAACCCTCCACCCATTGCTCAAAGTTAATTTTCTTTAAACGAGGTCAAGGATTTTACAGCCTTCCCCCTCACTCTGTCCAGCAAACACATTGAAAGTATTGACCACACTCTGTGTGAAGGAGAACCCCCTGGTGTCATTCCTAATGTAACCATTCACCAGCTCCAACCTGTGACCTTTGAAATGAGCACAGGTTAATTTAAACTCAGAGTCCAGATTAAACTTTTCTACATTAAGTCAGATATTTGGGTGCAGGAGGAGGGGCATAATCAGCCATGTGGTTCTTTGCTTCATCAACTTAAAAGAGAAGCTGAGAGATTAAATGTTTCCTCATCTCAATTTACAGAGAAAATCCGTTATTTTGCAATTGTTCCTCTGTTTGACTTCTGTTCACAAGAACAAATATCCTCTCAGAATCTGTCTTGTCAAACTTCTCAGCATCTTGAGGAAGGGTCACTCTGCCTGAAACATTAACTCTGATTTCTCTCCACAGGTGCTCCCAGACCTGCTGAGCTTTTCTGACAATTTCCATTTTTGTTTCTGATTTGCAGCATCTGCAGCTTTGTTTTTGGTTTTTCCTCAGGATGTTCTTTGTTTCATTAATTTCTCCTTTTGTTTTATTCCATCATGGGTATCGCTGGCCCAGATGATGTACATGTATTGTCCATCCTGATTGCCCAGGTGAAGCTGCTGTTACGAGACGGCGGTGAAGGCTTCTGCTAATTAAACCAAAACCCCAGAAAAGCTCACCTCGCATCGCCATCTGTTAAAGTATGAGGAACAGAGAACTCCCAAAATTCACTTTTATATTAAAAAAAGCAATTCATTCTTTGACTTGAAAAGTGAATATTAAATGACAACTATTTCCAAATCTTAGCCTCCTTTCCCTAAACTGCTTGCTATCTGTCTCCAACTCTATAACAATATACTGTTCCAAGAACCACCCGTATTAAAGTTACATCAGCTTCGTTACAAAACCACACAGTGGCTGTTATTGTCAGTGTGTTTCTTCTTTCGGCATCGATTGCAACTTTGATTGCAACATTTGGTGCAGCTAAAACTGGTGCCACGGTTAATAAAACTCTTACATTGTCAAGTGCCTCCTGGCATTGTTCCATCCGCCAAAATGTTGTTATCTTCTTCAGGAAATCCGCGTGTGAAGTCACTACCCTGCTGACATTTGGAACAAACTCCCAGTAGAATACACTTCGTCCCCAAAATCAAAGTACTTCTTTCTTTGAGGTTGTTTGTGGAAATTCCTCGATGGTCTTTGTCTTTGCATTCCTGAGGATCAACATTTCATGCCCGATGTATTGTCCCAATAATGTCTCCTCTGCCTCCACAAATTGTGTTTTCTTCAATTTTATTACCGCTTTGCTTCTCTTAATCATTCAAAGAGCTGTGTGCCAACTTTAGGAAAGATGTGGAAGCTTTGGAGAGGGTGCAGAGAAGATTTACCAGGATGTTGCCTGGAATGGAGAGTAGGTCGTACGAGGATAGGTTGAGAGTTCTCGGCCTTTTCTCGTTGGAACGGCGAAGGATGAGGGGTGACTTGAGAGAGGTTTATAAGATGATCAGAGGAATAGATAGAGTAGACAGTCAGAAACTTTTTCCCCGGGTACAACAGAGTGTTACAAGGGGACATAAATTTAAGGTGAAGGGTGGAAGGTATAGGGGAGATGTCAGGGGTGGGTTCTTCACCCAGAGAGTGGTGGGGGCATGGAATGCGCTGCCCATGGGAGTGGTAGAGTCAGATTCATTGGCGACCTTTAAGCGGCATTTGGATAGGTACATGGATGGGTGCTTAATCTAGGATAGAAGTTCGGCACAACATCGTGGGCCGAAGGGCCTGTTCTGTGCTGTATTGTTCTATGTTCTATGTTCTAACTGTACCATGTGATCTTTCCATGACTCACTAAAAATCACTGCATCATCCAGATATACGGCACAGTTTGTTACCACAGCCACACCTCTGTTCACGAGCCTTTTAAATGTGGCTGGTGTGTTCTTCATTCAAAAGGGCAGCACTTTGAATTGACATAACCCATTTGGGGTGACAAACGCAGAAATTTATTTCACTTTCTCTGATAAAGTGATGACAATACCCAAACAGTAAGTCCAACTTTGTGAGGTAAGGGGCTTGTCCAAATTTCTCTATACAGGCCTCCAATTTTAGTATTGATCTGAGTTTGATTTTGTAACTGCCTTAACCTTCCGATGGTCCACGCAAAATTGTTGAATCCCGTCAGGTTTGGCAACTAACACGATCATCGAACTCCACTTGCTTTGACTCAGTACGATGATAGCTTCACTGAGCATTGCATCCACTTCCTTCTGGACCTATGTGGCATTGAAAGGATTAAGCCTGTAAGTGTGTTGTTTTATTGGAACAGCATTTCCTACTTCTACCTCATGCACAAGAGGATCAGGCCTCTCCATCTTATTCCTGCAAATGTCCTTGTACTGCTGCAACAATCATTTCAACTGGTTCTTTGTTCCAGTTGACCTCCGACTTCAGTCCTGTCAATTTCTCTTTAATTAATTTCAAAGTACCTCTCACTTCATGTCTGAATATTAACTCAAAGGGAGTGAACTGAGTAGATTCATTTAAGCCATCTCTAATGGCAAACAATATGAATGGGATACCTTCATCCCAATCATTCAGGTAATCCTGACAGCACACTCTTAACATGGTCTTCAGGGTCTGATGCCACCTTTCCAAAGCTCCCTGAGTTTCAGGATGATCTGCACTTGGTTTAATGTGCTGTATGCCTAATCTATCCATGACTTCTTTAAACAGCTGAGCAATAAAATTAGACAATGGTCTGACTGAATCTCTCTGAGTAGCTCATACCAAGTGAAGAAAGCTAATAACTTCTCTACCACCCATTTTGTCTTCATGCTCTGGCAAAAGTTAACAACATCTTTGTGCATCCCAGGCCAATACAACTGCTTTTGTACCTTAATTTGAGTCTTCCTTACACTGAGGTGACCTCCTACTGGTAGTTCATGTGCTCCATGGAACATCTCCTGTCTGTATACGACCAGCAACACAATCTGGTGGAAGTTGAGTGATGTGAGTTTTTAACCTCGTCAGCAGAATAACCTCTTCTAGAGCCACAAAGGTCCTATCGATCTTTAAATCATGTTCCCATCTGTCAAAATGACTGATTGATTCTTTCAAACTCAATACAAGTCTGACTTGGTTCCTTCTTTATATTTCTGAACCACTGTCTATACATTTCTGGTACCAATTCAGAAGCACTCAAAATAGCATGTTTGACATTGTCATAATCTCTTGACCCCTCATCTGACAGCACTGCAAATACCTCACGAGCTCAGCCGACCAGCTTATTCCGAACGAGCATTACACAGAGGTTCCCTGACCACTCCCTATGCCGAGCCAAATTGTCTAATGAAATAAAAAAGGCTTCAACATCTTTCTCATCAAAATGTAGCAGAGCTTTGACGTATTTGTATATATCACGACCTTCACTCTTCATCTCCTTCCTGTTAACTTGGCTTTCCTGACTAATTCACAACTTCGAAGTTCAAATTCTCTCTCCCTTTCTCTTTCTCTTTCTTCGCTCTCTCTTTGCTCTGCTAACAACATTCTCTCTTTCTTTTTCACTCTCTCTCTCTCTTTCTTTTTCCTTTCTCTTTCTTCACTCTTTCGCTCTCCCTTTCTTCTCTTTTTCTCTCTCCCTCTGTCTCTTTCCCTCCATTTATTCTATCTCTCTTTGTCTCTCTCTCTCTCTCTTTTTTCTCTCATGGAGCCTTTTCTTTATCTTGAAACTCCATTTTCCTCAATTGTAAACTAAATTTTTCGAACTCTCCTGCACTTCTCTTTTTCTCTGACACACCAGAGTGCTTGACTAACTCCCTTACAATTTCAGCTTTCCCATGTCCCTGGTTCGATCCAATTCTAAGGGAGATTTAAACAATCCTTTGATAAGCACATGGATGATGATGGGTTAGTGTAGGGGGATGATTTGAGAATAGTTCACAGGTCGGCACAACATTGAGGGCCAAAGGGCCTGTAGTGTGTTGTATTATTCTATGTTTTATGTTCTATGTTCTAACCTCAATGCTAATTCTAAAATTATGCTCTTCTGCTGTCTTTCTAAACTTTCTTGGCAAATTTGGAACCATTTTCAAACCACAGAACGTCTTCAGCAATTTTAAGAGCCGTTTCTTTCACTTTTAATTTAACCAACCACAAATAACTGAAAATAAATCAATTCTCTCACCCAAATTTTCTTTAAAAATCTCGGACACTAATCGGCAAATGTTTAAATCTGCTGGGATCTTTTGTACCCAAATCTTTCCAAATCTCAGACTGGATCTGTCTAAACCTGTCCAAATCGAAGTTGAGCCCCCAAACTGTAACGACATGGTGGTGAACCCCTCTGCTAATTAAACCAAACACCCAGAAAAGCTCACCTCGCATCGTAATCTGTTAAAGTCTGAGTGAGAGAGAACTCCAAAATTCCACTCCTTAAACAAAAAAATCAAATTATTCTTCAACTCTCAAAGTGAACATTAAACAACAACTATTTCCAACTCTAAGACTCCTTTCCCTTAACTGATTTCTCTCACACACACACACACACGCATACACACACACACACATACACACACACACACACATACACTTTCTCACACTCACAACCCCCACCCCAGACAGACAGACACACACAGACAGACAAAGACCCACATGCACACATATATTTTGTGTGGTGAATTTGTACTTGCAGAGTTACATTGCACTTTGCTCAAAGACTGCATACATTCATGTAGAACTCTGAGCTCAAAAACTGCATGAATTTATGTAAAACTCTGTTGTCTCACTTTTTAGATTAGAGTCAATCTAAACATCAGGTCATAGACAGAGAACACAGGGGGCTGACACCTTCAACATATTGTCTAGCTATCACCATTGTTAACAGCTAACCCGAGAATGCCCTTTAAAAAAAAGGTTTTGTGATTTACACATGAAAGAAGTGAAACTATCACCGTATTCGAACAGATGAAAGGCTTAACAGACAATCAATTTTTCAATGTATAATTTCAGTTACATCACACGGCAAATTTTTGCTATAAATTCTGTGTTACAATCGAGATCTCCACAATCACCTGATGAAGGAGCGTCGCTCCGAAAGCTAATGTGCTTCCAATTAAACCTGTTGGACTATAACCTGGTGTTGTGTGATTTTTAACTTTGCCTTAACTGCTTGCTATCTGCCTCCAATTCTATAATAATATACTGTTCCAATAACCACCTGTATTAAAATTACATCAGCTTCATTACAAAACCACACAATGGCTGTTATTCTCAGTGTGTTTCTTCATTCAGCGAAAGATCTCCTGGGTCGACTTCTGTCTTTCACTGCAAAGATGTTTCATATGAAGAAGGTCCCTTTGATTGAGAGTGTTTTGTACAGCAGTCTTTCAATGGCAGTTACTCTCTGTCTAACTTTCAAAATATCTGCTTTTTTTTATACCCCAAACATCAGATTGTCTCATTAGTTTGAGGTTGGCAAAAACAATAAATTCAAACTCGATTGGGTTTTAGTATTCTGGGGGATAATTTAATCTGATTGTTTAGATTCAAATCATGCTCAAAACAACTGAGGTTCCTCATTTGCAGTGAAATGTTACATATTTTCAATTTGGCCAATTAAACTGCTGGAAACTGTCAGTGACTGAATTGAATTGAATTGAATTGAATCGAATGGAATCGATTCGAATTGAATTTATCGTCACATGTACCGAGGCACGGCAAAAAGCTTTGTCTTGTGAGCAGTACAGGCAGATCACAGAGTTAAGTAGCATAGATAGTAAATAATAGGTAAACAATGGAAAAAACAAAAAGACAGGTATAGGCGAATGTGCCTGTTGTTAACATCAAGGCTGTATTTGAGCGAGTGTAGCATCAAGGAACCTGAGCAAAACTGAATCCAGTGGGAAGCCGAGGGGGGAAACCTCCATGGGTTTCAGTCAGACCTGGCACAGAGGAAGCTGGTTGTTCTTCTTGGAGATCAGTCATCTCAGCTCCAGAGCACATCTCTGCAGGAGTTCCTCAGGTTAGTGTGTCCTTGGTCTAACCATCTTTAGCTGCATCATCAATGACCCTCCCTCCACCATAAGGTCAGAAGTGGGGATGGTTGTTCACTGATGAACATGGGATACAGGAGAACATCTCCACCTACAAGCTTCCCTCCAAGACACTCACCATCCTGACTTGGGAATATTTCATCATTCCTTCAGAGTCACTGGGACAAAGCCTTGGAAATCCTTTCCCAACCGTATCGTGAATGTCTCTGCAGCTGAGGGAATACAGCAGTTCAAGAAGGATAGCAGATTTCCCTCCCAAAAGGACATGATTAACCCAGATTCTTTTTGAATGGTGACGATTACACAGTCATTATTAGACTAGTTTTCAGTTCTAGATATTTTCAAATTCAAATTTCACAATCTGCCACAATCCCCAGGACATTAGCCTCTGGCAAGGACAGCTCCCCCCATTTTCTCCTCAGCCAATAGAGGGGGAGGATAGCAACAGTGAGGTTCTCAGCCAATGTGAGCTGAGGGTTCCTTCACCCTGAGATGAGCTCATCCAATGAGGGTTCAGGAGGTGCCAGGTCTCTCTTGTCCTCACCCAATGCTGATAAAGCTGGACCCTCATTGGTGGGGATCTTGGAGCTTGGATTGTCAGTGATGTTTTCTCTGTTCCCCATCCCAGAGCAATGAAGCCAGTTTGAACGTGATAATGAATGAATGTGACTGTGGGAGGTTTCAAAGATGGTGATGGAATGGTCTCTAAATTCCAGTCATGTCTCTCTCTCTCTCTCTCTCTCTCTGTCTGTCTCTCTCTCTCTCCTTCTATCTCTCTCTCTCTCTCTCTTTGTGCCTCTCTGTCTCTGTCCTTCTCACTGCCTCCTGCCTTAGACCAACTGGAAGAGCCCAGGAGAAGGAGCCAACCCAAGAGCTCCCAGACCAGGTGGAGCCTGTTCCCATTGAGCTGTCAGGGCAGTGACACATCAGAACGTTGTTCCTCACCTTCCACTTTCAGGCGTGTTCCTTTTCCAGATCCAAACTTGTCAATATTGAGCTCCACACGACACCGATAGGAACCACCATCCTCCTGGCTCAGTCCCTCCATCATTATTGAGGCATCTTTGTTGCTGAGGTTCCCCACGAATCTGAATCGATTCCCACCGTCCCACTGTCTCACATTCTCACACAGCTCACCCTGGGAATGGTCTGGACCAGGATCCGTCCACTTAAAGATTAAAGCTCGTGTTACCTCCTTGTACCATAAGATGGAGCCGGTGAGTGTGAGGTTCGTGTCAGGGTGGGTGAAGCTGCAGGGTAAGACAGCGGAGCCTCCTTCCTCAGCCCTCACTTCATCCGCGATTGTCATTGACCAACCATTAGCAGAATCCGCTGTGAGGGGAGAGAGAGAGAGAGGATATGAACACAGCACAGACACCAAACAGTGAGGTAAAACACTGAATCTGTTATTTAGTGAGAAAAGATATAATATGATACAATAGGGGTTTCTGAACAGACTAGTGACAGAGTGGAAGGAGCTCCGGGCTGGATACAAGAGAGGGCTTTGGGTGGTTTGTAAACATCCTGAGATTAGACTGTGGGGGGTTGTTGCTGTTGGTTGAAGAGAGGGTTTGGTACCTGAGAGTTATCTGAACTCTCCATTGTTCCAGGAGACCCAGAGTGATCTGAAGAGCAGGACTCAGGGCCCTCCCTGCAGAACCTTTTCTATTTCCCATCACTTTCTACTCTATTACCCAGCCAGCCTTCAGCAACCTGACTCATTCATCAGTCATAGCAGAGGGATGGGGGATGCAGTGGAAGCATTGTGGGGGTGGGGGGGGGGGGGGGATACAGAGAGACATGAAGATGGAAAAAAAGTAAACTGAAGTAAAAAAGTAAACTCATCATTGTGCGAGAGAACTCCTATCTCGTTAAAGGAAGTTATGACTGGTAATGATTTAACCTGAGAGTCACTCTGCCTCAGACAATGGGCAAGGTTGAGAAGATTGGAACTTCATGGTCACCGCAGACAATATGGGAATTACACATCCCTTGTTGGCATCACTCCACATCACAGACCAACTGTCCAGCCATCTGAGCTAACTGACATTGAGAAGGCAATCCAAGTAAATCCAGAAGGCAGTGTGAATATCGTCAAGTGAGGGCATAAGGGAGCGTGGCATGGCTGGACGGCATTTACTTGTGAGTAAGGCAGACGAGCTGAGCGTGTAGATTAATGAGTGGGGATGAGATATTGTTGTTATCACAGACACGTGGTTGAGGGTGTGACAGGATTGATAGCACAATGTTCTGGGCTATCGAACTGTGAGATAAGACATGTAGGGGTAGGGGGAATGTCAAAGAGGAGGGGGTGTTGTAACATTGATGAAGGAGTTAATCACTGACATAAGATGGATGATATCTTAGAATGTTCCTCAAATGCGGTCACATGGTACAATGTAAAAACAAACCCCCATCACTACACTCTGTCTCTTACCATCAAGCAAATTTTGTATCCAACTGGCATTCTCTCCCTGAATCCCATGCCACCTAACTTCACTAATTAGTCCACCATGTGGAACTTTGACAACAGCTTTACACAAGTTCATGGAAACAATATCTCCCCCTCTGCCCTCACTGGTCTTTTGGTTACATTTTCAAAAAGCTCAGTCAAGTTTGTGACACATGATTTTCCCTGCACAAAGCCACTTTTATGTTTTTGAAGACCTCCAACACTTCCTCTTCAGTAAAGTGAGTTGCTTTCAAGACATTAATATTTATTTGCCTGAGTTCCCTTGCATCAATTTCTTTCTCCACAGTAAAAACTGGTGCAAAATATTTGACAATAGACAATAGACAAAAGACAGTAGGTGCAGGAGTAGGCCATTCTGCCCTTCGAGCCTGCACCGCCATTCAATATGATCATGACTGATCATTCCTAATCAGTATCCTCTTCCTGCCTTATCTTCAGAACCCTTGATTCCACTATCTTTGAGAGCTCTATCCAACTCTTTCTTAAATGAATCCAGAGACTGGGCCTCCACTGCCCTCTGGGGGAATGCATTCCACATAGTCACCACTCTCTGGGTGAAGAAGTTTCTCCTCATCTCTGTCCTAAATGGTCTACCCCATATTTTTAAGCTGTGTCCTCTGGTTCGGCACTCACCCATCAGCGGAAACATGTTTCCTGCTGCCAGAGTGCCCAATCCTTTCATAATCTAAAATGTCTCAATCAGATCCCCTCTCAGCCTTCTAAACTCAAGGATATACAAGCCCAGTCGCTTCAATCTTTACGTGTAAGGTAATCCCGCCATTCCAGGAATTGACCTCGTGAACCTACGCTGCACTCCCTCAATAGCCAGAATGTCTTTCCTCAAATTTGGAGACCAGAACTGCACACAGTACTCCAGGTGTGGTCTCACCAGGGCCCTGTACAGCTGC
This sequence comes from Chiloscyllium punctatum, assembly GCF_047496795.1. Lineage (NCBI taxonomy): Eukaryota > Metazoa > Chordata > Chondrichthyes > Orectolobiformes > Hemiscylliidae > Chiloscyllium > Chiloscyllium punctatum. The sequence goes on along the minus strand of NC_092740.1, from coordinate 9,383,268 downwards.
AGAAGAACCTCTTTGCTTCTTTACTCAATCCCTCTTGGTATGATGGACAGCATGCTATTAGCCTTCTTCACTACCTGCTGTACCTGCATGCTTGCCTTCATTGACTGGTGTACAAGAACACCCAGATCTCTCTGTCCTGCCCCTTTACCTAAATTGATTCCATTGAGGTAGTAATCTGCGTTCCGGTTCTTGCCACCAAAGTGGATAACCATACATTTATGGTAAAAACAATAACTGCAGATGCTGGAAACCAGATTCTGGATTAGTGGTGCTGGAAGAGCACAGCAGTTCAGGCAGCATCCAAGTAGCTTCGGAATCGACGTTTCGGGCAAAAGCCCTTCATCAGCAATTATTCCTGATGAAGGGCTTTTGCCTGAAACGTCGATTTCGAAGCTCCTTGGATGCTGCCTGAACTGCTGTGCTCTTCCAGCACCACTAATCCAGAACCATACATTTTTCCACATTAAACTGCATCTGCCATGCACCTGCCCACTCCCCTAACTTGTCCAGGTCACCCTGTAATCTCCTAACATCCTCATCACATTTCACCCTGCCACCCAGCTTTATATCATCAGCAAATTTGCGAATGTTATTGCTGATACCATCTTCGATATCATTAACATATATTGTAAAAAGCTGTGGTCCCAGCACGGATCCCTGCGGTACCCCACTGGTCACTGCCTGCCATTCTGAAATGGAGCCGTTTATCATTACCCTTTGTTTCCTATCAGCCAACCAATTTTCAATCCAATCTAGTCCTTTGCCCCCAATACCATGTGCCCTAATTTTGCTCCCTAACCTCCTATGTAGAACTTTATCAAAAGCTTTCTGAAAGTCCAGGTACACTACATCTACTGGATCTCCCACATCTATCTTCAGAGTTACACCCGCAAAAAATTCAAGAAGATTAGTCAAGCTTGATTTCCCCTTCATAAATTCATGCTGACTCTGTCCTCTCCTGTTACTATTCAGATGTGCCATAATTTCATCCTTTATAATAGACTCCAGCATCTTTCCCACCACTGAGGTCAGACTAACTGGTCTATAATTTCCTGCTTTCTCTCTCCCACCTTTCTTAAAAAGTGGTATAACATTTGCCAACCTCCAATCCTCAGGAACCGACCCCAAATCTATCGAACTCTGGAAAATAATCACCAAAGCATCAACGATTTTCCGAGCCACCTCCTTCAGTACCTTGGGATGTAGACTATCAGACCCTGGAGACTTATCAACCTTCAGACCTAACAGTCTCTCCAACACCAAATCCTGGCAAATATAAATTCCCTTAAGTTCAGGTCCTTCAGCCACTGTTACCTCAGGGAGGTTGCTTGTGTCTTCCCCAGTGAATACAGATCTGAAGTACCCATTTAATTCTTCTGCCATTTCTTTGTTCCCCGTAATATATTCCCCTGTTTCTGACTTCAAGGGCCCAATTTTAGTCCTAACCATTTTTTTGCCTTGCACATACCGAAACAAGCTTTTCCTATCCTCCTTTATATTATTGGCCAGTTTACCTTCATACCTCATTTTTCCCCTGCGTATTTCCTTCTTAATAATCCTCTGTTGATCTTTAAAAGCTTCCCAATCGTCAGTTTTCCAACTTATCTTTGCTATGTTATACATTTTCTATTTTAACTTTATATGTTTCTTCACTTCCCTCATCAGCTACGGCCACCCATGCCTCCTCCTGGGATCTTTCTTCCTTTTAGGAATGAACTGATCCTGCAACTTCTGTATTATACACAGAAATATCCACCATTGTTCCTCCACGGTTATCCCTGCTAAGGTATTGCACCATTGAACTTTGGCCAGCTCCTCCCTCATAGCTCCATAGTTCCCTTTATTCAACAGAAGTCCTGTCACTTCCGACTGTCACTTCTGACTGGGAAGCTTTTAAAGAACAACGGAGGAGACAAAGGTTAATCCAGGATATTTAGCATGAATTTGTTGAGGATATCTCACCCCTCTCCTCTGGTTCTACACATAGATGACCTCATTGATCTTGAAGAGGCCCTATTCCCTCCCTGGTTGCTCTCTGGCTTCTAATGACTTTGTAGAATATCGTTGGCTTATCCTCAGCCTTATCTGCTGAGGTTCTCTGATGTCCACTTTTTGCCCTCCTGATATCCCTCATAAGAATGCCCCGATACCCCTTACACTCTTCAAGAGATTCACTTGATCCCAGTTGTCTACACCTAAGACATGACTCTTTCATATTCTTAACCAGAGCCTCAATATATTTACTCATCCATTGTTCCCTCATCTTACTGGCCTTACCCTTCACTCTAACAGGAGGACAGTGTCTCTGAACCCTTGTGATTTCACTTGCCAATCATCCCTTTACCTGTTACCCTATTGTTCAAGGGTGGTCGTGATAAACCAGGAGAGTACAAGCCAGTGAGGACAACATCAATGTTGGGGAAAATATTGGAAATCATTCTGAGGGACAGAATGAATCATTACTTGGAGAGACAAAGGTTAATCCAGGATATTTAGCATGAATTTGTAAAGGAATTTGATTGAGTTGGATTTGATGGAATCTTAGAGGAGGTGTCTAGGTATGAAGATGAGAATAATACAGTTGATGTCGTCTACAGTGACTTCAGTAAGCTTCACTTAAGGATGTCTCACTCAACTGAATCTCACCATTTTCACCAGATAGGATTCTCTCTGTCTCTCTATGAAATGCATTCACATAAACTAACTCATTGACTCTTTCTCTCCCTCCTCCTTTGAGAACTGAAACAGCTTCAGACTTATTTTCAACGCTGATGATCTGGAGATTTTTTTACAACTCTCAACCTGGAGACTTTCGGAATTTTTTTAAAACAACTATTCTTCCGACTACTGTTCTTCTGAACTCAGCTGACTGGTGGTATTCAAAAATCTGTTTGTATCGACTGTAAAACTCACCTTGGTAAATATTCAGCAATGAACGCTCCAGGTCACTTATCTCCAGGACATGGGCGGCACGGTGGCACAGTGGTTAGCACTGCTGCCTCACAGCGCCTGAGACCTGGGTTCAATTCTCGCCTCAGGCGACTGACTGTGTGGAGTTTGCACGTTCTCCCCGTGTCTGCGTGGGTTTCCTCCGGGTGCTCTGGTTTCCTCCCACAGTCCAAAGATGTGCAGGCCAGGTGAATTGGCCGTGCTAAATTGCCCATAGTGTTAGGTAAGGGGTAAATGTAGATGTAGGGGTATGGGTGGGTTACGCTTCGGCGGGGCGGTGTGGACTTGTTGGGCCGAAGGGCCTGTTTCCACACTGTAAGTAATCTAATCTAATCTAATCTAGACACTTTCTCAGTGTCTTTACTTCAATGTTCCAGATCACATTCTGACCCTTTGTTTCAAATGAACAAGTCACTTTCACAGAACTGAAACCTAAAATCTCTTTTCACTCCACTTTTGAATCCACATTCTGAATGAACAATAATATTTTATAAACTACCATCCCACTGTGCCCTCTAGTTCTTGATCCCTTCATGAGTGGGTACGGTCTCTCTCTATCTACACTATCCTGACCCTTCATGAGTGGGTACGGTCTCTCTCTATCTACACTATCCTGACCCTTCATGAGTGGGTACGGTCTCTCTCTCTATCGACATTATCCTGACCCTTCATGAGTGGGTACAGTCTCTCTATTGACACTATCCTGACCCTTCATGAGTTTGAACATCTCAATCAAATCTTCCCTCAGCCTTCCCTTTGGCCCAAATCCATTCTGACCTCAGTTATCCTGATGTCTCCAATTGTGAAGTTCAAGGGGAAACATTCTATCCACTCTATCTAAAGATTGTATGATTTAAAATATCTCTGTTCAATTATCCCTTTGTTATGTTCTTCTCTTCGATGCAAAAATAACAGGCACACACAGGATCAGTGTGTATGTGAAACAATAATGTGTGTTTTTATGTGAAGGGAATATTTTGATTTACTGGGATGTGATGTTTATTGTCAATCTGACTTCGATTTTGCTGCTTCAGACTGTCTAACAAGTCATGGGGCTGACCCATCATATGCTGATGAAGTATGTAATGATTGACAGCAGTTTAAGGTGTATGTTGTCACAACATCTCCTATGTAATAAAGTGTTATAATTGACTCCCAACTTTCTCTTAAAGGGCCATCTAGCGAATTAGGATCCATTCATGATGACAATCTCTGGTAGAGTCCTGAGTAGGCTGAAGGCAAAATGTGACTTGAAGTGGGGACACTCCCCACTGCACCACAACAATGTCCTACATATTGAACAGGACATAAGCTCAATGTCAAGATCACTTAGCTCACCAAGACCAGAATACTGACTCCCCGTGACAACCCAGCAATCCTCCCTCCCTTATGGCCCGATAGGTTACAGTGCTGAAGCCAGAGGCAGCTAGACCCAACGACATTGGAAAAGCTTCGAAAAAAGATTGACATGAATTGTACAAGATTGGAGTGGTTTACTAGGAGATTCCATGAGGGAAGATTATTGCTACAAAACCACATATTGAAGCAGTGAAGAAAGATAGGAACAAGGTCATTGCTCAGTATTGTACTGAAAAGTGAGGATTCTGTGTGGTTCACTCAAGACAAGTGACTGCCATTACTCGGGGGTGCAATAGCAGAGTTGTCTTGTAAGGAGGCTATAAATCTAGAGATCCAGGTCATTTTCTGGGGTAATGGAGTTCAAAGCCCTCCATCGTCGAGTTTCATTTATTTTAAATCTGGAATTAAGAATCTCATGATGACCATAAACTCTCGGGAAGGAAATTTGTTATTCTTACCTGGACGGTTCACATTGCTTAACGATGGAAAAGGAAACATTGCTATCAGCTCTTCAACACTTTGAAATTTATGTCTGATATGGAATTAATGAGACAACAGTTTTTCCTAATTATAATCTGCTAATCTAGTAGAAAAGCTGAAAGAGAAGACTTCAGGTCATACAGATGGAGCTTAGACCTGCAGATGGAGAATGCCAGAAGACAGGAGGAAAGCCAATGTGGTACCATGATTCAAGAAGTGAGCAAGGGATTAACCAGGTATCTACAGGCCAGTCAGTCTAACCTCAGTGGTAGGGAAACTATGGAAGCAATTCTGAGGGGCAGAATTCATCTACACTTAAGAGATGGAGATGGATCAAAGGCAGACAGAATGGTTTTGTTAAGGAGAGCGAGGCAGAAGATGGGATTCGATAGGCTGTTTAGCCTGACCTCGGTTATTTGAAAGATTTTACAGAAATCATGGGACCTAGTGCTGTTCCTCACACAGCCCCTGACCCAACCTCCAGGACCCACACTCGCTTCCACTGACCTGACACAGTGAACACCCTTCTTCAATACTAATGTACTGTCAACCCCTGTCCTGGAGACCTGACCAAGTAAGGATGGCAGAGACAAAAACAGAAATTGTGGGAAAAACTCAGCAGGTACAGTGGCATCTCTGCAGAGAAAGTAGAGTTAATGTTTTGGGTCCAGTGACACATCTTCAGACATAAAATGATCAAAAACAGTGGACCGAGAGGAGTGTGGATCTTGCAGCTGCTCCTGAGATTCAGATTTATTTCCAGATTTACTTTGAGATTTCTTACGTTTATTAAATTTCATTAATATAAGCTTTTTATTTGATTCATTTTTAGCTCTTTTCTCGTCAAAAATGCAAAAGAAGCAAAACAAACTGACACAATTTTTTATGAAATGGAGTTTTCTCAATGGAAGTTTTGGACAGGCCCACATGTGGACTGTTCAGTCTTTTTCCACTATGAAATTATGAGAGAGATGTTTTTAAACTCACTAAAGCAATTTTTTTTTAAATTGCTGAGGAATGTTTTGTTTCAAACCTAGTTGTGTTTACACACCTCTTGGACAGGCTGACACGTGGGATTTTATTTTTAATCAGAACATTGACAGCTGGGGCTGGACCACTTGTGCTTCATATTAACTCTTTGGATAAAGAAAGGTTTATCTTTGGATAAAGAAAGGTAGTTTATTTTAGAGATAATATGCTATTGTAAGTTGCTTCTTTTTAGACTTAATGACATTGCGGGTATCCAAGAGACACAGAGTTAGATGGCCAGTAGATTTTGAGAGGTGATAACACAGCAGGATCAGTCAGATAGAAGGATGACTGTCAGGAAAGGTAAGAAGGTAGTTCAGAAATCTCTCGTACTGTTGAAAGGATAGTCTTTCAGAGGAAATTAGAAGGGACAGTCAGATCTTGGGCTGTAAGAATGAATCTTATGTTTGGAGGGGTTTGACAAATTTAAAAGAATAATTGTTGTCGGTGATTCTCCTGTCAAGGGCACAGATAGGAGGTTCCGCAGCAGTGAGCATGAATCTAGGATATTATCCTGTTTTCTTGGTGCTAGGATTAAGGACATTGCAAAATGTTTGACACATTCTGTTAAAGGGAAGAGTGAGATACTGGAAGTTTTTGTACACATTGAAGGGAAAGAATAAAAGCTTTACAAAGTGAATATCAGAGGTTAGGTAGAAGATTTAAAATCTAGACCCTCAAAAGTAGTAATCTCTAATTTACTCCCAGGGCCAAGCTCAGATGAGGGAACAAAAGGATAAAGGAGACAAATCAATGGCAGAAGAGTTGGTGTAACGTTCAGGGATTCAGATTCTTGGATCACTGCGATCTCTTCTGAGTCTGAAAAGACCGTTCACAAAGGGTGGTTTCAACTGAACTGCTTTCGGGAACAATGGGTGAATAAAGAGATAGAGGTTCCAGTCAGGGATAGGACAGAATCATATACTAAATATAAACAACTGGGTCCAAATGGATCTCTTGCACTGTATAATGAGTGTCAGGCCATTCATAAGAGGGAGATCAGGAAGTCAAAGAAAGGATATGGGATAACCTCAACAAATAAGGTTAAGGATAATCCAAAGGAATTCTATAAGTACATTAAGACCAAGACAGCATCAAGAGATAGAGAGTAAGTCTCCTTAAAAAACAAAGAGATTGCCTTTGTGTTTTAGATTCCCTACAATGTGGGCGGCACGGTGGCACAGTGTTTAGCACAGCTGCCTCACAGCGCCAGAGACCCGAGTTCAATTCTACGCCTCAGGCGACTGTCTGTGTGGAGTTTGCACATTCTCCCCGTGTCGGCGTGGGTCTCCTCCGGGTGCTCCGGTTTCCTCCCACAGTCCACAAAATGTGCAGGTTTGGTGAATTGGCTAAGCTAAAATTGACCGTAGTGTTAGGTGAAGGGATAAATGTACAGGCCCTACAGGCCCTTTGGACCAACAAGTCCACACCGACCTGCCGAAGTGCAACCCACCCAGACTCATTTCCACTGACTAATGCACCTCACACTATGGGCAACGTAGCATGGCCAATTCACCGAACCTGCACATCTTTGGACTGTGGGAGGAAACCCTCACCACACAGGGAGAACACGCAAACTCCAGCTGCCTGAGGCTGGAATTGAACTCAGGTCCCTGGTGCCAGTGCTAACCACTGAGCCATCATGCCACCCCTCAGGAGATGGGAGAGATATCAGATGAATATTTTGTGTCAGTTTTTACTGTGGAGAAAGAATTGGAGGCTAGAGAACTCTGAGAAATAAATATTGATGTTTTGAAAAAAGCTTGTAATACAGAAGAGGAATTGTTAGAGGTCTTTGAAAATATAAATATATATCTCTGAGACGTGATCTACTCAATCCCAGGACATTGTCAGAAGTGAAGAGGAAATTGCTGGGCCCCCTGCAGGAACATTTGTATCATCCATAAATAACAGTCAGGTGCTGAATTACTGGAGAGTGGCTCATGTTCAAGAAGGAATGTCAGGAGAAGCCTGGGAACTTCAGACCTGTGAGTCTGACTTCGGTGGTGAGTAAGTTGTTCTGAAAGTTTGGATTTATATGCATTTGGAGAGGCAAGGAATGATTCGGGATAGTCAGCATGGGTTTGTGCAAGGGATATCGTGTCTCACAAACTTGATGGAGGTTTTTGAAGAAGTAAACATGAAAATTGATGAGGGCAGAGGGGTAAACATTGTTTACTCAGGATTTGGTTAATCCTTTGACAAGGCTCCGCATGGTAGACTAATTAGTGAAGTTAGATCCCATGGGATTCAGGGTGAGCTTGGCAAGTGGATACACAATTGGCTGAAAGGCAGAAGACAGAGAGTGACGGTGGAGGGAGGGTTTTGTTCTGGAGGCCTGTGACCAGCAGTGTTCCACGGGGATCAGTGCTGGGCCCACATTTATCAGTCACTTATATGAACAATTTCGAAGAGACTACAAAAAACATGTTTTGCAAGTTTGTGGTTGATACCAAAATTGATAGAATATTGAACAGTGAAGAAGGTTATCTTAGAATACAAAAAAATCTTAATCAAATGGTCAATGGGCTGAAGAGTGACAGATGGAGTTTAAGATAAGTGTGAGGTGTTGCACTTTGGGAAAACAAACAAAGGGAAGACTTACACAATTAAAAGTAGGGCCTTGGGTAGTGCTGAAGAACAGAGACCGAGGGATTCAGGTACAGAATTCTTCCAAATTTGCATCATCTCTGTATACGGTGGTTCAGCACACTTGCCTTCATTGCTCAGACCTTTGATAATCGGAGTTGGGATGTTATGTTCAGGTGGGACAGGATGCTGGTGAGGCCTCTATTGTGTCCAGTTCTGGTCACCCTGTTATTGCAAGGATATCATTTGGCTGGAGAAGAGATTTACCAGGATGTTGCAAATAAAGCAGGCCTTGAGTTATCGGAAGAGTCCGGAGCGACAAGGACATTTCTCACTGGAGCGTACAAGGCTGAGAGGTGACCTTATCAAGATCGATAAAAGCATGAGGAATATAGATAAGGTGAATGGCAGGTGTCTTTTTGCTCAGGTGGGAGATTTCAAGACTGAGGCATATCTTTAAGGTGAGAGGAGAAAGATTTTAAAAAGACATAAGGAAGGAGGCTGAGGGGTGACCTTATAGAGGTTTACAAAATTACGAGAGGCATGGATAGGATAATTAGGCAAAATCTTTTCCCTGGTGTTGGAGAGTCCAGAACTAGAGGGCGTAGGTTTAGGTTGAGAGGGGAAAGATATAAAACAGACTTCACGCAGAGGATGGTATCTGTATGGAATGAGCTGCCAGACCAAGTGGTGTAGGCTGGTACAATTGCAACATTTAAGAGGCATTTGGATGGGTATATGAATAGGAAGGGTTTGGAGGGATATGGGCCGGGTGCTGGCAAGTGGGACTAGATTGGGTTGGGATATCTGGTCGGCCTGGACGGGTTGGACCGAAGGGTCTGTTTCCATGCTGCACATCTCTATGACTCTATGCCTCGAAGGGGCAGTTTTTATTTTACACAGAGAGTGGTTTATGTGGAATGAACATCCAGAGGAATTGGTGGATGTGAGGACAGTTACAACGTTTAAAAGGCATTTAGATAATTTCATGAAAAAGAAATGTTTGGAGGGATATGTACAAAGCGCAGGCAGGTGGGACTACTTTAGTTTGGGATTATGGTCAGCATGGACTCGTTGAACTGAAGGGTCTGCTCCTGTGCTGTATGATTCTATAACTGATTATAGCTGGGAAAAGGTTGGTATAGATGCTGAAGATGGGGAGGGGAGTGAGGGGGCAGGAGTAAACCCTCAGTGGAAACAGACCCCAGACAGAGAGAAAAGCAATTGGACAGACAAACAAAAGGGGAAAGGTCAGCCTGGGAGAATGAACAGCTGCTGATGGGGACCATTCATCACTGACAATGGATTGTTTTGGTGGTAGCCCATGTGATGACAAGGCCTGGTGTGTGGGGGTTGGGGGAAGGAGGTAGGAGAAGGTGCTGAGGCCCTCAAATTACTCACCTCAATATTGAGTCCAGAAGGTCACTGGGTCCCCAAAAGGTGGTGTGTGGAAATGGCAGGCAACTGGATGCTGAGAATCATTTTTTTGTGGGCAGAACATTTCTGTTCAGCAAAGTAATCACCCAGTCAGTGTTTTGTTTTCCCAATACAGAGTTAGAAGTGGACTGTGCAGAGTTGGTGGATTATGAGCAGCCCTGAGTCTGTGTGAGGTGGTGCTGATGGAGAGAGAGGGCTCAAGATTGTGCATATGGCAACACATGACACTGAGTGTGAATGGCAGATTTCAGTCCCTAAATCAAGTTGTTATATTATTACCAGACCATGGGCTGCTTTCTCTTGAGAGAGAGAGAGAGAGAGAGAGAGAGAGAGAGAGAGAGAGAGAGAACTGGTGGTGTTTTAACCTGAGGGCCACCACACCTCAGTGAGGGGAGAGTTGAGAAGGAGGGTCCTTCATGGTCACCTGAGCCAATGTGGGGATTGAACCCACACTGTTGGCATCACACTGCTTTGCAAACCAACCGTCCAGCTAACTGAATCAAACCCCAGATTCCCTGAAGTGTATGATTGAATCAGATCGGCTTTTCCAAATCTCAACAATGGTCACATGCAGCCATTAGGTTCGCTTTTTAAAAAAAATTCCATTGGTGAATGCAGGGCTCGGATAGGTCCCACATGGCTGGGATGCCTCACACAGTCAGATGGACACTGGGGGAATGTACTTGCATTGATGGAACTATTCCTGATGAAGGTTGGAACCAAGAGGGACACATTAGTCTGTAGCACCTTCCTGTTCAAGGAGATGATCTTAATGTCAGTATAACTTTGGGTCATTTGGAGATTGAGCTAAATATTCTGAGTGTGTCAATGTCTTTCAATACTTACATCAGAAGCGCCTAAAAAATATCAGCAAAGCATAGTACATTAAATATTGAAAAAAATTCAATTTGAATCCCAAAGTTAAAATACTACAGATGCTGGACATTTTAATTAAACATCAAAATGCTGCAAACACTCAGCAGTGCAGACAATACCGATGGAGAGAAACAGGGTTAGTGTTTTAGTTCCATGTCCTTTCAGCAGAAAATCAAATCACAAAACATTCACAGAATCTGTTCCACTCTCATTGTGCACCTTCTACAGGCTGAAGAATGTGTCAACGGTTTCTTACCATGTACCTGCAGCCGTGTCTATTTCTGGATTAGATACAAAAGATTGACTCTTGATCTGTACTCCACCAGACACAGGTAAGTGTGATTGTCCCTCAGTCTCTGCTGGTTTATCCTGATTGAGGCGTTTCCCTCCCCTGGGTTCCCGATGAGCTCGTACCGATTTCCACCGTGTCCAGTTGTCCAAGTTCCCTGTGATTGGGCTGTAAATGTAACGATGTGTTGGTAGGGCTCCTTCCTCATCCAGGTAACAGTGGTCAGGGGAGGGTAGGATCTGGTCTCAAAGATACAGGGTAAAGTAACTGAATCTCCCTCTGTCCCACTCACCACTGAGAGTTCTCCCTGAACATCTGAGGAAAGGACAAACATCAGAATGGATGAGATCAGTGTGCAGAAGGTCTTATTTCAATATGTTACATTCCTTTCAACTTCACAATAAAATGAACAATTAAAGACTCCACTCATATCTCTAACAGGTCTGTGCTGGACATTCCCCAAGAAGAGTCACCCTGATCAAAATGTCTCCTCACCACTCAATTTGAAAACCTTGATTACAAGATTAAAAATCAGATATCACCAGGTTATAGTCCAACAGGTTTAATTTGAAGCACTAGATTTCAGAGTGCTGCTCCTTCATCAGGTGATTGTGGATATAAGATTGTAAGACACAGAATTTATAGCAAATGTTTACAGTGTGATGTAACTGAAATTATATATTGAAAAAGACCAGGATATTTGTTAAGTCTCTCGTCTGTCAGAGTGACCAAGTTGGTTTCAGTTCTTTTATATGTAAATCACAATTTTCTTTTAAAAATTATATTCTCAAGTGAACTTTAACAATTGGTGTCTGTCAGCCAAGATAATGTATTGAAGGTGTGAGCTCCCCTGGGTGTTACTGTCTGTGCCACAATGTTTAGACTGATTCTAATCTAAAAATTGACTTTATAGAAACTTACATGGATTCATGCAGTTTTTTGAGCAAAATTTGATGAAACTCTGAAAGTACAAATTCACCCCACAAACGTATATGTGTGTGTGTGGGTGTGTGTGCGTGTGTTGGGGGGTGGCTGTGAGTGTCTGTGAAAGAGTGTGCGCATGTGTGTGAGTATGAGTATAAAGGGGTATAAGTCTGTAAGACGGGGCATGTGTGATTGTGGGAGTGTATTTGTGAGCGTATGAAAGAGTATCTGCGTCCGTATGTGTGTCGAGAGGAGTGTGTGTGTGTGTGTGTGTGTGTGTGTGTGTGTGTGTGTGTGTGTGTGTGTGTGTGTGTGTGTAGGACCGCTGAAGTGTTCTCTGACTGTGGAGGTGGGGGACGGGGGGGAGCACTCCTGTCTGTTGATTGTTGTACGGTGCCCATCCATCCGTTGCTGTAGCCTCTGCTTGCTCTCACCAATGTAGCATGCCACAGGGCATCCTTGCCTGCAGCGAATGGGATAGACAACGTTGGCTGAGTTGCATGAGTACCTGCCACATACAGCAGTCTGGGACATTCAACCTTGGACTTTCAGGTGACCATCCTCCAAGGCGGACTTCGGGACAGGCAGCAACAAAAGCTGGCCGAGCAGAGGCTCTTGGCCAAGTTCGGTACCCATGGGGATGGCCTCAACCAGGATCTTGGGTTCATGTCACACGACAAGTGACCCCATCACGCTACACACACACACACACACACACACACACACACCTATGGATGCACACACTGATGCAAACCCTCTCTCATATGCTCACACATACACTGCCACACTCACACATTCACCCTCTCACAGACTTTATACTTACACTCACACACAGGCACACACTCCTCACAGACATTCACAACCACCCCCCTCCCCCCTTCCCCACCCCCGCCCCACACACACACACACACACACATATGCACATATAATTTTGTGGGGGTGAATTTGTACTTGCAGAGTTACATTTTACTTTGCTCAAAAATCTATGTAAGATTCTATAACTACATTTTTTTCGATTAGAATCAGTCTAAACATTGTGGCACAGACAGTATCTCTCAGGGGAGCTCACACCTTCAATACATTATCTGGGCTGACAGACACCAATTGTTAAATTTCACTTGTGAATGTAACTTTTAAAAAAATGTTTTGTGATCTACATGTAAAAGAATTGAAGCCAACATGGTCATTCCAATGGATGAGAGACTTAACAAATAATCCAGATCTTTTTCAATATATAATTTCAGTTACGTCAGCTGTAAACCTTTGCAATAAATTGTGTGTCTTACAAGCTTATACTTCACAACCACCTGATGAAGGAGTAGTGCTCCAAAAGCGAGTGCTTCCAGATAAACCTGTTGGAGTATAACCTGGTGTTGTGTGATTTTTAACTTGTACATCCCAGTCCAACACCGGCATCTCCAAATCTTGATTACAAGATATTTCCATGATGTGGAGATGCCAGTGTTGCACTGAGGTGGACAAAGTCAGAAGTCACATGATACAAGGACTTCACCTGATTCAGGAGCAGTACTCTGAACCTTGTTATTTCAAATAAACCTGTTGGACTATAACCTGGTACCGTGTGACTGCTGAAGGTACTTACAGATTGGATCCATTGAACCCTCCCGAATTCATTCATGCAGAACCCTCCACCCATTGCTCAAAGTTAATTTTCTTTAAACGAGGTCAAGGATTTTACAGCCTTCCCCCTCACTCTGTCCAGCAAACACCTTCAAAGTATTGACCACACTCTGTGTGAAGGAGAACCCCCTGGTGTCATTCCTAATGTAACCATTCACCAGCTCCAACCTGTGACCTTTGAAATGAGCACAGGTTAATTTAAACTCAGAGTCCAGATTAAACTTTTCTACATTAAGTAAGATATTTGGGTGCAGGAGGAGGGGGATAATCAGCCATGTGGTTTTTTGCTTCATGAACTTAAAAGAGGAGCTGAGAGATTAAATGTTTCCTCATCTCAATTTACAGAGAAAATCCGTTATTTTGCAATTGTTCCCCTGTTTGACTTCTGTTCACAAGAACAAATATCCTCTCAGAATCTGTCTTGTCAAACTCCTCAGCATCTTGAGGAAGGGTCACTCTGCCTGAAACGTTAACTCTGATTTCTCTCCACAGGTGCTGCCAGACCTGCTGAGCTTTTCTGACAATTTCCATTTTTGTTTCTGATTTGCAGCATCTGCAGCTTTGTTTTTGGTTTTTCCTCAGGATGTTCTTTGTTTCATTAATTTCTACTTTTGTTTTATTCCATCATGGGTATCGCTGGCCCAGATGATGTACATGTATTGTCCATCCTGATTGCCCAGGTGAAGCTGCTGTTACAAGACAGCGGTGAAGCCTTCTCTTAATTAAACCAAACCCCCAGAAAAGCTCACCTCGCATCGCCATCTGTTAAAGTATGAGGAACAGAGAACTCCCAAAATTCACTTTTATATTAAAAATCAATTTATTCTTTAACTCTCAAAGTGAACATTAAACAACAACTATTTCCAACTCTTAGCCTCCTTTCGCTAAACTGCTTCTTATCTCTCTCCAACTCTATAACAATCTCCTGTTCCAAGAACCACTCGTATTAAAGTTACATCAGCTTCATTACAAAACCACACAGTGGCTGTTATTATTGGTGTGTTTCTTCTTTCAGCTCAAGATCTCCCTGAGTTGTCTTCTGTCTTTCACTGTAAAGATGTTTCATGTGAGAAAGGTACCTTTGATAGAGAATGATTTGAATCGCAGTTTCTCAATGGCAGTTACTCTCTGTCTAACTTTCAAAATGTCTGCTTTTTTTATCCCCCAAACATCAGGTGGTTTTATTGTTTTGAAGTTGGCAAAAACAATAAATTCAAGCTCGATTGGGTTTTAGTTCCTGGGGCATAATTTAAACTGATTGGTTAGATTTAAATTATGGTCAAAGCAACTCGTATCTAGTTTACATCTAAATGTTACATATTTTCAATTTTCCAGTACACTCTGAGACTGCTCGTCAGTCACGTGACAGGTGCCTGCACGTTCTCAGTGCAGAACAGGTTTCACAAACGCTTAAAGGTACAGTACACACCTTCAACTTCATAACAAAATCCCCCCCAAAGCATAAAAAGAACCATCATAATGAAAAGATGTCTCCATTTTTTGCCTAATTCTTAACCCCGTGACAATGAAATGCATAGGATATTAATTTAAGTTCATATTAATTTCCACACACATATGTATAATATTGTTATCTGTTCAACCTTATTTAAAATTTCTCCATTAAATTTGCGATAATGTTTTACAGTCAGTACCAAACTCAATAATTCCTTTTCGATGGTAGAATATTTTTCTCTGGTGGGTGTTGGGTTTCTTTGAAAAGTAACCAACTGGCTATTCAATTCCATCATCATCTTCCTGTAGCAGTACAGCCTCAAGACCAATATCATGAGCATCGATTGCAACTTTGATTGCAACATTTGGTGCAGCTAAAACTGGTGCCATGGTTAATACAACTCTCACATTGTCAAGTGCCTCCTGGCATTGTTCCATCCACCGAAATGTTGTGGTCTTCTTCAGGAAATCCGTGAGTGAGTCACTACCCTGCTGACATTTGGAACAAACTCCCAGTAGAATCCACTTAGTCCCCAAAATCAAAGCACTTCTTTCTTTGAGGTTGTTTGTGGAAATTCCTCGATGGTCTTTGTCTTTGCATTCCTGAGGGTCAACATTTCATGCCCGATGTATTGTCCCAATAATGTCTCCTCTGCCTTCACAAATTGTGTTTTCTTCAATTTTATTACCGCTTTGCTTCTCTTAATCATTCAAAGAGCTGTGTGCCAACTGTACCATGTGATCTTTCCATGACTCACTAAAGATCACTGCATCATCCAGATGTACTGCACAGTTTGTTACCACAGCCACACCTCTGTTCACGAGCCTTTCAAATGTGGCTGGTGTGTTCTTCATTCCAAAGGGCAGCACCTTGAATTGACATAACCCATTTGGGGTGACAAAGGCAAAAATTTATTTCACTTTCTCTGATAAAGGGATGACAATACCCTAACAGTAAGTCCAACTTTGTGATGTAAGGGGCTTGTCCAACTTTCTCCAATTTTAGTTTTGATCTGAGTTTGATTTTGTAACTGTGTTAACCTTCCAATGGTCCACGCAAAATTGTTGAATCCCATCAGGTTTGGCAACTAACACGATCATCGAACTCCACTTGCTTTGACTCAGTTCGATGATAGCTTCATTGAGCATTGCATCCACTTCCTTCTGGACCTGTGTGGCATTGAAAGGATTAAGCCTGTCGGTGTGTTGTTGTATTGGAACAGCATTCCCTACTTCTACCTCATGCACAAGAGGATCAGGCCTCTCCATCTTATTCCTGCATATGTCCTTGTACTGCTGCAACAATCCTTTCAACTGGTTCTTTGTTCCGGGGACAGATTGTTCACTAACCTATTCCACTCCTCAAGGACTTCTTCATTGTTTAATGTATTTTAAGGCAATCAAACTGCACAGCATGAGATTTGATTCCTCACTCTGTGGGCCAGTAACTAACACTGTTCCTCTGTTCCCCCTCTCTATTATAATAATGTTTCAACATATTCACATGCCATACCCAATAGTTTTTTTCTGTCCAGCATCTTTACCAGATAGTTTACCTGACTCAACTTTTTTCTCAATTTGTCAGGGACCACAGAACCTGACTTTGAAAGGATATCCTGTCATTGGTAACAATACTAACACGTCATCCCCATGGGAAAATGTCTGAATTCCGGAGTTTTTATCTGCCACCTGCTTCAATCTACACTGCACCCTCTTTCAGTGTTGTTTAGCTAACTCACCAGCCTGATTTAATCTCTCTCTCACCTCTGATACATAATACAAGTGTGTGACCTCCAACTTCAGTCCTGTCAATTTCTCTTTAATTAATTTCAAAGTACCTCTCACTTTATGTCCGAATATTAACTCAAAGGGAGTGAACTGAGTAGATTCATTTGAGCCATCTCTAATGGCAAACAATATTAATGGGATACCTTCATCCCAATCATTCAGGTAATCCTGACAGCACACTCTTAACATGGTCTTCAGGGTCTGATGCCACCTTTCCAAACCTCCCTGAGTTTCAGGATGATATGCACTTGGTTTAATGTGCTGTACGCCTAATCTATCCATGACTTCTTTAAACAGCTGAGCAATAAAATTAGACAATGGTCTGACTGAATCTCTCTGGGTAGCTCATATCAAGTGAAGAAAGCTACTAACTCCTCTACCACCCATTTTGACTTAATGCTCCATAATGGAATTGCATCCGGAAATCTGGGAGACATTCCCATTATGGTTAGCAAGTACTGGTTCCAACTTATAGTTACAGGCAGGGAACCTACACAATCATCATAACCCATGTGAAAGGTTCTTCAAATGTGGGAACTGGCAACAAAGGTGTTGGGTTTACTGCTTTGGCTCACCGACCACTTGGCACATACGGCACATACGGCAAAATTAACAACATCTTTGTGCATCCCAGGCCAATACAACTGCTTTTGTACCTTAATCTGAGTCTTCCTTACACTGAGGTGACCTCCTACTGGTAGTTCATGTGGTCCATGGAACATCTCCAAGCTTATTCCGAACGAGCATTACACAGAGGTTCGCTGACCACTCCCTATGCCGAGCCAAATTGTCTAATGAAATAAAAAAGGCTTCAACATCTTTCTCATCAAAATGCAGCAGAGCTTTGACGTATTTGTATATATCACGACCTTCACTCTTCATCTCCTTCCTGTTAACTTGGCTTTCCTGACTAATTCACAACTTCCGAAGTTGAAATTCTCTCTCCCTTTCTCTTTCTCTTTCTTCGCTCTCTCTTTGCTCTATTAACAACATTCTCTCTCTTTCTTTTTCTCTCTCTCTCTTTCTTTTTCCTTTCACTTTCTTCTCTCTTTCTCTCTCCCTTTCTTCTCTTTTTCTCTATCTCTGTCTCTTTCCTTCCATTTATTCTATCTCTCTTTGTCTCTCTCTCTCTCTCTCTCTTTTCTTCACTCATGGCTCTTCTTTCCTTTTCTTTATCTTGTAACTCCATTTTCCTCAGTTGTCAACTAAATTTTTCTAACTCTCCTGCACTTCTCTGTTTCTCTGACACACCAAAGTGCTTGATTAACTCCCTTACAATTTCAGCTTTCCCATGTCCCTGGTTAGATCCAATTCTAAGGGAGATTTAAACAATCCTTTGATAAGCACATGGATGATGATGGGAAAGTGTAGGGGGATGAACTGAGAATAGTTCACAGGTCGGCACAACATCGAGGGCCGAAGGGCCTGTTCTGTGTTGTCTTGTTCTATGTTTTATGTTCTATGTTATAACCTCAATGCTAATTCTAAAAGTATGGTCTTCTGCTGTCTTTCTAAACTTTCTTGGCAAATTTGGAACCATTTTCAAACTGCAGAACATCTTCAGCAATTTTAAGAGCCATTTCTCTCACTTTTAATTTAACCAACCACAAATAACCGAAAATAAATCAATTCTCTCACCTACATTTTCTTTAAAAATCTCGGACACTAATCGGCAAGTATTTAAATCTGCTGGGATCTTTTGTACCCAAATCTTTCCAAATCTCAGACTGGATCTGTCTAAACCCGTCCAAATCGCAGATGAGCCCCCAAACTGTAACGACATGTTGGTGAACCCCTCTGCTAATTAAACCAAACACCCAGAATAGCTCACCTCACATCATAATCTGTTAAAGTCTGAGTGATAGAGAACTCCCAAATTCCACTACTTAAACAAAAAAATCATATTATTCTTTAAGTCTCAAAGTTGAACGTTAAACAACAACTATTTCCAACCTTCAGCCTCCTTTCCCTTAACTGATTTCACACACACACACACACACACAGACAAAGACCCACATGCACACATATATTTTGTGTGGTGAATTTGTACCTGCAGAGTTACATTGCACTTTGCTCAAAGACTACATACATTCATGTCGAACTCTGAGCTCAAAAACTGCATGAATTTATGTAAAACTCTGTTGTCTCACTTTTTAGATTAGAATCAATCTAAACATCAGGTCATAGACAGAGAACACAGGGGGCTAACACCTTCAACATATTGTCTAGCTATCACCATTGTTAACAGCTAACCCGAGAATGCCCTTTAAAAAAAAGGTTTTGTGATTTACACATGAAAGAAGTGAAAATATCACTGTATTCTAACAGATGAAAGGCTTAACAGACAATCAATTTTTCAATGTATAATTTCAGTTACATCACACGGCAAATTTTTGCTATAAATTCTATGTTACGGTCGAGCCTTCCACAATCACCTGATGAAGGAGCGTCGCTCCGAAAGCTAGTGTGCTTCCAATTAAACCTGTTGGACTATAACCTGCTGTTGTGTGATTTTTAACTTTCCCTTAACTGCTTGCTATCTGCCTCGAACTCTATAACAATATACTGTTCCAATAACCACCTGTATTAAAGTTACATCAGCTTCATTACAAAACCACCCAGTGGCTGTTATTGTCAGTGTGTTTCTTCTTTCAGCTAAAGATCTCCTGGGTCGACTTCTGTCTTTCACTGCAAAGATGTTTCATATGAAGAAGGTCCCTTTGATTGAGAGTGTTTTGTACAGCAGTCTTTCAATGGCAGTTACTCTCTGTCTAACTTTCAAAATATCTGCTTTTTTTTAATATCCCAAACATCAGATTGTCTCATTTGTTTGAGGTTGGCAAAAACAATAAATTCAAACTCGATTGGGTTTTAGTATTCAGGGGGATAATTTAATCTGATTGTTTAGATTCAAATCATGCTCAAAACAACTGAGGTATCTTGTTTGCAGTGAAATGTTACATATTTTCAATTTGGCCAATTAAACTGCTGGAAGCTGTCAGTGACTGAATTGAATTGAATTGAATCGAATTGACTCGAATCGAATCGAATTGGATTGAATTGAATTTATTGTCACATGTACCGAGGCACGGCAAAAAGCTTTGTCTTGTGAGCAGTACAGGCAGATCACAGAGTTAAGTAGCATAGATAGTAAATAATAGGTAAACAATGGAAAAAACAAAAAGACAGGTACAGGCGAATGTGCCTGTTGTTAACATCAAGGCTATATTTGAGCGAGTGTAGCATCAAGGAACCTGAGCAAAACTGAATCCAGTGGGAAGCCGAGGGGGGAATCCTCCATGGGTTTCAGTCAGACCTGGCACAGAGGAAGCTGGTTGTTGTTCTTGGAGATCAGTCATCTCAGCTCCAGAGCACATCTCAACAGGAGTTCCTCAGGTTAGTGTGTCCTTGGTCTAACCATCTTTAGCTGCATCATCAATGACCCTCCCTCCACCATAAGGTCAGAAGTGGGGATGGTTGTTCACTGATGAACGTGGGATACAGGAGAACATCTCCACCGACAAGCTTCCCTCCAAGACACTCACCATCCTGACTTGGGAATATTTCATCATTCCTTCAGTGTCACTGGAACAAAGCCTTGGAAATCCTTTCCCAACCGTATCGTGAATGTCTCTGCAGCTGAGGGAATACAGCAGTTCAAGAAGGCAGCTCACCATTCCTTCTCCAGGGCTGGCCAATAAAGGCTGACTGTGCATGGGACACCCACATCCCCTTGGACAATGAAAAGATAGTTCCAAGTCAGGATGGCCTGTATCCGATGTCATTGTTCACTGAGCTCTTCAAGGTCCCTACTTTGGAAGGTGCTGGTGGAGGAAATGTTGCTGTCTTGCTGCAGTGCATTTTATAGTTATTTTTATTCCCACAATGATGTTAGGGTGGGATTTCCAGGACTTTGACCCAGTAATAATGACAGAGCAGTGATATATTTTCCTGCACTGTTCCAGGCAAGTGGGAAGTATTTCATCACACTCCTGACTGGCCAATAGGCTTTGGAGTCAGGAGGTGTGTTAATTCATAGGATTCTTAGCCTGTGACCTGCTCTTGCAGCCACAGTTTCATTTGCACTCCTGGGTTCACTCCTTATCCACAACTGAGGGGCAGTTAAGAGTCAAACACATAACTGTGGGTATGGAGTCACATGTAGGTCAGATCGGGTAAGGATAGCAGATTTCCCTCCCAAAAGGACATGATTAACCCAGATTCTTTTTTAATGGTGATGGTTACACGGTCATTATTAGACTAGTTTTCAGTTCGAGATATTTTCAAATTCAAATTTCACAATCTGCCACAATCCCCAGGACATTAGCCTCTGGCAAGGACAGCTCCCCCCATTTTCTCCTCAGCCAATAGAGGGGGAGGATAGCAACAGTGAGGTTCTCGGCCAATGTCAGCTGAGGGTCCCTTCACCCTGAGATGAGCTCATCCAATGAGGGTTCAGGAGGTGCCAGGTCTCTCTTGTCCTCACCCAATGCTGATAAAGCTGGACCCTCATTGGTGGGGATCTTGGAGCTTGGATTGTCAGTAATGTTTTCTCTGTTCCCCATCCCAGAGCAATGAAGCCAGTTTGAACGTGAGAATGAATGAATGTGACTGTGGGAGGTTTCAAAGGTGGTGATGGAATGGTCTCTAAATCCCAGTCATGTCTCTCTCTCTCTCTCTGTCTCTCTCTCTTTCTCTCCCTGTACCTCTTTCTCCCACTCTCTCTCTCTCCCTCTTTGTGCCTCTCTGTCTCTGTCTTTCTCACTGCCTCCTGCCTTCGACCAACTGGAAGAGCCCAAGAGAAGGAGCCAACCCAAGAGCTCCCTGACCAGGTGGAGCCTGTCCCCATTGAGCTGTCAGGGCAGTGACACATCAGAACATTGTTCCTCACCTTCCACTTTCAGGCGTGTTCCTTTTCCAGATCCAAAATTGTTAATATTGAGCTCCACACGACACCGATAGGAACCAGCATCCTCCCGGCTCAATCCCTCCATCATTATTGAGGCATCTTTGTTGCTAAGGTTCCCCATGAATCTGAATCGATTCCCACCGTCCTGCTGTCTCATATTCTCACACAGCTCACCCTGGGAATGGTCTGGACCAGGATATGTTCACTGAAAGATTAAAGCCCGTGATTTCCCCTTGTACCATAAGATGGAGCCGGTGAGTGTGAGGTTAGTGTCAGAGTGGGTGAAGCTGCAGGGTAAGACAGCGGAGCCTCCTTCCTCAGCCCTCACTTCATCCGCGATTGTCATTGACCAACCATTAGCAGAATCCGCTGTGAGGGGAGAGAGAGAGAGAGAGAGAGAGGATATGAACACAGCACAGACACCAAACAGTGAGGTAAAACATTGAATCTGTTATTTAGTGAGAAAAGATATAATATGAACAGACGAGTGACAGATTGGAATGAGCTTCGGGCTGGATACAAGAGAGGGCTTCAGGTGGTTTGTAAACATCCTGAGGTTAGCCTGTGGGGGGTTGTCGCTGTTGGTTGAAGAGAGGGTTTGGTGCCTGAGAGTTGTCTGAAGTCTCCATTGTTCCAGGAGACCCAGAGTGATCTGAAGAGCAGGACTCAGGGCCCTCCCTGCAGAACCTTTTCTATTTCCCATCACTTTCTACTCTATTACCCAGCCAGCCTTCAGCAACCTGGCTCATTCATCAGTCATAGCAGAGGGATGGGGGATGCAGTGGAAGCATTGTCGGGGTGGGGGGGAGGGGATACAGAGAGACATGAAGATGGAAAAAAGTAAACTGAAGTAAAAAAGTAAACTCATCATTGTGCGAGAGAATTCCTGTCTCGTTAAAGGAAGTTATGACTGGTAATGATTTAACCTGAGGGTCACTCTTCCTCAGACAAGGAGCAAGGTTGAGAAGATTGGAACTTCATGGTCACCTCAGACTATATGGGAATTAAACATCCCTTGTTGGCATCACTCCACATCACAGACCAACTGTCCAGCCAACTGAGCTAACTGACGTTGAGAAGGCAATCCAAGTAAATCCAGAAGGCAGTGTGAATATCGTCAAGTGAGGGCATAAGGGAGTGTGGCATGGCTGGATGGCATTTACTTGTGAGTAAGGCAGACGAGCTGAGGGTGTAGATTAATGAGTGGGGATGAGATATTGTTGTTATCACAGAGACATGGTTAAGGGTGTGACAGGATTGACAGCACAATGTTCTGGGCTATCGAACTGTGAAATAAGACATGTCGGGGTAGGGGGAATGTCAAAGAGGAAGGGGTGTTGCAACATTGATGAAGGAGTTAATCACTGACATAAGATGGATGATATATTAGAATGTTCCAAATGAGGTCACATGGTACAGTGTAAAAACAAACCCCCATCACTACACTCTGTCTCTTACCATCAAGCAAATTTTGTAACCAACTGGCATTCTCTCCCTGAATCCCATGCCACCTAACTTCACTAATTAGTCCACCATGTGGAACTTTGACAACAGCTTTACACAAGTTCATGTAAACAATATCTCCCCCTCTGCCCTCACTGGTCTTTTGGTAACATTTTCAAAAAGCTCAGTCAAGTTTGTGACACATGATTTCCCTGCACAAAGCCACTTTTATGTTTTTCAAGACCTCCAACACTTCCTCTTCAGTAAAGTGAGTTGCTTTCACGACATTAATATTTATTTGCCTGAGTTCCCTTGCGTCAATTTCTTTCTCCACAGTAAAACCTGATGCAAAATATTTGTTTAGGATATCTCCCCCCTCTCCTCTGGTTCCACACATAGATGACCTCATTGATCTTGAAGAGGCCCTAATCCCTCCCTGGTTGCTCTCTGGCTTCTAATGACTTTCTAGAATAACTTTGGCTTATCCTCAGCCTTCTCTGCTGAGGTTTTCTGATGTCCACTTTTTGCCCTCCTGATATCCCTCATAAGAATGCCCCGATAGCCCTTACACTCTTCAAGAGATTCACTTGATCCCAGTTGTCTACACCTAATACATGACTCTTTTGTACCAAATCCAATGTGGCATCACCTCTTGTATCTTTGTCCGTACATCTCCAACCCCTTCCCATCACACTTTGATTATCATTCACCTCCTCACTACCCTGCATTCTCTGCTCTCTCTTTTTTTTTGATTGGTTGACAGGAAAACTAATAAAATATGGATAATTCTGAGTGCTCAGATAGGATAGGCAAGAAGGTCCTTTCTTCATTCATACTGTGGTCAGTAAACAGGGAATATCGATTTAAGGTCGGAGATAGAGGGTGAGAGGAGACTTGAACAGATTCTTCCTCAGGTCGAGGTTAATACGACTCTGGAACACACTGCCTGAAAGGGCGGTTGAGTTATAAACACTGTAACATTTGTACTTCGATGTTCATTTGCATTTCTGTTTGCCTCTTCAATAGCCTGCACCTCTGCTCTGTCATTTCTATTTTTCCGAATCCCTGCAGTGTGAAAACAGGAGATTTGACCCAACAAATCCACATTGACTCTCTGAACAGCATCCCTTTTTGATTTTCAAAATTCCCTCCAACTGAATCCCACCTCCCACCGCGATCTCCACCCCACTAATTACATTAAAGCCCTCAATCAGTTGGTTAAGAAGGCTTTTAGATGGAGAGCTGCAAAATGGGAGAAGTAGAGTGAGATCATTGTTGACTGATACAGACATGATCACCCAAAATGGCCTCCTTCTACGCTGTAAATGTCTAAGATTCATGAATCTACAAGGAAAACATGAAGGAATAAATCATCACGCTCGGAATAGTCAATTGTCACTGCTTTCATTTTTGATAAAACAAATGATTTCTCCCTGATGTAGAAACCGCAGTGAAGGAAAAGGCACATTGTGCTGAGCAGGAACAGTTTGGGAACTAAATACCAGACAGTAAACAGACCATCAAGGAGGAGGCAATTCCATGATGAACAAAGTGGATTTGAAAGGTCAGTATTAGAAAGTACTTACTGTGACCCCGTACTGAGACTGACAGCAGGACAGCAGAAAGACAAACATAGAGAGACCTCATCGTTAATACTTCACCATTTCATCCTTCTCACTCGCTTACTCTTGTCGTTTTACAGAAAAATACAGAAGTTACTTGACTTCCTGCCAAAAAAATGTGAGACAATCATACACGATACGAACAACAAACAGGAAGTCTGTGTACGGTCAGTAGGAGCTGAGAGAATGACAAAGCTATTATAAAACTGAGGCACCAACCACAGCAACCGTTGAGAAAAAGAGATGTTCCATCAGCTTCCAACACAAATCTCAAAATCAACAGCTTCAGCATCAATCACTCTGAGAGCTGGGGCAGGACAGTGTTAGAGACAGAGGAAAGCTCTTTCAACACCATCTCCATCAAACACTCCCAGGACAGCCACAGCTCGGGGTTGGATCCAAAGTAAAACTCCTTCTACTTTTTAACTTTCAAATTAACCAGAAGGAAAGCACCTTGACATTATCCCCCCCGAATGGGTACAAAGACTCAGGAGGCAGACAGGATTCAGGCACGTGGCCAATGTTTATTCAAGTAAAAACCAGTTAGTGCAGGGAGACAACCAAAGGGCCCTTTCTCATACACCCGCTCTCTCTCAGACACACACACATACACTCCCCACACTCACACCCAAGCACAAATCCTCTCACAGGCTTATACGCCGTCACATTCACACACACACACTACTCAGTACGCACACACGCAAACACACACTCTCAAGCACTCACATTCACATCCATACATACACACTCAAGTGCAAACACTCACACTCTCTCACTCCCTCACTCACATACACACTCTCTCTCTCTGTCCCTCACATGCTCACACACATTGACATTGGGTGAATGTGAATTTGCAAAAGTGCAGGGACATTCCATTTTGTCAAAAAGTCCACAACCTGCAGGCAGTCAATGCAGGCAGCCAATCAATGTAACATTTTATAAATTCCTACTTTGGAAATAGAACCAGTCTGACTCAAGATTGGAATACAGACAGATTCTTAGCTCACACCTTTAATGCATTGACTGAACTAAGAGGTCACTTTATACACTAAAACTGTAAGTTATCTCAAGAATAAGATTTTTTTTAACAGTACAGCACAGAACAGGCCCTTCAGCCCACAATGTTGTGCCAACCATTGATCCTCATGTAAGGGAAACCTAATGTACGAACACTCAAATTTCTGTGACCATATGCATGTCCAGCAGTCTCTTAAATATCCCCAATGACCTCGCTTACACAACTGCTGCTAGCAACACATTCCATGCTCTCACAGCTCTCTGCATAAAGAACCCGCCTCTGACATCCCCTCTATACTTTCCGCCAAACAGATTAAAACTATGACCCCTCGTGTTAACAATTTCTGCTCTGGGAAAAAGTCTCTGGCTATCAACTCTATCTATGCCTCTCATTATCTTGTACACCTCAATTAGGTCCCCTCTCTTCCTTCTTTTTTTCCAATGAACAGAAAGATTGCCATTAGAAACAGTTTCTCATGACTTGCTTTCGAAAGACTGTTCTTGAATTGGCACAGTCCAACCAAATCTCCCCTGAATCTTCTCTGCTGTAAAGACAGCACCAGTTCCTCCAAACAACTGAAGTGTCTCTTCCCTAGAACCATTTGATTCATCTGCTTTGCACAAAAACATCTTCCTTCAAGGATAGTGCTCAGAATTGGTCATGTGTCTCCAGCTGGGTTCGAACTGATGTTTTGGAAATGTCCATCCTTGCTTTTCTACTCTATGTGCCATTCAATAAAAACAAACATTTCTTTTGCCTATTTTAGTCCATTTCATTCAACCTCCAAGCTTCTAAGACTTCTCAATGTGCATTTCTGCTAACTTTCTGTTCCTGTAACCATTGTAAAATTACACCATTTATCACACCTCTCTTTGTTCTTCCTGTCATGATGTGTCACTTCACTCTTCCCAGTGTTAACTTTCATTTGGCTGGCCATTTCACCAGCCTATATGGCCCAGAGCCTGTGAGCACTTTCCTCACTCTTCACTGTGTTTTTGAATTTTGTGTCATCTGCAAACATTGGAGTTTGTCCTGTATCCCTGAGTGCAGATCATTCACAAAGATCAAGAAGAGAATAATATCACCAGCTCTGCACACTTCCCTCCAGTCTGAAATAAAACCACAGACCACAGCGCTCTGCTTCCTGGCCCAAAGCCAATTTCCAAACCACACAACCAGCAACTTTGAACCTCATCTGTTTCAATTTAAAGAAGATATGTACATTGTACTTCACAGCAGGAGCAAGCCCTATGGCCCATCGAGTTTTCTCCACAATTCATTAAGACCATAACTGATCTGATTCTGGTTCTGGATTAGTGGTGCTGGAAGAGCACAGCAGTTCAGTCAGCATCCAAGCAGCTTCGAAGCGACTTGGATGCTGCCTGAACTGCTGTGCTCTTCCAGCACCACTAATCCAGAATCTGGTTTGCAGCATCTGCAGTCATTGTTTTTACCTCGTTGATGTGGTTCTGGTTCAGTTCTGATCTCCTACCTTGTCCCCACTACTCTCGATAAGGCCAAAGGCTGGTAGTCAGACAGCATGTGTTAGCACCGAGGCTATAGGGATGAGAGGGATTGATGGGACGGGATGGGGTCATTCGTTGACACAAACAGTGAAAGAGTTTCATCCTTTATGTTTTGAATCCACCCAGGATCACAGCTCTCTCCACGATGTCCATCACTCCTCAGACAACTGCTCTCACCACATCCTGAGACCCACACTCAGTGCTATGTGCCATCATATACATACTCTTGACCTCTCTCTCCATCAGCACACCTTCACACTGTCTCAAAGCTGTCCTCAGCCCCAGGTTTGACTTCATTCTCTGGCTCGTTCAACAGATACATGAAACTTTTTCTCTTCCTTTCAGGCATTAATACAAGTTGCAACAACTCAAAGTTACCCCCACCCCTCTGGAACCTTCCTCCACCCACTGTCCCACGTGTCTCTCCCCATTCTCCTCCCTCCACCTATTGTTGGACATTCACTATCCCTTCTCAGATGCTGAACGTTCTGAACTCAGCAAAGGTCTCAGTTTTAATCACTTTGCACTCCCACCTCACCGAAGTTCAGACATGACATGATGTTGATCTCTTCTTCCGTTGCCTTTGCCTCTGTGCCCATTTCTTTGGACAGGAGTCCTCTGTCCTCAGCCTGAGCTACAAATCTTCCAAACTCACTAACCCCTTGCAGCAGATGAAGCACTCTATTTTTATATTGTTAAAAATCACACGACACCAGGTTATAATCCAACAGGTTTAATTGGAAGAACACTAGCTTTCGGAGCGACACTGCTTCATCAGGTGTTTAAGAGCGTCGCTCCGAAAGCTAGTGTGCTTCCAATTAAACCTGTTGGACTATAACCTGGTGTTGTGTGATTTTTAACTTTGTACACCCCAGTCCAACACCGGCATCTCCACATCATTATTTTTATATTGGTAGGCAACTAATTCATTACTGCAAGGTGTCACAGACAATGTGATAATGTTGCCATAATCTGGTGAAAGGATTGAACAGGAGAGTTGGATTCGCCTGTATTGATCACAGAGTACAGACATTGGGCAGGGCAGACACACTAAACACGGGGAAAAGGAGAGAATTATTCAAATAAGAAGGACTGCAGAATTCTGAGGTGTGGTGGGAGATCGATCACAAAAGTTTAGTCAACAGATGCACCATTGTAATCAGAGTCAAGAGTCTGATGCTGGAAAAGCACAGCAGGTCAGGCAGCATCCGAGGAGCAGGAGAATCAAGTCCTGCAGTCCTTACTTGCACCATGTCATCAGGGAGGTTCACAGCATTCTATCCTAGAATAAAGGAGGAATTGGATATAAGTGTATCAATGTTTTGTTTCAGTTATACAGAGTATTTCTGTGACCATATCTCAAATGCTGTACATAATGAAGGATATTGGTGCTGGCTCAAAGGAGGTTTCTGAGATTGAGAAGCAGGTTGTCTCATGAGGAGAGGGAGGACAGGCTGGGTTTGTTTCCCCTGGAGTTTAGAATAATGAGGGACTGTGAGACTATAAACTTCAAACTTTAATAACGGTTCGGGGGTTGAAAGAATAAACCATGACTCTCTCTGGAATAAACTGGTCCTGAGATGAAAGAGACAAGGAGGAACTGTTATCAAGGAGTTAAAAGCAACATGATAATTATCCATCCCCAGGAAGAAAGAGTCAAAGCAACATCAACATGTTGTTCCTGGAGACAGGAGATAGTGAACACCAAATGTATCAAGGAACAAGGAAGCTACTCCTGATAAGAATGGTGGTGTCCAGTTTTCTCAGACAGTTGTGTGATGCTGGAATTCTTTGCCTCAGGAAGCCGTGGAGGTAGGGTCATGGAATATTTTTAAAGGTAGTGATGGACAGATTCTTGTGAATCCGGGAAATTGAGGTGAAAATGTGGAATATGAAGCACAAACAAATCAGCCAAGATCTTCCTGAATGTTGGAGCAGGCTTGAGGGGCTGAATGGTCCACCTCAGCCCCAATTTCTTCTGGTCATGTGTTTCATTCTGGGTAGGAGCACACAGACTGTCCAAAACATTCATGAGAGATGTGATTGGAGCAGGAAGGATATTGGACGATAGGAGAGAGTTGAGGTGAGGCAGGAGCAAATATTAGAGGGTGCAGGGAGTGAGAAGACGGTGAGAACAGATTAGGTAGTTTTCATGGCACATGGGTCACACAGGCAAGGCCAGCGTTTGTTGCCCATCCCTGAACACCCTTGAAGTGAGATGCTTGCTTGGCCATTTCAGAGGGCAGCAGGTCAGAGTCAGACACATTGCATTCAATCGCTCCTAAAAGGACAACTGAGGTTTGAAATGGGGATCTGAAGTCACCTGTCGGGCAGATTGGGGAAAGATGGCACATTTGCTTCCCTGAAGGACATTAGTCAAACAGTTTCTATCTTGAAACAACAATTGATTTTAATTCAGATGGTCACCATCACAGAGTTGAGTTTATGTTTCCAGATTTAATAATTAAATGTAAATTTTACAAGTTGCCATGGTGAAAATTGAACCCCTCTCCCCAGAGCATGTACCCGACCCTCAGGTTCCCCACAGCAGCCCAGCTACTGGGAGTCATTTGAGACGTGTGACACCCAACTGGACTGTTTTCCTTGACCCATACCGAAGCAGCAGACAGACTGGCCGTGAACAGCTCGAGGCAGCAAGGACCGGGCCGAGCCAGTTACTCAGCCAGATGATTCAGGGAATCGGAAATGGTCATTGTCCAAGAATCCATCCAGGGTCAGTGACTGAGGAGACGATTTCCATCTCCATCGCTCAGATAATAACTTAAAGGTGGATTTCCATCTCCATCGCTCAGATAATAACTTAAAGGTGGATTTCCATCTCCATCACTCAGATAATAATTTAAAGGTGGATTTCCATCTCCATCGCTCAGATAATAATTTAAAGGTGGATTTCCATCTCCATCACTCAGCTAATAATTTAAAGAGCCTGGTCAGCTCCCTTCATGGAAACCCATTGGTTATGGGATCACTTAGCTCCGCCTACCATTTGCTGCTTGTACTGTTTGGTACACAAGTACACCTGTATGGTCACTTCTCCAGACTAACACCTCAGCTTTAGGTGTGGCTGTTGCTGATTGTGACATGCCCTCCTACACTCTCCTGTGAACCTGGAGTAATCCCCTGGTTTAATAGTAATGGCTGAGTGAGGGAGATGCCGGTCTATGAGGTTACTGATGTGCTGGAGTGCAATGTTGCTGCTGTTGATGGCCCACAGTGTCTCATGGATGTACAGTCAGGAGTTGCTAGATCTGTTTAAAACCTGTCACATTTAGCATGGTGATAGAGTCACACTACATATAGGAGGGCACCTTTTGTCAGAAAACACAGACACAGACACAGACACACACACAGACACAGACACACACACACACCCCCACACACAGACACACACACATACACACATACACAAACACACAGACACACACACACAGACACACACACACCAACATACACACAGACACACACACACCCACAGACACACAGGCACACGCACACACCCACACGCAGATACACACAGACACACACACACACAGACACACACAGACACACACACACAAACTAAGCTCTGGTCTTTGGGAGCGGGGGAACCACATAAAGCAGTTTCAATGGTTCTCTGTTCACAAGACCTGCTGAGATGATTCTTGTGCTGATCAGAATGCTGATCCTTGCTCTTCCTTCTCCAGGTCGGTGATACCTGTAATAATGTTTTTTGAAAGTCTGTAATAAACAGAAATCAGAGCAGCTCAGAATAATAATTTCAGTTTGAGGGGAATTACCTGAAAGGGGAACATTTACCTCAACAATTGTACAGTTATTTTATTCATTGATAGAATGAGTGTATCACTGGCCAGGTCAGCATTTATTGCCCATCCATAGTTGCCCAGAGAGCAACCAAACCATACTGCGGTGGGTCTGGAGTTACATGTCGGCAGAAGTGGGTACTGCTGATGTTGGAGATTAGAGTCAAGATGAGAGTGGTGCTGGAAAATCACAGCAGGTCAGGCAGCATCTGAAAAGCAGGAAAAAGCCTTTCACCAGGAATTCATCAGGAGTCACATGGAGGGCGGTCCCTGTAAGGATGACATTTACTGTCCATAAGGACATTACTGACCCAGATGGGTGTTTCCTCACAAGTGGGAATGAGTTTGGAGTCACTATTAGACTCTTAATTCCAGATTGTTTTGTATATAAATTCCACCATCCCCTGTGGTGTGATTCAAATCCAGTTCCCCAGAACATTTCCTGGTTCTCTGGATTAACCATCCAGCCAATTTACCATGATGTCCTCACATCGTCTTTTCCCTCATTGTTTTCCTGACCAGGATAAACATACTGGGAGAAACAAACTGTTGACCGACGGTCAAGTACCATCTAATAGGATAGGGGAGAATCTGTTTGCCTTCTGATTGGTGCAGAAAACCAACACCTCAATGAAGATGGGCAGGCTGGCAGACCAATGCTAGAGCACTGGGATGAGGAGTTGGGGCTTGGAAGTCATGGGATCAAACCCCAATGATCTGACTGAACAGCATTAGAGATGCCAGGAACAAGGAACTATATCACACAGCCCCAACTGGTTCTATCCAGTACATGGAGAGTGGGATTCTGGAGCCTGGGAGCAGATAGAGTGTCAGGGAGAAAGGGAGAGGAAATTAGAACTGGTGTTGAAAGGAAAGACTGATTCACTCACGTCTGAATAAGCAACTCAGAGAGTCTTGCTGCTTGAACTGAAGGAAAATTGTCTGTTATTGAGGAGGATTACTTTTAACATTCAGATTCATCACAAAATGGAACAAGATATAAAATATGCTGAAGAACAATTATCGTCACTTACCGTTATCTGCTCCTGTCCCTTCCCTTTCCAGCCTGTTCAGTGTGAGGAGAATTGCAGGAAAGGGAAACATTTACCCAACATCCTTCCCTTCAGTGTGAGGGTAATTACTCTGAGGGAGAGCATTAACCCCAACATCCTTCCCTTCAGTGTGAGGGTAATTACTGTGAGGGAAACATTTCCCCCAACATCCTTCCCTTCAGTGTGAGGGTAATTACTGTGAGGGAGAGCATTAACCCCAACATCCTTCCCTTCAGTGTGTGGGTAATTACTCTGAGGAGAGCATTTACCCCATCATCAACCCCTTTCACTGTGAGGGTAATGATAGAAAAGAAGAACATTAAATGCAATGATCTGGGACAAAATTAATTGGTACTTAGTGTCACAGAGCACAGAAACAGGCCTTTAGCCTTACATGGAGAAAGTGAGGACTGCAGATGCTGGTGATCAGAGCGAAAAACTGAGTTGCTGCACTTTTCCAGCAACAAATTTTTCAGCTTGAGCCTAACATGTCCATTCCAGTAAGTTTTCCTAAACTGAACCAGCCCCATTTTCCTGTGTTTGACCCATATCTCTCTCACCCTTTCCGAACTATGTACCGGTCCAAAATGTCTTTTAATTTGGTGGATGTGAGGTGGGTCTTTCATCAGAGTGAACCCACTGGTGCGTCAAAAGTGATTGAATCCATTCCAACCCTCCGAGCAAGTGAATGGTCTCTCCCCATTATGAACATGTTGGTGTGCAGTGAGGTGAGATGATTGCCTGAACCCAGTCCCACAGTGAGACCACCAGAGCGGTCTCTCCCCAGTGCGAACGTGGTGATGGATCATCTGATGTTGAATACGTTTATTGCTTTTCCCACAGTCTGAACTTTTAAAAGCTTCTTAACGTAGTGAACATGCTGGTGTCTCAGCAGCTGGGATGATTGAGTGTGTCCCTTGCCACACTCTGTGTGGGTGGACAGCCTCTCCCCCGTGTGAACTCACTGATGTACAGTCAGCTGGGATGATCACCTGAGCCCAGTTCCACAGTGAGAACACTTGAATGGTCTCCTGAATCATCCCCATCAGTGAACACACATTAATGGGACATCAGTTCTCCAGGACGTTTCCAGCATTGCCTACATCCTGAATATTTAGAAGGTCTCTCCCCCGTGTGAACTCCCTGGGGCCTCCAGACAGACATATACAAAATGTTTATTTAATAAAGTCTTCAGTGCTTGATGTGATGTAGATTTAATGAGTAATTTGTGTGAATGAGAGGTTTTTTTTGGTGAAGCTGACAACAGATAATTTTAGTTTTATTTCATCTCAGCGTGGCTCTTGAAGGCCAGCTGTGATGGAGTTGAGTAATTTGTTCAGGACGAAGACCATACGACACAGGAACTGAAGTGGGCCATTCATCCCATCAGGGTCTCGCAGGTACAGTGCTGCTGTGACGGAGGGGTTGGGAGGATATGAAATGGGAAAGATTCACAAACAGGAAACTCCAAACAGACATGTGACTGTCACTCCTTTTACCAGGATACGAATATCGTTGTCCTTTCCCTGTGGAAGCAAACGCTTTCCTTTCTGTCTGAGGGAAAAGATGTCAGATGTTGGTGTGGCTGTGTGTGTTCCAAAGTATTCACTAACCAGATTAGACCATCCTGGAGCATGTGCTCACTCTGTGTACCCCACCTGCAGAAGGTGCTGGGCTGGCTTTCACCAGCAATTTCTGTTTTTGTTTCTGATTTCCAGCATCCACCGTTCTTTGTAATTTTTCGATTCACTGCGGTGAGTGTTTGTATTTCAGACTGGAGGGACGTGTGCTGAAACAAGGCTCTTTTTGAGCTATGTGTATGACCTGGACTCAAGTGGACAGGACAGAATTTCAGTACTTGCAGGGAATATGAAGATCCAAAGTGTAGTGTAATGGACCAGATCAAACCACCTCAAAACCTATCAAGGAGATAGCTTCAATCCTGACTTCTTTCTTGTTTAAATGCAAGTTCAAGGCATTGCACTCGAGATGTGATTCCATTGGTCAAACTATTCACCTTTCAGCAAAACTCAATTTATTCTGACATCACAACTTAAACACAAATGAGAAAAAGAATTGGCATTACTTTACCTTCAATAAAATACTTAACAAAATAATAGATTATTTAACAACCGCCCCAGTCCAGCAGCATCACATAAGCACACACTTGGCAAAGGCAATGTCAACAAAGCAGACTTCCTGTACTTGCAGAGATGAGATTGGAGCAGGTGGGATATTGGTTGCTAGGGGAGGGTCAAAGGGAAATAAGGGGAGAGAGAGTGAAGTGAGGCAGGGCCAGGTGTTAGAGGGTGCAGGGACTGAGCAGAGAGTGAGAACAGATTAGGTCGATTTTTAAAATTCATTCAAGCCATGTGGGTCTCACTGGCAAGGCTTGCTTGGCCATTTCAGAGACAAGGACAGAGTCAGACACATTGCATTCAATCTGTCCGAAAAGGTCACACTGAAGTTTGAAGTGGGATCTGAAGTCACCTGGAGGGCAGATGGGGGAAAGATGGTGGATTTGCTTCCCTGAAGGACATTAGTGAAATAGGGTTTTTTTTGAGCAACAAGTGATGATAATTCAGATGGCCACCATCAGGAAGAACAAGGCTTCAATTCCAGATTTATTAATTAAATTCCACAAGTTGCCATGGTGAGAATTGAACCCCATTTCCCCAGAGCATAAACCTGGGCCCCCTCAACAGCCCAGCTATGGGAGTCATTTGGGAATGTGTGACTGGACTCTTTTCCTGGATCCATACAGACCGGCCATAAACAGTTCGAAACAGCAAGAATCGGGCCTGGCGATTCAGAAAATCAGAAATGGTTATTGTTCAAGAATCCATTTAGAGCCAGTGACCGAGGAAAGGAGTTTTAATCTTCATTGCTCAGATAATAATCGAAAGAAACCAATCAGATCCCTTTCTGGAATGTTATGAAACAGGGATAGCAAGCCAAACCAAATCCACCTCACTATCACTGGATACACAACACAATGATAAGGAAACATTCAACGATCCTCAAAATTACTGAATGATTCTGAATGAGGCATGTTAAAGAACACATCTTGGACACCAAGTCTACAGTTTTAACGAAAATTAACAATTCATTCTGAAGAACAAAACTGAGCACAGATAAACTATAAGGCAATAGAATGTTTTGAGTCAATTTGTCGTTCAGGTTGAGGTTCTGGATGTAGATTTGTTCTCAGGGAAAACCAATATCCAAAACTATAAGGCAATCTAATTAATATCGATCACCTCAGCCCAATCTTCATTGATTGTAAAAGTGAAAGTAATAGGGTGGTTGTTATGGGAGACTTTAACTTTCCAGATGTTGACTGGGAAAGCTATAGCTTGAGTTCGTTAGATGGGTCGGTGTTTGTCCAATGTGTGCAGGAGGGTTTCCTCACACAATATATAGACAGGCCAACAAGAGGTGAGACCATTCTGGATTTGGTTCTGGGTAATGAACCAGGCCAGATGTTAGAATTGGAGGTAGGTGAGCACTTTGGGGACAGTGACCACAATTCGGTGACTTTTACTCTAGTGATGGAGAGAGATAAGTGTGCACTGCAGGGCAAGAGTTATAGCTGGGGGCAGGGAAATTATGATGCGGTGAGGCATGACTTAGGATGCGTGGCTTGGAAAAGTAGGCTTCAAGGCAAGGACTCAATTGATATGTGGAGATTGTTCAAGGAGCAACTATTGAGTGTCCTTGATAAGTATGCACCTGTCAGGCAGGGAGGAAAGGTTCATCTGAGGGAGCCGTGGTTTAATAAGGAATTGGAATCACTTGTTAAAGGGAAGAGGGCGGCCTATGTAAAGGTGAGGCGTGAAGGTTCAATTGGGACGATTGAGAGTTATAAGGTAGCCAGGAAGGATCTAAACAGAGAGCTAAGAGCAGCAAGGAGGGGACATGAAAAGTCCTTGGTTGGTAGGATTAGGGAAAACCCAAAGGCTTTCTATAGGTATGTCAGGAATCAAAGAATGACTAGGGTAGGAATAGGTCCAGTCAAGGATAGCAGTGGGAAGTTGCGTGTGGAGGCTGGAGAGATTGGGGAGACACTGAATGAATACTTTTCGTCAGTATTCACTTAGGAACAGGACATTGTTGCCGATGTGAATATTGAGTCACAATTAATTAGAATGGATTGCTTTGAGGTATGTAGGGAAGAGGTGTTGGAAATTCTGGAAAGGTTGAAAACAGATAAGTCCCCTGGGCCTGATGGCATTTATCCTAGGATTCTCTGGGAAGCAAGGGATGAGATTGCAGAGTCATTGTCCTTAATTTTTATGTCGTCCTTGTCTACAGGAATAGTGCCAGAAGACTGGAGGATAGCAAATGTAGTTCCCTTGTTCAAGAAGGGGAGTCGGGATAACCCTAGTAACTATAGGCCGGTGAGTCTCACTTCTGTTGTGGGCAAAGTCTTAGAGAGAATTGTAAAGGATAGGAATTATGAACATCTGGATAGGAATAATGTGATCAAGGATAGTCAGCATGGTTTTGTGAAGGGCAGGTCGTGCCTCACAAACCTTGTTGAATTCTTTGAGAAGGTGACTAAGGTGGTGGACAAGTGTAAAGCAGTAGATATGGTGTATATGGATTTTAGTAAGGCGTTTGAGAAGGTTCCCCATGGTAGGCTACTGCAAAAAATACGGAGGTATGGCATTCAGGGTGAGTTGGAGGTGTGGATTAGGAATTGGCTGGCTGGAAGAAGACAGAGGGTAGTAGTTGATGGTAAAGGTTCATCTTGGAGTGCAGTTACTTGCGGTGTTCCACAAGGATCTGTTTTGGGACCATTGCAGTTTGTCATTTTTATAAATGACCTGGAGGAGGGGCGAGAAGGTTGGGTGAGCAAGTTTGCGGATGATACAAAAGTCGGTGGAGTTGTTGACAGTGAGGAAGGATGTGGCAGGTTACAGTGGGATATAGATAAGCTGCAGAGCTGGGCAGAAAGGTGGCAAATGGAGTTCAATGTAGGTAAGTGTGAGGTGATTCACTTTGGTAAGAGTAACAAGAAGATGGGGTACTGGGCTAATGGTTGGATACTTGGTAGTTTGGATGAGCAGAAAGATCTTGGTGTCCATGTACATAGATCTCTGAAAGTTGCCACCCAGGTAAATAGTGCTGTGAAGAAGGCATATGGCGTACTGGCTTTTATTGGTAGAGGAATTGAGTTCCGGAGTCCTGACGTTATGTTGCAGTTATATAAGACTCTGGTGCGGCTGCATCTGGAGTACTGTGTGCAGTTTTGGTCACCATACTATAGGAAGGATGTGGAGGCACTGGAACGGGTACAGAGGAGGTTTACCAGGATGTTGCCTGGTATGGTAGGAAGATCGTATGAGGAAAGGCTGAGGCACTTGGGGCTGTTTTCATTGGAGAAAAGAAGGTTTAGGGGTGACTTGATAGAGGTGTACAAGATGATTAGGGGGTTAGATAGGGTTGACAGTGAGAACCTTTTTCCCCGTATGGAGTCAGCTATTACGAGGGGGCATGGCTTTAAATTAAGGGGTGGTAGGTATAGGACAAATGTCAGGGGTAGATTCTTTACTCAGCGAGTCGTGAGTTCATGGAATGCCCTGCCAGTAGCAGTGGTGGACTCTCCCTCTTTATGGACAGTTAAATGGGCATTGGATAAGCATATGGAGGATAGTGGGTGAGTGTAGGTTAGGTGGCCTTGGATCGGCACAATATCAAGGGCCGAAGGGCCTGTACTGAGCTGTATTGTTCTATGTTTTATGTTCTATGTTCATCCGATCAGACATCCCTCACAAATATGTGTGCACACATACACACACATGTGGAGTTAAGATAAATGAGAAAAATAAAAGAATTGTGATTTTCCAGTTTGACGACCATTTTACTGATAAACGTCAGGCCGTCATAAAATCCTTGGATGATGAGTTCTCTTACAGGTACATTGGATGTACGTCTTGCTTGAATTCCAAAGTCACTGGTCAATACAGACCGCTTCTGCAGATAGAGCTATAGAGTCATGGAGTCCTAAAGCATGGAGACATGCCCTTTGCCCCAAAATGTCCATGCCCACCAAAATGTCTGTCCACGCTAACCCCATTTCCCTGCACTTGGCCGATATCCTTCTAATCCTTTCCTGGACACATATTTACCCAAATGCCTTTTAAATGTTGATAATGTATCCACCTCAACTACTTCCGCTGGCAGCTCATTCCAAGTTTGCAGATGACACTAAGATTGGTGGAGTAGCAGATAGTGAAGGGGACTGTCAGAGAATTCAGCAGAATACAGATAAATTGGAGAGTTGAGCAGGGAAATGGCAGGTGGAGTTTAATCCGGGCAAATGCAAGGTGATGCATTTTGGAAGATCCAGTTCAAGAGCAAACATTATGGTAAATGGACAAGCCCTGCTGAAAATTAATGCACAAAGAGATCTGGGTGTTCAGATCCATTGATCCCTGAAGGTTACAATGCAGTTTAATAGAGTGCTCGAGAAGGTACACTGCATGGTTTCCTTTATCAGGCAGGGTATTGAGTACAGGAGTTGGTAGATCGTGTTATGGTTGTATAAGATTTTGGTTTGGCCACGTTTGGAATCTTATGTACCCATCTGGTCGCCACATAACCAAAAGGATGTGGATGCTGTGGAGAGGGTGAAAACGAGGTTCACCAGGATGGTGAACATACACACACCCCGGTATGATGGGGTGCTAGTTATGAAAAGAGGTTGAGCAGATTAGGATTATTTTCATTAGGAAGACAGAGGTTGAGGGGCAACTGATTGAGGTCAACAAAATCATGAGAGGTATAGACAGGGGGGATAGCAAGAAGCTTTTTCCCAAAGTGGGGTCTCAGTTATGAGGGGTCATGAGTTCAAAGTGACAGGGGAAAAGTTTTATTGTTGGGAATTGATGAGACTCACGGTTGGTGTGTTCCTCCCAGGTGCCAGGGTCCGTGATGTCTTGGATCATATCTTTGGGGTCCTGAAGGGAGAGGGTGACCAGCTGCAAGTTGTGGTCCATGTAGGTACCAACAACATAGTTAGCAAGAGGGATGGGGATGTAAGGCAGGATTTCAGGGAGATCGGGTGGAACCTGAGAGCGAGAACAAACAGAGTTGTTATCTCTGGTTTGTTACCCGTGCCACATGATAGAGAGGCAAGGAATACGGAGAGATATCAGCCAAACAGAGATGGTGTAGGAGGGAGGGTTTCAGGTACTTGGATAATTGGGGCTCATTCTGGGAAAGGTGCGACTTGCACAAACAGGACGGTCTTCACTTGAACCAGAGGGGTACTAATATCCTGGGTGGAAAATTAGCTGGTGCTAATCGGGTGGGTTTATACAGAGGGATGGGAACCTGAGGTGTGGTTCCAGTAGACAGGAGGATGAGAGTAGGGAGGACAGGGACAGTATTTCACAGTCACAAGAGTGTGCTGTCAGACAGCAAGCTGGTTTGAAGTGTGTCTACTTCAGTGCCAGGAGTATCCGGAATACGGGAGGTGAGCTTGCAGCATGGATGGGTACCTGAGATTTCGATGTTGTGGCCATTTTGGATACATGGACAGACCAGGGTGAGGAAGGGATGTTGCAGGTTTTCAGGATTGAGATCATTCATTAAGAACAGGCAAGGCAGTAAAAGAGGGGGAGGTGTAGCCTTGTTCATCAAGGAAAGTATAATGGTGGCTGAAAGAACTTTTGACACCATACTACTCCTGAGGTAGTATGGGCTGAGGTTAGAAACAGGAGAGGAGAGGTCACACTGCGGGGAGTTTTTTTTATAGGCCTCTGCAGAGTTCCAGGGAGGTGGAGGAGAGGATTGGCAAAACGATTCTGGGTAGGAGTGAAAGGAACAGGATGATCATTATGGGGGCCTTCACTTTCCCCAACATTGACTGGAAATGCGATAACTCTAGTACGTCGGTTGGATCAGTTTTTGTCCAATGTGTACAGGAGGGTTTCCTGACACAGTATGTCCAGGGGCTGACAAGAGGGGAGGCCACACTGGATCTGGTGCTTGGTAATGAAGCAGGCCAGGTGTTTGATTTAGTTGTAAGTGAGCACTTTGGAGAGAGTGACCATAATTCAGTTATGTTTAGTTTAACGATGGAAAGGGATAGGTACATGCCACAAGTCAAGATTTATCGATGGGGCAAGGGCAATAAGAACACGATTAGTCAAGAATTAGGATGCAGAGAATGGGTTATCAAAATGCAGGGGATGGGGACAATGGAAATGTGGAGCTGGTTTAAGGAACAGATATTGGGTGGACTTGATCGGTATGTCCCTGTCAGGCAGGGAGGAAGTTGTAAGGTAAGGGAACCGTGGTTTACTACAGAAATTGCATCTCTTGTTAAGTGTAAAAAGGAGGCTTATATGTTGATGAGACAAGATGGTTCAGATGAAGCGATGGAGAGATACAGATTAGCTGGGAAGGATTTAAAGAGAGTTAAGAAGAGCAAAGAGAGGACATGAACAGTTTTTAGCAGGTAGAATAGAGGAGAACCCTAAATCTTTCTATAGATGTGTGAGGAATAAAAGGATGACTAAGGTAGGAATAGGGCCAGTCAAAGACAGAAGTGGGAAGTTGAGTGTGGACCCTGTGGAGATCAGAGATGTGCTAAATGAACATTTCTCATCGGTTTTAACTCCGGAAAAGGAGAACATTGTAGAGGAGATAAATGAGATACAAGATCAATTCTAGAAAGTGTGAAAGTAGACAAATCCCCCTGGGCTGGATGGGATTTATCCGAGGATTCTCTGGGAAGTTATGGAGGAGATAGCAGAAGCTTTGGCTTTGATATTCGAGTCATCATTGTCTACAAGTTTGGTATCAGAGGACTGGAGGATTGCAAATGTTGTGCCCTTGTTCAAGGAGGGCAGGATGGATGACCAGGTAATTATAGACCAGTGAGTCTTACTTCTGTAGTAGGAAAGGTTTTGGAAAAGATTATAAGAGATAAGATTTATAATCATCTAGCTCGCAACAATTTGATTTCAGATAGTCAACATGGCTTCGTCAAGGGCAGGTCATGTCTCACATTGAGTGTTTTGAGAAGGTGACCAAGCATGTAGGTGAGGGTAGGGCAGTTGATGTGGTATACATGGACTTCAGTAAAGTCTTTGATAAGGTTCCACATGGTAGGCTGTAGGAGAAAATGCAGAGGCATGGGATTGAGGGTGATTTAGCAGTTTGGATTAGAAACTGGCTTTCTGAAAGGAGGCAATGAGTGATGGTTGATGGAAAATATTTCGCCTGGAGTCCAGTTACTAGTGGTGTGTCACAACGATCTGTTTTGGGATCACTGCTGTTTGTCATTTTTATAATTTGGAGATGCCGGTGTTGGACTGGGGTGTACAAAGTTAAAAATCACAAAACACCAGGTTATAGTCCAACATGTTTAATTGGAAGTCATTTTTATAAATGACTTGGACGCAGGCATAGGTGGATGGGTTAGTAAGTTTACAGATGACACTGAAGTTAGTGGAGTGGTGGACAGTGTGGAAGAATGCTTCAGGTTGCAGGGGGACTTGGATAAACTGCAGAACTGGGCTGAGAGGTGACAAATGGGGTTCAATGCAGCAAAATGTGAGGTGATTCACATTGGGAGGAATAACAAGAGGGCAGAGTACTGGGTCAATGGAAAGATTCTTGGTCATGTGGATGTGCAGAGGGATCTTGGAGTCCATGTACATAGATCCCTGAAAGTTGCCACCCAGGTTGATTGTGCTGTTAAGAAGGCATACGGTGTGTTAGGTTTCATTGGGAGAGGGACTGAGTTCTGGAACAGCAATGTCATGCTGCATCTATACAAAATGCTTGTGCGGCTGCACTTGGGATATTGTGTACAGTTCTGGTCGCCCTATTACAGGAAGGATGTGGAAGCATTGGAAAAGTTGCAGAGCAGATTTACCAGGATGTTGCCTGGTCTGGAGGGAAGGTCTTTTGAGGAAAGTCTGAGAAACTTCGGTCTATTCTCATTGGAAGGAAAAAGGCGAAGAGGGGATTTGATAGAGACATACAAGATGATCAGAGGAGTAGTTAGGTTAGACAGTGAGAGTCTTTTTCCACAGATGATTACATCAGCTTGTGCGAGGGTGCCAAACTACAAATTGTGGGGTGATAGATTTAAGACAGATTTTAGAGGCAGGTTCTTTACTCAGAGTGATAAGGGTGTGGAATGCCCTACCTGCTAATGTAGTCAACTCAGCCACATGAGGGAGATTTAAACAATCCTTGGATAAGCACATGGATAATGATGTTATAGTGTAGGCGGATGGGCTTAGAATATTTTACTGGTCAGCACCACATTGAGGATCCGAAGGGCCTGTTCTGTGCTGTACTGTTCGATGCTCTATGTTCTAAGATTAAGGGAGATATGTGCGGAAGGTTCTTTACGCAGATTGGTGGTGAGCTTCTGGAACGGGTTGCCAGCGGAGGTGGTAGAGGTGGGCCCAATACTTTAAGATGTACCTAGACAGAGACATGAATGGGCAGAGAGCAGAGGGGTACAGATCCTTAGAAAATAGGTGACAGGTTTAGACAAAGGATCTGGAGCAGTACAGGCTTGGAGGGCTGAAGGGCCTGTTCCTGTGCTGTAATTTTCTTTGTTCTTTGATCCACATCTGGGAAACACCCAACAAATATGTGGTTGGAGATGTGGCTCCAGGATTCACACAAGGACCCACAGAACCCATAAAAACGGACACAAATTTCCTCAGTAGATGACAATACTCATGAGTGAGTAATCACCGATGACAATGACAATGACCTTGAATTAACCTGCGTTAGTTTTCCAGACCATATTCCAACAGCAAATGTTTCCCTTTTCTTCTCTCATCTTTCGTCAAACAACCTCCTTTTCAAACTTTAATTCTCAACTTTAAAATCACAGTTCCAAACCAAAAGTGAGGAAACCAAAAGAAAAGTAGTGATGCTCTCAATGGGAAACATGCTGCTTTTCACTGGGTCACATTGAATGGGAAGAAAGTTAGTCCAAAGTGGTCAGGCTGTACAGTGAGGGTGGTACTCTATCACTGCATGTCTGTCCACTGTGTTGATGCTTCACACACTCGATGT
Organism: Chiloscyllium punctatum; assembly: GCF_047496795.1. Lineage (NCBI taxonomy): Eukaryota > Metazoa > Chordata > Chondrichthyes > Orectolobiformes > Hemiscylliidae > Chiloscyllium > Chiloscyllium punctatum. The sequence continues at coordinate 9,340,003 of NC_092740.1, read as the reverse complement.
TACAGTGTCTGAAATGGATGGTGATTGGTCAGTTCGAGTACAGCCAGTACCTGGGGCCAATGGCTGCTGGGCCTGATTAGGCTCAGGAATGCTGGATGACCCTGGATCATTCCTGAAAAAACATACAAGGAACATTAATGTTCAGAGGAAGCTAATGGCATAATCCCAGCTCACAGTAACAAGAATCCTATCTTTTTGCTTATCCCCTCACAGGTCATGGGTCGGTCTGGCTGCTCCTAGTTGTCCATGAGAAGGTGGTGGGGAACTGTTGCTGGATCAAAATCCTGGAAATCCCTCCCTAAGGGCTCTGTGGCTCTTACCTCCAGAACAACGACTGGAACAGTTCATGAAGGCAGCTCACCCCCACCTTCTCAAGGGCAACTGAAGACAGGTAGTCAATGCTGGTCCAATCAGAGATGCTCACGACAGGTAAATGAATAAACAAAATGTTCAGATTTAGACACAGATCACCCATGTCACCCTTGAAGAATTCACCACCAGGAACAGTTCTGCCTTGGTACCAGAATGTACCAAAGCACCCACGGGTCAGCTTTGAGCAACTGGTTACAAGGCAGGGAGGGAGGGTGTTGGAGATGAGGGGAAAATTCCTGCAAGGGCTTCCCATCTCCTGTAACTTTGGAGGATGCTACAGAACATGGAAATCTTGGAAGGTGGGGGATGATCAGGAAATCACATTCCCAACCAGTGGAAATTCAGCTGCTCAGAGGGCAAGGTAGAAAAAGTAGGATTCACAAAAAAGGTCCCTTTTATCCTCAGCACTCACTGCAAGTGATAACATTCCAATCTTTCCCTCCATAAAACAGCCATTACAACTCAAAGTGACCACTGTGAGAAAAATGGGGAACACTTTCGTTTTACACAACGATGAATTGTAGATTGATTTGCAGACGAGAGATCACAGATGAACCTGGAGCTGGAGATTTACAAACAGCCAGAAATTGACCAATTCTGTTCAGAAATTATTTATCTGTCATTTACCTCTCACTTTCCCAGTGAGTGTTTGAGCAACTTGTTAGAAGGAAAAAACACATTGGGAGCTCATCGGCAGGAGGCTGCATTCTGTCTATGAAAAGGAGATATTCAATACAACCCTGAACGAGAGCATTTCTACTCAGCGAAAGTGAGGGCTTCCTGATGAAGGGCTTTTACCCGAAACATCGATTCTCCTGCTCCTCGGATGCTGCCTGACCTGCTGTGCTTTTCCAACACCACACTCTCAACTCAGGGCATTTCCACCACTACTCTCGTGTCAGTCACTGACTATCTTACCTTTTCAAAGGTGTCGTTCTCTTGATTTGCTGTGAACACCCTAAAGAGAAAAAAAGATTCATAAATATTTTGTAATATTATGAACAAATTTGTCACATTGTCTCCACAATTGGAAATGTTTCCCCCCCATACACTTTCATCCCTTTATCCTCAAGAACTCTAACTCCTTCTGAAAAACATTCCTTGCTTTGGCCTCAACTGCTTTCTGTGGCAGGGAACTCCACAGGATCACAGTAACTCCAAAGGGATTGCTCCCCATGTCAATCCTGAATGGCCTACCCAATATCCTTTGACAGTGACCATTGGTTCTTGTCTCCCCAGTCATTGGAAACATCTTTCCTACATTTACCTTGTCGGGTTTTATTGAAATTTCACACAATTCCCTGAGATCCCCTTCATTCTTCCAAACTCCAGTGAATATCATCCTAACCAATCCAATCTCTCTTCATACATCAGCCCTGAAAACCCAGGAGTCTGTCTGAGAAACCTTCATTGCACTCTGTCCAATGCCAGAACATCCTTACACAGATAAGGGGACCAGAACCTCACCCAATACTCCAGGTGTGGTTTCTCCAAGACCTTGTACAATTACAGCAAGACATTCCTGCTCCTGTATCAAAACTTCTCTCTCTGAAACCAAAATAAAACTGACAGAGATACGGAGGGAGAGGCCATGAAGAGAAGGATCAGAATTTAAACTTCTCAAGGTCTTCAGCACTGACATAACTGAGCTCAGGATTCTGAGGCCTTCAATATTCCTACGACATCCTGCCTGTTCAATTTGTTCAGTCAGAGCAAAGACAGGTCATGAGGGCAGTCCCAAAACAGACCAGTGCCTGAACATTGCACTCACTGCACAGGCCAGAAGAGGAGTCCATGTTACCATTCCTCCCCAAATATAGCTCTGTTACTCAGACTATCTGAGCCACCATGTCTATGCCTTTATCCTGCAAACTCTCGAAAGCCACTTGAACAATAAAGCACACAAGAATATTGTGGTGAACTGCAACTTCCTTTCTGTTCTGTTTGAGAGTCTGTACAAAGTGGGAATGAATGCAAAAGATGTGATTTGTTGTGATTCTATCAAATGGGAGTGAATGAAAATACATTTTCGCGCATTGAGATTCAACAGTGATGGGAGGATAATGGGAATTGATCCATCAGAGTTCAATAGAATGGGTTTGAATGGATCTCCTTGTGAAACATCCTCAATGTTAAATCACTCACAAGAAAGCTCCATCCCAGGCAACATCCTGGTGAATCTCCTGTGCACCCCTCCCTCTTGTTATGTCAGAACCATACTGTTTTATTAAACTTCATTCTCCATGAACCCACCTCCTTTGTTCCTGAAGTTGATGAAGATTATGAAGCAGATGGGCAGGATGAGAAGCATTGGAATGACCGGCAGATATACAGTGGTGGGCTCAGTCCTCTTCACTGGAAAACAGCAAGAACAGCATTATTCAGGAATACCTCCATGTTGCTGCAGTGAAACTTGTAGCAGGGTTACAGAGGAAGAGATTAAATGTATAAACAGGATGTTCTGCAATGGAGCAAACCAGTTCAACGCTCTCACCTGCTGTTACCCACAGACCAGGAATTTGCTCCCCTCCAAATACTTACCCAATTATCACCTGAAAGATCACTCTATGAAATTTATTTCCATTGGCCTTTCAGGCAGTGCATTGCAGATCAGAACAACTCCTGAAGGAGGCAACTGCTTAATTCTGTGACACAGAATATAAGGTTAGATGGATACTTTAAAACATTCGACAGGGTATTTCCTGGACCCAGCCTTGACTCACCAACACAAGGGCACCCATTACTGAGCACTGATCTACCATCCCACCCTGTCCTGTGTCCTACATGTAGACCAGACCAAGTAAGGAAGGCAGATTTCATACTGTAAAGGACCTGACTGAGTCAGATGAGCTTTCCCAACTATCAACAGTGGTCACATGTGACCATAAGGTTAGCTTTTCATTTAAATTCCAAATGTTTATAATTTCATTTATCATTCACCTTCTGCTGTGGTAGGATTTGAACCCATGGCCCCAGACATGAGGGTCTGGATTAGTTACCCAGTGACAGTAGCAGTATACTACCAACTCCTTTTATAACCCATGTGTGAATGCAGGGCTAGGATAGGTCCCACGTGGCTGTGATGCCTCACACAGTCAGATGGACACTTAAGGAATGTATTTGCACTGATGGAACTATTCCCGATGAAGGTGTGAACACTTTCAATGGAACCAAGAGGGACACATTAGTCTGCAGCACCGTCCTGCTCGAGGAGATGATCTCATTGTCAGCTTAACTTTGGATCGTTTGGGGATTGAACTGAATGTTCTGAGTGTGTCAATGCCTTTCAATACTGACATCAGAATGTACCTAAAAGGATCAACACATCAAATTACATTAAATGTTTAAAAAGTCAAATTTCAAACACAAAAGCAAAATACTGCAGGTGTTGGAAATTTGAAATAAAATCAAAATGCTGTAAATACTCAGCAGGCCAGACCGCACCTGCGGAGAGAAACAGGGTTAATATTTTAGTTTCAATGACCAAATCATTAAACATTTGCATAACCTGCTACACTCTCACTGTACACCCTCTTCAGACAGAATACTTTTTAATATTCATTCAATTACAGGATGAGAAGGACATTGGGTGGGGCAGCGTTTATTACCCATCCCTATTAGTTAAGAATAAACCACATTGCTGTGTCTGGAGTCAAAGGTAGGCCAGGCCAGGTTAGGATGACAGTTCCCTTCCTGAAGGATCATTAGTGAACCAGATGGGATTTTACAACAATAAACAGTGGTCACATAGTCAGCTTTTGACTCTTAATTTGAGAACTTTATTCATTTCAAATTCCACATCTGCCACGGTAGGATTTGGATCCTTCTGCCCAGAACATTACCTGGGTGTTGGATTAACCATCCATCGATAATACCATCAACTGTTGTCCCCCCACAATGATTTCTTACCATAAGCCCACACCCGAGTCACCTTCAGGCTCAGATACTGAGAATCAGGTTCTGACCTGTATTCCACCAGACACAGGTCAGTGTGATTGTCCCTCACACTCAGCTGGTTTATCCTGAGCGAGGCGTTTCCCTCCCATGAGTTCCCAATGACCTCGTACCAATTTCCACCGTGTCCAGTTGTCCACGTTCCCTGTGATTGGGCTGTAAATGTAACGATGTGTTGGTAGGGCTCCTTCCTCATCCAGGTAACAGTGGTCAGGGGAGGGTAGGACCTGGTCTTGAAGATACAGGGTAAAGTAACTGAATCTCCCTCTGTCCCAGTCACCACTGAGACATTTCCCTGAGCAGCTGAGGAAGGACGAACATCAGAATGGATGAGGTCAGTGCCCAGAAGTTCTGAATTCAGTTTGTTACATTTCTTTCAACTTCACAATAAGATGAGTAATTAAACACCCCACATATTTCTCACACGTCTGGACCAAGCTTTTATCGTTCCCTAAAGGAATCACCATGATGAAAATCACTCACTCTCCACCCCCTCATTTTGATTTACTCATTCATGGGATACTTACAGATTAGAAAATGGACTGAACCCACATGAATTCATTTATTCTGGGCCCAACATCCCTCCCAACTTCACTAAAAATGACTGTTTTTCATTCCCCAGCCCTATATTCCGGTCTGTGCTCCTTCACTCTGTCCTGAAATCCCATTCCAATGATTGAACATGTCTCTGTGTGAAGGTGAACATTCCTGATATTAACCTGAACATAGCCTTTCACTAATTCCCAACCGTAACCTATGTCATTAACACAGTTTGATTGAGGTCTGTTGAAGATTTCCTGCAGCACCAACCACTTCTTTGAGTTTTGGGGGATGGTGGTGTTGGGATGGGTGGGGAGGCAGGGGGAGGAATTAGCTCCATGCTGTACCCCCTTTATAAATTAATCATCCTCGAAAGAGGGAGGGTCTCTCCATCTCCATCCTTATGTGAAATGAGTTTCAGATTCACCCACATCCTCTCAGCATCTGCTCCCTCAAGACTCCTCAGGATCTTCCAAGTTTCAATAAAGTCACTTCTCAATCTTCAGCAATGAGCAGCCCCCAACTGGGTCTGAACCAATCAGGATGAGAAGGTAACAACACTCTGACATTCTCAGCCAATGAGAGGTAGGGAGGTGGCACTTCACACATTCTTGGCCAATGAGACCTGAAGTTCACAATGTGCTCACTCAGTGAGGGATTGGAAGATACTTGCCCTATCTTGTCCTCAGTCAATGCCAATCATTGGATTGACAACAAGAGGGAGGTCATTTAACCCATTGGGTCCTGGTTAGCTCCACATGGAACAATCCAGGTGAGACCCACCCATCTGCTCGATTCCCCCCCCAACCCCACAGGTTCACTTCCTTCAAGGGCCTATCAGGTTTAATTCTGAGATCAATGACTGTCTCCACACGCCCCTCTGCTGATGTTGGTGACTGTCAGTTGTCAGCCCTCACTGTGTAAACATTTCTCTCTCACATTCTCAATGCACCTTTTCTAAAGGAAATGCACAACAGAAATGTGGAGGCTGTTTAAGGGGCACTTGTTGCGAGTGTTGGATAACTTTGTCCTATTGAGACAGGCAAGGAATGGTAAGGTGAAGGAGCCTTGGATGACAAGAGAAGAGGAGCTTCTCATCAAGAGGAAGAAGGAAGCTTACGTAAGGTTGAGGAAGCAAGGATCTGGCACAGCTTTCGAGGATTACAGGGTAGCTAGGGAAGAACTCAAAAATGGACTGAAGGGAACTAGGAGGTGGCACAAAAAAGCCTTGGTGGGACGGATTAGGGAAAACCCAAAGGCATTCTATATTTAGATGAGGAATAGGAGAATGACCAGAGAGATGGTAGGGCCAATCATGGATAGTGGAGGGAACTCATGCCTGGAGTCTGAAGAGGTAGGGGAGGCCCTAAATGAGTTTTTTGCTTCAGTATTCACTCGAGATAGGGACCTTGTTGATAATGAGAACACTGTGGACTAGGTTAATAGGCTTGAGCAGATTGATGGTCAGAAAGTGGATGTGCTAGAAACTCTGGAAAGATAAGTGTCCAGGGCCAGATCAGTTATATCCACGGTTACTACGGGAAGCAAGGAATGAGATTGCTGCTCCTCTGGTGATGATCTCTGAATCCTCACTCTCCATGGGAGTAGTAATGGATGATTGGAGGGAGGCGAATGTTGTTCCTCTGTTCGAGAAAAGGAATAGAAAAATCTCTAGGAATTACAAACCTGTCAGTCTGATGTCTGTGGTAAGCTACTTACTGGAAAGGATTTATGACTATTTGGAAGAACATAGTTTGATTAGAGATTGTCACCGTGGTTTTGTGAGGGGCAGGTGCTGCCTCACAAGCCTGATTGGGTTCTTTGAGGATGTGATGAGATAAGTTGATGAAGGTCGAGCAGCGGATGTGGTGTTTATGGATTTCAGTAAGGCATTTGATAGTCAATTAATTCAGAAAATTAGGAGGTATGAGATACAGGGAAATGTGGCTGTCTGGATACAAAATTGGCTCGCTGAATGAAACAGCAAGTGGAAGTGGATGGAAAGTATTCCACCGAGAAGTCAGTGACCAGTGGTGTTCCACAGGGATCTGTTCTTGGGCCTCTGCTCTTTGTAGTTTTTACAATTGACGTGAATGAAGATGTATCAGGGTTGGTTAGTAAGTTTGCCGATGCCGGTGGTGTTGTAGTGGGTGTAGCGTGCTGTTGGAGGCTACAACAAGCCATTGGCAGATGCAGGTCTGGGCTGAGAAGCGGCAGATGGAGTTCAATCTGGATAAATGCGAAGTGGAGTATTTTGGAAGGTCAACTTTGAATGCAGAATACAAGGTTAAAGACAAGATTCTTGACAGTGTGGAGGAACAGAGGATCTTGGGGTCCATGTACATAGATCCCTCAATGTTGCCACCCAAGTTGATAGCATTGTGAAGAAGGCGTATGGTGTTTTGGTTTTCATGAATGGGGGGAATTGAGTTTCAGAGTTGCGAGGTTTTGCTTCAGCTCTATAAAATCCTGGTTAGACCACACTTGGAATACTATGTCCAGTTCTGGGTTGCCTCATTACTGGAAGGATGTAGATGCTTTCGAGAGGGTGCAGAGGAGATTTGCCAGGATACTCCCTGGATTGGATGACTTGTCTTATGAAGAGAGGTTGAGTGAGTGAGGGCTGTTTGCACTGGAGAGAAGCAGGAAGAGAGGTGACTTGGTAGAGGTATACAAGGTAATGAGAGGCATAGATAGAGTAGATAGCCAGAGACTCTTCCCAAGGCAGAAATGGCTGTCACAAGGGGTCATCATTTTAAGGTGATTGGAGGAAGGTATAGGGGAGATGTCAGAGATAGTTTTTTTATGCAGACTGGTGGATATGTGGAAGGCAGTGGTAGTAAAGTCAGAAACATTAGGGATATTCAAGCGACTGTTGGACAAACACAAGGATGGCAGAAGATTGAGGCAGTGGAGGGTATTTTGATCTAAGATTAAGATAAATGGTCAGCACAACATCGTGGGCTGAAGGGCCTATACTGTGCTGTACTGTTCTGTGTTCTATGTAACCTACAAGGCTATGGACCAAATGCTGGGAAGTTGGACAGGTGCAGACTTAGAGCGATGTTTTTGTTGGTGTAGACTGCATGGGCTCAAGGGCCTCTTCCATCCTGTCTAATTCTATAATTGTATGGATCAGCTTTCCTTATGGTTCCTTCCATAAGGAACAAAAATGGCAATAAGATGTTGTGGGAGTAATCTATGGGACCCATAGCAGTAGCTATATGGTGGGTGTCATGGACCGGGCCACATTCCCTCAAAACATTTCAGGAAGTTCGCCCAGACCCTAACTTATTGAGTTGTTTTAAGCAAATGTCGATTGGATAATCCAGGAGAGATGCAGATTGCCCAACCACTCACTTTTAAACAAAACAGTATTTATTCACACATGAACAAAAGAAAAACACATTTAGAATCCCAGAACTATTTAAAAACCCATCTGCCTCTATTGCAACTTAATGATGCTGTTCCAAATACTTGAAATGTCCCCATAAACACTCTCTTGGCAAAAAAGCTACAATCAAATACTGGTTCACACAGGAGAGATGTCAGAGAGAGAGAGAGAGAGAGAGAGAGAGAGGATCAACATGGTACTGTCTCTTTGACCAGCAACCTTAAAAAACTGACTGCTTGCTAAACCAAACCAAACCAGAAAAAGCTGAGCTGGAATAACTGGCCATTCCCTTTCATTGCATAAATCTTTTCTGTTTTAATTTGAAAGCCTATTTCCTGAGGCAGTATCTGTTACCTATAATCAAATAGGCCCTAAAACATCTCTTTTTACAACCCCTCTCAAAAAGCCAAGGACAGAATATCCTTGTTAAAGGAGCAGTATTGTCACAGTGGGGAAGGGAATAAATCAGCAGATTGTAAAGGCATGTAGCAGAGGCAGTACGTTAACCATGGGTGACTTTAATCTTCATGCACATTGGGATAGTCAGATTAGGAGATGGAGCCATGAGGAAGAACTCAGAGACATATTGAAGGCAGTCTCTGAGAACAATGTGATGTGGATTCAACCAGGGATCCGGTTAGTTTGGGTTTGGTGATGTGTCATGATTCAAGTTTAATAACTGATGCCAGAGTGAAAGATACCCTGGAATCTGTCACCATAACACGATAGATTTGAGTATTCAGTTTGAGGGAGAGGACCTTGTGTTGACAGCTACTGTGCTTAGCTTATCGAAGGGAATGAGAGCAGGACTGGCTGGAGCGGTCTGCAGAAGCAGTTTAGCAGCAAAAACAGCTGAGGAACAATGGCAGACTTGTAACAAAATACTTCATGGCTCCACAGCAAAGGGACAATACAGTGAGGAGAAGCATTCTGGGAAGTGGATAAGCCTATCAGGATTAACCAGGGAAATTCAGTATAGTATCAGGTTGAAAGAAGGAACATATAACGTGACAAATACTCATGGGAAACCAAAGAAATTTTAACAACCAACGAAAGATGATCGAGTTGTAATAAGGTCAGAGAAAATACTCTCTGAGTGTAAACTTGCAAGTAAAATCATGAGAGAGAGAGAGAGAGAGAGTGTGAATGAGAGAGAGAGAGAGGGAGTGAGAGTGAGAGTGAGAGAGTGAGAGAGAGAGAGTGAGAGAGAGAGAGTGAGAGTGAGTGAGAGAGAGAGAGAGAGAGTGAGAGAGAGCGAGAGAGCAAATATCTAAAAAGGAAGAAAAGGTCCAGAGTGACCATAGGCCCCTTCGAGAGTAAGGGCTGGGAAATAATCATCAGGAACCAAGAAATGGGAGAGGAATTAAATTAATCATTTTTAGCAGTTTTCACAGTAAAAGGCATGAACAGCATCCCAAACTTAATAACTATTCAAGGGCAAAAGGACAAGAATAAAGACAATAGCTACAATTATGCTATTTTGGAAATTGTAGGGAGTGTTGGGCTCTCAGTGGAAGGCAGTACGGACAGCCAACTTTCTGGGACTGAGCCTGGCTCGACTGTAACGGGGGTAGGTCAGGTTCCAAGTGAGTTTCTAGTCAGAGGCACAGATAGTCGTTTCAGTGGCCTGCAGTGAGATATCAGAATGGTGTTTTGCCTCCTCAGTGCCAAGGTCAAGACAGTCTCGGAGAGGGTGCAGAATATTCTTAAAGGGAGTGGGGCGACCAACAGGAGGTCGTTGTACACATTAGAACCAATGAGATAGGAAGAGAAAAAGATTGGATTGTGAGGAGAGAATATAGTAAGATAGGTAGGAGACTAAATAGGAGGTCCTTGAGTACAGTAATATTTGGATTATTCCTGGTACCACGTGCAAGTGATCATAGGAATAGGAGGATAAAGCAGATAAATGATTGGCTGAGGAGCTGGTATAGGGAAGAATACAAACTTTCAGATCATTAGAGTCTCTTCTGGGATAGAAGTGCCCTGTATAAGAAAGACGAGTTGGAGCTGGACAGGAAGGGGAGATTTACTGGAGCCAACCAGGACGGAGGTGAAAGGTGAGGGTTGTGGGGGGTTACAGGGTGATAGTGAGAAAAGGGATCATTCTGAGATGGTGCACTTGGGAAAAGGAACAAGTCAAGTAGTCAGTACAGGCAGGTGCAAAGTAGAGAACAAGATCGAACTGATCAATTAGCATGCACTTATTTCAATGTAAGCAGACTGAGATGTGAGGCAGATGAACTCAGGGCATGGTTGGGAAGATGAGACTGGGATATCACAGCTATTACAGAAACATACCGCAGGGATGGTCAGGACTGACAGCTTCATGTTCCACGATTATATCAATGATTTGGATTTGAATACAGGAGCTATGTTTAGTAAGTTTGCAGATGACACCAAAATTGGTGGTATACTGAACAGCAAAGAAGGTTATCTCAGAGAAAAACAGGATTTTGATCAGATAGGACGATGGGCCGAAGAATGGCAGATACAGTTTAATTTAGAAGAATGTGAGATGTTACCTTATAGTCGGGCAAATCAGTGCAGGCCTTCTACACTTAGTGGTAAGGTCCAGGGGAGTGTTGCTGAACAATGAGGTCTTGTTCTTTGAAGGTGGAGTCACAGGTAGACAGGTTACTGAAGAGGGTGTTTGGTACGCTTGCCTTTCTTGGTCAGTGCATTGAGTATAAGAGTTGGGAGTTCATGTGGATACTCAACAGGAAACTGGCTCGGCCACTTTCGAAATACTGCATTCACTTCTAGTCTCCCTGCTTTCAGAAAGATTTTGTGAAATTCAAAAAGGTTCAGGAAGTATATGGGAGGATGTTGCCAGGGTTGGAGTGTTTGAATATAGGGAGAAGCTGAATAGGTTTGGGCTGTTTCCCCGGGTGCATCAGAGGCTGAGGGCTGAGCTTTTAGAACTTCATAAAATCATGTGGGGCATGGATGGGGTGAATAGTCAAGGTCTTTTCCCGAGGGTACGGGAGTCCAAAACTAGAGGGCAGAGGCTTAAGGGGATAGGGGAAAGATTTAAATGGGACCTTTTACGTGCAGAGGGTGGTGCCTGTATGAATAGGAGGGTTTAGAAGGATAAGGGCCAAGTGCTGTCAAATGAGACTCGATTAATTAGAATACCTGGTTGCCGGCGACGAGTTGGGCTGAAGGGTCTGTTTCCATGCTGTACATGTCTGTATGTCTAATACCTATCATGACAGAAAAACCACGAAGGAAACGGATGGAGTTAAAGACCAATTAGTCCCCTGGACCTGACTGGATGCATCTAGGGTATTAAAGGAAGTTATTGAAGAGACAATAAACGCACAGGTGTTAAACTTCCAAGAATCTTTGGAAAGTTCCCAGAGAATTGGAAATCTCCCAAAATAACACTCTTGTTTTTTCAAGGAAAGGAGACAGAAAACAAAGTAACCCAATGTGTCCATCACTTGGAGTTCTGAAGCAATGTGGTCTCACTGGGGATGGCGGATGTTTCCTTTCAAGATGGCAGGAAAAAAGAAGTGACTGCATCAGGCAGCAGGCTGGATATAGTTTACTGGCACATTGCTACAAGGTTTCCATCAACTACAGTAACAAGCATCTGTTTAGACTTCTGTAGGTCACTGTGTGGATAGCTGAGTACAATACATGATGGAATGCCCTGCAAATTGGGAGAAGGAGAGGGAGAATTGGGGGCGTAATTTGAGATAAAGACATCTGCAAAAATGAAAGTGAAAAAATGTGGGTGCAGAAAATTGGAAATAAAAAGAAAGTGCTGGAGAAACTCAGCAGGTCTGGCACCCTGTGTGGAGTAAGAAACAGAGTTAACATTTCAGGCCAATAACTTTCCATCAGTGAGTAAAGCACAGATACGTTGCTCCAAGTGTTGTGTTTGAAGCAAATTAAGCATTTCCACGGCATAGTCTTGGCAATCTCATCAGGAAAATAGACAAGGCCTTTTTCCTGGTGTGGGAAAGTGTAGAACTAGAGGGTATAAGTTTAGGGTGAGAGGGGAAACATTTAAAAGGGACATAAGGGGCAACTTTTTCATGCTGAAGGTGGTGCATGAATGGAATGAGATGCCAGAGGAAGTGGTGGAGGCTGGTATCATTACAAAATTTAAAAGGCATCTGGATAGGTGTATGAATAGGAAGGGTTTAGAGAGACATGGCCCAAGCACTGGCAAAAGGGATGAGATTAATTTAGGAAATCTGGTCAGCATGGATGGGTTGGACTGAAGGGTCTGTTTTTGTGCTGTACATCTCTATGACTCTGTAGACCAATTAGTTAATGTCTGTTATTGGGAAAATGTGAGATCAAAACTAAGGATGTCTTGGCAGAACTTTTAGAAATGTATAATATGATCAAGCAGAGTCAACATGACTTCATAAAGGTAAATTATCTTGAATTCTTTGAGTGGTGACTAGCTGGATAAATAAAGGGGAATCGGTGGATGTTTCATATGTTTTTAGAAGATATTTCATAAGGTGCAACACATTAAGCTCCTTAATGCGATTAGATTCTATGGTGCTGGTAGTAGTATATGAACATGGATAGAGAATTGACTAACTGATAGAAAACAGAGAGTTGGGATAAGGCAGGAGTGATATCCAGCCTGCAAACTGTAATTAGTGGTGTATCATAGGATCTGAGATGGGGCCACATTTACTATAATATACATTAATGATTTGGATGAGGTCAGTGAATGTACTGTAGCCAAGTTTGCTGATGACAAAAATGTAGGTGAGAAGGCAAGTGATGAGGATGAAATAAAGAAGCTGCAGAGAGATGTCGACAGGTTAAAAAAGTGGGAAAAACTTGATAATTGGAATATAATGTGGAAAATGTAAGGTTATACATTTGGCACAAAGAATAGAGAGGCTGAATATTCGTGAAACAGAGAAAGCCTGCAGAAAGTTACAGAACAGAAGAATATGGAGGTTTCACAAAAACATTCAGCAGAGAGTAGGGAAGGTCAATGGAATGCTGACCTTTATTTCAAATGGAATAGAATTTTAAAGTGGGGAGGTTTTACCAGACACTAGTTAGCTCACAGCTGGAATATTGTGGATAGTTTTGGTCCCTTATCAAAGGAAAGTGAAACTGGCATTGGAGGCAGTCCAGAGAAGATTCAATTAGTTGATGCCAGGTCGGGAGGGGCTGTCTTATGGGCAGCGTTTGACAAGATTGAGCCTGTACTTGATGGATTACAGAAGAATGAAGAGTGACCAAATTGAGACATTAAAGATGCTTCGGGTGCTTGATAAGGTGGATGCAGCGTGGTTGTCCCCCTTGTCAGGAACAGAGGGCATCAGCTCACAATGAGGGGTTACACATTTCAGATGAGAGGAATGTTTTCTCTGAGTGGGTAGTGAATCTCTGGGCTACTTTACCACAGACAGCAGTTAATGTTGGGTCATTAAGTATAGCCAAGGCTGAGATAGATAAAATTTTAATCATTCATGGAATCGAGGATTGTGAAGATAAAGCAAGAATGGGGAATTGACGTTTATCATCTCAGTCATGATCTCATTGAATGTAGAACAGACTCAATGGGCTGAATGGCCTTCTTCTGTTCCTATGTCTTATGGGCTACCTGCCTCAGTTGTCAACACCTCCATTTCTGAAACCTGTAAATCCCATTTGCTTTTCCAACCACATTCTCAACATGTAAAGACATCTTCAAAAATGGATGCACTCTGACCACCGACTTCCTTTATCCAGATCCATCCTTGAGATCCCTGTCATTGACTCCATATTGCCCATAGGGAATATGGAACCAGTTGGATCTTGGAGCTTGCATCCTTGGTGATGTTTTCTCTGGTCCCTACGTCAGAACACTGAAGCCAGTTTGAACACAACAAATTAGGGTGTTGATGGGAGACTGTGGGAAGTTTCAGACACAGTGGTGGAATGGTCCATAAATCCCAGCCGCATCTCTCTCTCTCTCTCTCTCTCTCTCTCTCTCTCTCTCTCTCGCTGTCTCCTTCTCACTGTCTCCTGCCTGAGACCAACTGAAAGAACCCAAGAGAAGGAGCCAACCCAAGTGCTCCCAGTCCAGGTGAACCCTGTTCCCATGGAGCTATCGGGACAGTGACACCATCCAAACATTGTTCCTTCCCTTCAACTTCCAGCTTTGTGGAGGCTTTGTTTGAAAATTATCAATATTGAGCTCCACACGACACTGATAGGAACTAGCATCCTGCTGGCTTAGTCCCTCCATCGTTACTGAGACATCTTTGTTGGTGAGACTCCTCATGAATCTGAACGATTCCCACCGTCCCGCTGTCTCACATTCTCACACAGCTCACCCTGGTAATGGTCTGGACCAGGATATGTACAGGTAAAGATAACACCTGTGCCAGATTTAATCCATATGACGGAGCCGGTGAGTGTGAGGTGAGTGTCAGGGTTGGTGAAGCTGCAGGGTAAGACAGCGGAGCCTCCTTCCTCAGCCCTCACTCCATCCATGACTGTCATTGACCAATCAAGGGCCAATCAAGGGCAGTAGTGGGAAGCTGTGTGTGGAGTCAAAGAAGACAGGGGAAGCACTAAATGAATATTTTTAAACAGTATTCACTCTAGAAAACAACAATGTTGTCGAGGAGAATACTGAGATCCAGGCTACTAGACTAGGTGGGATTGAGGTTCACAAGGAAGAGGTGTGAAAATAGATAAGTCCTCTGGGCTGGATAGGATTTATCCTAGGATCTTCTGGGAAGCCAGAGAGGAGATTGCCGAGACTTTGACATTGATCTTTAAGTCGTCATTGTCTACAGGAATAGTACCAGAATACTGGAGGATAGCAAATATGGTTCCCCTGTTCAAGAAGGGGAGAAGAGACAACCCTGGTAATTATAGACCAGTGTGCCTTACTTCAGTTGTTGGTAAGGTGTTGGAAAAGGTTATAAGAGATAGGATTTATAATCATCTAGGAAAGAATAATTTGATTAGGGATAGTCAGCACGGTTTTGTGAAGGGTAGGTCGTACCTCACAAACCTTATTGAGTTCTTTGTGAAGGTATCCAAATAGGTAGATGAGAGTAAACCGGTTGATGTGGTGTATATGGATTTCAGCAAAGCATTCGATAAGGTTCCCCACAGTAGGCTATTGCACAAAATGCGGAGGAATGGGATTGTGGGAGATAAAGCAGTTTGGATCAGTAAATTGGCTTGCTGAAAGAAGACAGAGGGTGGTGGTTGACGGGAAATGTTCATCCTGGAGTCCAGTTATTAGTGATGTACTGCAAGGGTCGGTGTTGGGTCCACTGCTGTTCATCATTTTTACAAATGACCTGGATGAGGGCGTAGAAGGGTGCGTTAGTAAATTCGCAGATAACACTAAGGTGGATTTGTGGATAGTGACAAAGGATGTTGTAGATTACAGAGAGACATAGATAAGCTGCAGAGATCGGCTGAGAGATGGCAAATGGAGTTTAATAAGGACAAATGTGAGGTGATTCACTTTGGTCGGAGTAACCGGAATGCAAAGTATTGGGCTAATGGTAAGATTCTTGGTAGTGTAGATGAGCAGAGAGATCTCAGTGTCCAGGTACACAGATCCTTAAAAGTTGCCACCCAGGTTGACAGGGTTGTTAAGAAGGAATACAGTGTTTTAGCTTTCATTAATAGAGGGATCGAGTTCCGGAACTATGAGGTTATGCTACAGCCATACAAAACTCTGGTCTGGCCGCACTTGGAATATTGTGTACAATTCTGGTCACCACATTATAAGAAAGATGTGGAGACTTTGGAAAGGGTGCAGAGGAGATTAACCAGGATGTTGCCTGGTATGGATGGAAGGTCTTACAAGGAAAGGCTGAGGGACTTGAGGCTGTTTACATTAGAGAGAAGAAGGTTGAGAGATGACTTAATTGAGAGACGTAAGGCAATCAGAGAGTTAGATAGGGTGGACAGGGAGAACCTTTTTCCAAGTATGGTGATGGCGAGCACGAGGGGGCATAGCTTTAAATTGAGGGGTGGTAGATATAGGACAGATATCAGAGGTAGTTTCTTCACTCAGAGAGGAGTAAGGGTATGGAATGCTTTGCCTGCAACGATAGTAGATTCGTCAACTTTAAGTGCATTTAAGTCGTCATTGGACAAACATATGGACGTACATGGAATAGTGTAGGTTAGGTGGGCTGCAGATTATATGACTGGTCTGCGCAATATCGAGAGCCGAAGGGTCTGTACTGCGCTGTAATGTTCTATGTTCTAACCCTTAGCAGAAACCACTATGAGGGGAAAGACAGGGAGAGAGAGGATATGAACACAGCACTGGGACAGATATCAGTGTGTGGGACTGAAACTTGGAGACTCTATTCTGAGTGTTATTTAGAGAGACCAGGTTTCGCAGCTATAATGAGAGGTAGTGAACACATAGTAATGTAAATTCATGAGCAATCCAATACACTGGGGACAGAGTTTCAGTTCCCACCATGGCAGCTGCTGGAAATTCAATTCAGTTATTTCATCAGGAATTAAATACCAGTCTAATGGGAACCATGAAACCATGATCAATTGTTGGAAAAAATCCATCTGGTTCACTGACGTTCTTTAGAGAAGGGAAATACCCAGTCTGACCTGCATGTGACTCCAGTCCCACAACAACTGATTAGACTCTGAAACTCCCACATCAATGGCAAAGGGAGACACTAAGTTGGATGAAACCAGTAAAAATGTGAAAGGAAAGTTATCGGTATGTGCAGCATAGAACCAGACCCTTCAGTCCAACTTGTCCATGCCCATCAGATATCCTGAATATCTTTTCTGAACTCTTTTGAGTTTCTCAGCATCTTTCCTCCAGCAGGGAGGCCAGAAATGAATGGAGTATTCCAAAAGTGTCTAACCAGCATCCTGTACAGCCATGACAAGACCTCCTCATTCCTATACTCAGTGCATTCAACAATAAAGGTGACTTTACCAAATTAACCAGTCTACCCTTTGACTCCACTTTCAAAGAACTGTGAACCTGCACTCCAAGTTCTCTTTGTTTGGCAACACTCCCCAGTACCTTACCAGTAAGTGTATAAATCCTGCCCTAATTTGCCTAAATAAAATGCAACACCTCAAATTTATTTAAGTTAAACTCCATCTGCCACTCCTCAGCCCATTGGCCCATCTGATCAAAGTCCCATTCTACACTGAGATAACCCTCTTTGCTGTCAACTCCACCTCCAATTTTGGTGTCATCTGGAAACTGACTGACCATTTCTCTGATATTCCCATCCAAGCCATTTATATAAATGACAATAAGCAGTGGATCCAGCACCGATCCTTGCAGCACACCGCTGGGAACAGGCCTCCAGTCGAAAAAGCAATCCTGCGCCACCACACTCTGTGTCCTATCTTCAAGCCAGTTATGTATCTGATTTTGAGTGCGAGCAGCAGCTGAGTTTAAATGAACCCGGAAGGCTACAGCTCAGGTAAGACAATTTGTTTTAAAATTACTTACCGGTAACGGGCAGCGGTGGTTTTTTTTCTTCACAGAAAGAGCGGGAGCAGCAGGGGGAAGTGACGATGACCAGAGGGGCAGCCAGGACCCGGAAGCTGGTGTAGCGCAAGCTTACCTGGGTAGGTATTTTTTCGTATAAAATCGTGCAGGAGAGGAACCTGAGGCACTCCAGAGGTAGTGTCTCCCGCCCGCCCTCCTCCTCTAACCTAATAATAAGACCCGTTGTGGTAAGCAGGTAAGTGCTGCATTTTGCTTGTTCTATTCTTTAGACCTAGTTTTTTTTTAAAAGGTTACTTTGAGAGCGAGGCAGTGAAGGCAGTGCAATGTTCCTCTTGCAACATGTTTGAGGTGAGGAATGCCATGGTCGTCCCTATTGATTACACTTGCAGGAAGTGCACCCATCTCCAGCTCCTCCAAGACCATGTTAGGGAACTGGAGCTGGAGTTGGATAAACTTAGCATCATTCGGGAGGCAGAGAGGGTCATAGATCGGAGCTTTATGGAAGTAGTAACTCCAAAGATTGCAGACAGATGGGTGACAGTGAGAGAGACTGGGAGGAAGCAGCCAGTGCAGGGACCCCCTGCAGCCGTTCCCCTCAAGAACAACTATACCGTTTTGGATACTTGTGGGGGGGATGACTTACCAGGGGTTCGCAATGGGGTTCAGGCCTCTGGCACGGAGCCTGTCCCCGTTGCTCAGAAGGGAAGGGTGGAGAAGAGCAGAGCAATAATAATTGGGGACTCGATAGTTTGGGGCACAGATAGGCTGTTATGTCGGGGCGAGAGAGACTCACGTTTGGTATGTTGCCTCTCAGGTGCAAGGGTACGTGATGTCTCTGATCGTGTTTTCCGGGTCCTTAAGGGGGAGGGGGAGCAGCCCGAAGTCGTGGTCCACATTGGCATCAACGACATAGGTAGGAAGAGGTCTGAGGATGTTAGGCAGGCTTTCAGGGAGCTAGGTTGGAAGCTCAGAGTTAGAACGAACAGAGTTGTTGTCTCTGGTTTGTTACCCGTGCCACGTGTTAGAGAGTCAAAGAATAGGGAGAGAGAACAGTTAAATGTGTGGCTACAGGGATGATGCAGGAGGGAGGGATTCCGGTATCTGGATAACTGGGGTTCTTTCTGGGGAAGATGGGACCTCTATAAACAGGATGGTCTACACCTGAACCTGAGGGGCACCAGTATCTTTGGGGGGAGATTTGCTAGTGCTCTTGGGGGGGGGGTTTAAACTAACTCTACAGGGGCATGGGAACCTAGACTGAAGCTTTAGGGTGCAGGACCTGGAGTGTAGGGAGGTTAGGAACATGGCATCAATCTCAAAGGAGGGTGCTTGTAAACAGGAAAGTGGCTTGAAGTGTGTAAACTCCAATGCAAGGAGTATACGAAATAAGGTAGGTGAACTTGCAACGTGGGTTGGTACCTGGGATTTCGATGTTGTGGCTATTACGGAGACATGGGTAGAACAGGGACAGGATTGGCTGTTGCAGGTTCCAGGGTTTAAATGTTTTAGTAGGGTCAGAGGTGGGAGTAAAAGAGGGGGAGGTATGGCATTGCTTGTCAAAGATCGTATTACAGCGGTGGAAAGGACGATGGATGAAGACTCGCCATCTGAGGTAGTTTGGGCTGAGGTTAGGAATAGGAAAGGTGAGGTTACCTTGTTAGGAGTTTTCTACAGGCCTCCTAATAGTCCGAGAGATGTAGAAGAAAGGATTGCGAGGATGATTCAGGAGAAGAGTGAAAGTAATAAGGTGGTTGTTATGGGGGACTTTAACTTTCCTGATATTGACTGGGAAAGCTATAGCTCGAATTCGTTAGATGGGTCGGTGTTTGTCCAATGTGTGCAGGAGGGTTTCCTCACACAATATATAGACAGGCCAACAAGAGGTGAGGCCATACTGGATTTGGTTCTGGGTAACGAACCAGGCCAGGTGTTAGAATTGGAGGTAGGTGAGCACTTTGGGGACAGTAACCACAATTCGGTGACTTTTACTCTAGTGATGGAGAGGGATAAGTGTGCACTGCAGGGCAAGAGTTATAGCTGAGGGCAGGGAAATTATGACGCAGTGAGGCATGACTTAGGGCGCGTGGCTTGGAAAAGTAGGCTTCAAGGCAAGGGCGCAATCGATATGTGGAGCTTGTTCAAGGAGCAACTATTGAGTGTCCTTGATAAGTATGTACCTGTCAGGCAAGGAGGAAAGGGTCGTGTGAGGGAGCCATGGTTTAATAAGGAATTGGAATCCCTTGTTAAAGGGAAGAGGGCAGCCTATGTAAAGATGAGGCATAAAGGTTCAATTGGGGCGATTGAGAGTTATAAGGTAGCCAGGAAGGATCTGAAGAGAGAGCTAAGAGCAGCAAGGAGGGGACATGAAAAGTCCTTAGTTGGTAGGATTAGGGAAAACCCAAAGGCTTTCTATAGGTATGTCAGGAATAAAAGAATGACTAGGGTAGGAATAGGTCCAGTCAAGAATAGTAGTGGGAAGTTGCATGTGGAGGCTGAAGAGATTGGGGAGACACTGAATGAATTCTTTTCGTCAGTATTCACTCAGGAACAGGACATTGTTGCCGATGTGAATATTGAGTCACAATTAATTAGAATGGATGGCTTTGAGGTATGTAGGGAAGAGGAGTTGGAAATTCTGGAAAGGGTGAAAACAGATAAGTCCCCTGGGCCTGATGGCATTTATCTTAGGATTCTCTGGGAAGCAAGGGAGGAGATTGCAGAGCCATTGGCCTTGATTTTTATGTCCTCATTTTCTACAGGAATAGTGCCAGAAGACTGGAGGATAGCAAATGTGGTTCCCTTGTTCAAGAAGGGGAGGAGGGATAACCCTAGTAACTATAGGCCGGTGAGCCTCACTTCTGTTGTGAGCAAATTCTTAGAGAGAATTGTAAGGGATAGGATTTATGAACATCCGGATAGGAATAATGTGATCAAGGATAGTCAGCATGGCTTTGTGAAGGGCAGATCGTGCCTTACAAACCTTATTGAATTCTTTGAGAAGGTGACTAAGGAGGTGGACGAGGGTAAAGCAGTAGATGTGGTGTATATGGATTTTAGTAAGGCGTTTGATAAGTTTCCCCATGGTAGGCTACTGCAAAAAATACGGAGGTATGGCATTGCGGGTGAGTTGGAGGTTTGGATTAGGAATTGGCTGGCTGGAAGAAGACAGAGGGTAGTAGTTGATGGTAAAGGTTCATCTTGGAGTGCAGTTACTAGCGGTGTTCCGCAAGGATCTGTTTTGGGACCATTGCTGTTTGTCATTTTTATAAATGACCTGGAGGAGGGGCTAGAAGGTTGGGTGAGCAAGTTTGTGGATGATACGAAAGTCGGTGGAGTTGTTGACAGTGAGGAAGGATGTGGCAGGTTACAGCGGGATAGAGATAAGCTGCAGAGCTGGGCAGAAAGGTGGCAAATGGAGTTCAATACGGGTAAGTGTGAGGTGATTCACTTTGGTATGAGTAACAAAAAGATGGGGTACTGGGCTAATGGTTGGATACTTGTTAGTGTGGATAAGCAGAGGGATCTTGGTGTCCATGTACATGGATCTCTGAAAGTTGCCACCCAGGTAAATAGTGCTGTGAAGAAGGCACATGGCGCACTGGCTTTTATTGTTAGAGGAATTGAGTTCCGGAGTCCTGAGGTCATATTGCAGTTGTATAAGATTCTGGTGCGGCTGCATCTGGAGTACTGTGTGCAGTTTTGGTCGCCAAAATATAGGAAGGATGTGGAGGCACTGGAACGGGTGCAGAGGAGGTTTACCAGGATGTTGCCTGGTATGGCAGGAAGATCATATGAGGAAAGGCTGAGGCACTTGGGGCTGTTTTCATTGGAGAAAAGAAGGTTTAGGGGTGACTTGATAGAGGCGTACAAGATGATTAGGGGTTTAGATCGGATTGACCATGAGAACCTTTTTCCACGTATGGAGTCAGCTATTACGAGGGGGCATAGCTTTAAATTAAGGGGTGGTAGGTATAGGACAGATGTTAGGGGTAGATTCTTTACTCAGCGAGTCGTGAGTTCATGGAATGCCCTGCCAGTATCAGTGGTGGACTCTCCCTCTTTATGGACATTTAAACGGAAATTGGATAGGCATATGGAAGATAGTGGGCGAGTGTGGGTTAGGTGGCCTTGGATCGGCGCAACATCGAGGGCCAAAGGGCCTGAACAGCGCAGTATTTTTCTATGTTCTATGTTCTATGAATGGCTAGTTCCCCCTGTATTCCATGTGATCTAACCTTGTTAACCAGTCTATCATGCAGAACCTTGTCAAAGACCTTGCTGAAGCCCATTGAGGCCATGTCCACCACTCTCCATTCATCAATCATCTTCATCACTCCTTCATAAAACTCAATGAGTCATGCTCTGTCTGAACATGTCCTACTGCTCTACACATTATCAGGAGCTACACAAATGTAGAAGAATCCCAGTAGGATCACCCTAACACCCAAAGTGCCTGACAGACTGCTCCTCAGGACAGAAGTGAGCCACACCAGGATTCTTCAGTAACAGTTAAAATAATTCCATTAATTAATAATTCCACTAATAAGAGCAGTGAAAGAAAAGGAGTTTTAATTAATGCTCCTGAACTGCGCCCCTTCAAAACCACACACACACACACACAACACACACACAACCACAATTAAGACAGAGAAAAGATAAATGATTTATATTTCTACCATGAGTGAAAAAAGAATGTAGACAGGGTAACAGGCTAAACAGAACGCTGAAAATAAAAGTCCTGACCACAAGATGGAAGGATCGCTCTCTCTCACAGTCCTTGTGTTGTTTCGCAGCAATGAGATGCTGTGTTCTGGACAGTGATGGGCATACTTCAAATCCAACGCCCAATCAGGTGAACTCAGGACTTTTCTTTCCAGATTACTTGTGGTTTCTCTGCTTTTCTCTACAGTGATGGGGGAGAGGCAGAGCTGGCTGCTTTCTCTCTGTAGGCTCTAGATACTTTACACTTTCAGACACTCCAGGAACGTATAGCTTTGTAACAGCACAGTTCAACCAATCAGACAGCAGTTGCTAAGCAGACTTTTCTTAAACTCAAAACATTATCATGAAGTCCAATGGCATCAGGACAAACATGAGCAAGGGAATCTCCGGATGACTACCCACTGCCACAATGCCCCCACTCCCAGGCTTCTGATCATGTTTATCACCACTTGGAGGAAGCACTGAGGTCAACACTGGCACAGAATGTACTCTGGGTGGGAGACGTCACTGTCCAACACCAAGACAGACTCAGCAGCTTTCCTACTGCCTGAGCTGGTGGAATCTGAAATGACATAGCTCTTGGACTGGGTCTGTGGCGGGTGGTGAGGGAACCAACAAGAGAGAGAAGCTTGACCTTGTCCTCAGGCGTCTATCTGCCTATTATAGGATTGGGAGGAGTAACTACCACACAGTCCCATGGAGACAAAGTCCCATCATCACATTGAGGTACATCCCCATCGTGTATGGCACTAGCCCTGTGTTAAATAGGACAGTCTTTGAACAGATCGAGCAAATCAGTTCTGGGATCCCTGATGCACTGTGGGCCATCAGTACAGCAGAATTGGGCTGTAACACAACCTGTAAACCCATGGCCTGTAATATTCCCCCACTCAGCCATTAACATCAAGTCAGGACATCAATCCTGGTTCAATGAACAATGCAGGAGAGGACGCCAGGAACAGCACCATCAAACCTGAAAATGAGATGTCAGCTATAAAACAGGGTTACTTCCGTGTCAAACAGCATGAGCAGCAATTGATGCTCTGGGGTAAGTGATTCCACTGTCAGTGCATCAGATATAAACTCAGCAGATCTGTCACATGCAGTTATGAATGGTTGAGGACAATTAAGCAACTAACAGGAATATGAGTCTCCACAAATAGACAATAGACAATAGACAACAGGTGCAGGAGTAGGCCATTCTGCCCTTTGAGCCTGCACCACCATTCAATATGATCATGGCTGATCATCCTTAATCAGTATCCTGTTCCTGCCTTATCTCCATAACCCTTGATTCCACTATCCTTGAGAGCTCTATCCAACTATTTCTTAAATGAATCCAGAGACTGAGCCTCTGGGGCAGAGCATTCCACACACCCACCACTCTCTGGGCGAAGATGTTTCTCCTCATCTCTGCCCTAAATAGTCTACCCTGTATTTTTAAGCGGTGTCCTCTCGTATGGCACTCACTCATCAGCGGAAACATGTTTCCTGCCTCCAGAGTGTCCAATCCTTTAATTATCTTATATGTCTCAATAAGATCCCCTCTCAGTCTTCTAAACTCAAGGGTATACAAGCCCAGTTGCTCCAGTCTTTCAGCGTAAGGTAGTCCCACCATTCCAGGAATTGACCTCGTGAACCTATGCTGCACTCCCTCAATAGCCACAGTGTCTTTCCTCAAATTTGGAGACCAGAACTGCACACAATACTCTAGGTGTGGTCTCACCCCAGTGTCCTGTACAGCTGCAGAAGAACCTCTTTGCTTCTGTACTCAATCCGTCTTGTTATGAAGGCCAGCATGCTATTAGCCTTCTTCACTTCCTGCTGTACCTGCATGCTTACCTTCATTGACTGGTGTACAAGAACACCCAGATCTCTTTCTACTGCCCCTTTTCCTCACTTAACTCCATTTAGGGAGTAATCTGCCTTCCTGTTCTTCCCACCAAACTGGATAACCATAAATTTATCCACATCAAACTGCATCTGCCCACTCCCCTAACCTGACCAGGTCACCCTGTAATCTCCTAGCATCCTCCTCACATTTCATCCTGCCACCCCGCTTATTATCATCAGCAAATTTGCTCATGTTATTACTCATAACATCTTCTATATTATTAATATATATTGTAAAAAGCTGCGGTCCAGCACTGATCCCCGCGGTACCCCACTGGTCACTGCCTGCCATTCCAAAATGCAGTCATTTATCATTACACTTTGCTTCCTGTCAGCCAACCAACTTTCAATCCAAGTTAGTACTTTGCCCCCAATACCATGCACCCTAATTTTGCTCACTAACCTCCTCAAAACATTCCAGAAGATTAGTCAAACATGATTTCCCCTTCACAAATCCATGCTGACTCTGACCTATCCTGTTACCACTATCCAGATGTGTCGTAATTTCGTCCTTTATATTAGACTCCAGCATCTTTCCCACGACTGAGACCAGACTAACTGGTCCATAATTGCCTGCTTTCTCTCTCCCACCTTTCTTAAAACCACCTTCCAATCCACAGGAACTGATCCCAAATCTATCGAACTCAGGAAATAATCACCAACGCATCAACGATTTCTCGAGCCACCTCCTTCAGTACCCTGGGATGTAGAACATCAGGCCCTGGGGACTTAGCAACCTTCAGACCTAACAGTCTCTCCAACACCAATTCCTGGTAAATATAAATTCTCTTCAGTTAAGGTCCTTCAGCCACTGTTACCTCAGGGAGATTGCTTGTGTCTTCCCCAGTGAACTCAGAACTGAAGTACCAATTCAATTCTTCTGCCATTTCTTTGTTCCCCATAATATATTCCCCTGCTTCTGTCTGCAAGGGCCCAATTTTAGTCCTAACCATTTTTTTGCCTTTCACATACCGAAAAAAGCTTTTACTATCCTCCTTTATATTTTTGGCCAGTTTACCTTCGTACCTCATCCCCAGCTCCATCCTCAATGAGGGGGGGCCCTGCTCATCAGTGCAAATGTTAGGGCTGAAGTATTCCCAAATAACTTGACCCAGAAGATGTCCCCAGTATCATAGGTGATTCCTTACCCAGCCGGCAAATATAATTCAGTGGGTCAGCATTCACGTGTAGATAGGGCGAGGGACAGAAATCATGGGACCTAGTGCTGTTCCTCACACAGCCCCTGACCCAACCTCCAGGACCCACACTCGCTTCCACTGACCTGACACTGTGAACACCCTTCTTCAATACTGATGTACTGTCAACCCCTGTCCTGGAGACCTGACCAAGTAAGGATGGCAGAGACATAAAAACAGAAATTGCGGGAAAATCTCAGCAAGTAGAGTGGCATTTCTGCAGAGAAAGTAGTTAACGGTTTGGGTCCAGTGACACTTCTTCAGAAATAAAATGATCAAAAACAGTGGACCGAGAGGAGTGTGGATCTTGCAGCTGCTCCTGAGATTCAGATTTATTTCCAGGTTTACTTTCAGATTTCTTACGTTTATTAAATTTCAGTCAGAAAAGCTTTTTATTTGATTCATTTTTAGCTCTTTTCTCATCAAAAAAGCAAAAGAAGCAAAACAAACTGACACAATTTTTTATGAAATGGAGTTTTCTCAATGGAAGTTTTGGACAGGCCCACATGTGGACTGTTCAGTCACTTTCCACTATGAAATTATGAGAGAGATGTTTTTAAACTCACTGAAGCATTTTTTTTTAAATTGCTGAGGAATGTTTTGTTTCAAACCAAGTTGTGTTTACACACCTCTTGGACAGGCTGACACGTGGGATTTTATTTTTAATCAGAACATTGATAGCTGTCTGCTGGACCACTTGTGCTTAATATTAACTCTTTGGATAAAGAAAGGTTTATCTTTGGATAAAGAAAGGTAGTTTATTTTAGAGATAATATGTTGTTGCAAGTTGCTTCTTTTTAGACTTAATGACATTGCGGGTATCCAAAAGACACAGAGTTAGATGGCCAGTAGATTTCACGAGGTGATAACACAGCAGGATCAGTCAGATAGAGGCATAACTGTCAGGAAAGGTAAGAAGGTAGTTCAGAAATCTCTCGTACTGTTGAAAGGATAATCTCTCACAGGAAATTAGAAGGGACAGTTAGATCTTGGGCTGCAAGAATGAATCTTATGTTTGGAGGGGTTTGACAAAATTTAAAAGAATATTTGTTGAAGGTGATTCTCCTGTCAAGGGCACAGACAGGAGGTTCTGCAGCAGTGAGCATGAATCTAGGATATTATACTGTTTTCTTGGTTCTAGGATTAAGGACCTTGCAAAATGTTTGACACGTACTGTTAAAGGGAAGAGTGAGATACTGGAAGTTTTTGTACACATTGATGGGAATGACATAGTTAGGGAAAGAATAACGGCTTTACAAAGTGAATATCAGAGGTTAGGTAGAAGATTTAAAAAACAGACCCTCAAAAGTAGTAATCTCTAATTTACTCCCAGGGCCAAACTCAAATGAGGGAACAAAAGGATAAAGGAGACAAATCAATGACTGAAGAGGTGGTGTAATGTTCAGGGATTCAGATTCTTGGATCACTGCGATCTCTTCTGAGACAGAAAAGACCATTCACAAAGAATGGTTTCAACTGTACTGCTTTCGGGAACAACAGGTGAATAAAGAGATGGAGGTTCCAGTCAGGGATAGGAGAGAATCATACACTAAATATAAACAACTGGATCCAAATGGATCTCTTGAACGGTATAATGAGTGTCAGGGCATTCATCAGAGGGAGATCAGGAAGTCAAAGAAAAGATATGGGATAGCCTCAGCAAATAAGGTTAAGGATAATCCACAGGGATTCTATAAGTACATTAAGACCAAGACAACAAGAAGAGATAGAGTGTAAGTCTCCTGAAAAAACAAAGAGGTTGCCTTTGTGTTTTAGTTTCCCTACAATGTGGAAACAGGCCCTTCAGCCCAACAAACCCATTCTGACACTCGAAAGAGTAACCCACCCAGACCCATTTCCTCTGACTAATGCACCTAACACGTGGGCAACGTAGCATGGCCAATTCACCGAACCTGCACATCTTTGGACTGTGGGAGGAAACCCTCACCACACAGGGAGAACATGCAAACTCCAGCTGCCTGAGGCTGGAATTGAACTCAGGTCCCTGGTGCCAGTGCTAACCACTGAGCCATCATGCCACCCCTCAAGAGATGGGAGAGATATCAAATGAATATTTTGTGTCAGTTTTTGCTGAGGAGAAAGAAGTGGAGGCTAGAGAACTCTGAGAAATAAATGTTGATGTTTTGAAAACAGCTTGTATTACAGAAGAGGAATTGTTCGAGGTCTTTGAAAATATAAATATATATCTCTGAGACGTGATCTACTCAATCCCAGGACTTTGTCAGAAGTGAAGAGGAAATTGCTGGGCCCCCTGCAGGAACATTTGTATCATCCATAAATAACAGTCAGGTGCTGAATGACTGGAGAGTGGCTCATGTTCAAGAAGGAATGTCAGGAGAAGCCTGGGAACTTCAGACCTGTGAGTCTGACTTCGGCGGTGAGTAAGTTGTTCTGGAAGTTTGGATTTATATGCATTTGGAGAGGCAAGGAATGATTCAGGATAGTCAGCATGGTTTTGTGCGAGGGATATCGTGTCTCATAAACTTGATGGAGTTTTTTGAAGAAGTAAACAAGAAAATTGATGAGGGCAGAGGGGTAAACATTGTTTACTTAGACTTTGGTAAATCCTTTGACAAGGCTCCACATGGTAGACTAATTAGTGAAGTTAGATCCCATGGGATTCAGGGTGAGCTTGGCAAGTGGATGCACAATTGGCTGAAAGGCAGAAGACAGATAGTGACGGTGGAGGGAGGGTTTTGTTCTGGAGGCCTGTGACCAGCAGTGTTCCACGGGGATCAGTGCTGGGCCCACTTTTGTCAGTCATTTATATGAACAATTTCGATGAGACGACAAAAAGCATGTTTTGCAAGTTTGTGGTTGATACCAAAATTGATAGAATATTGAACAGTGAAGAAGGTTATCTTAGAATACAAAAAGATCTTGGTTAAATGGGTCAATGGGCTGAAGAGTGACAGATGGAGTTTAAGATAAGTGTGAGGTGTTGCACTTTGGGAAAACAAACAAAGGGAAGACTTACACAATTAAAAGTAGGGCCTTGGGTATTGCTGTAGAACAGAGACCGAGGGATTCAGGTACAGAATTCTTCCAAATTTGCATCATCTATATATACGGTGGTTCAGCATACTTGCCTTCATTGCTCAGACCTTTGATAATCGGAGTTGGGATGTTATGTTCAGGTTGGACAGGATGCTGGTGAGGCCTCTATTGTGTCCAGTTCTGGTCACCCTGTTATTGCAAGGATATCATTTAGCTGGAGAAGAGATTTACCAGGATGTTGCAAATAAAGCAGGCCTTGAGTTATCGGAAGAGTCCGGAGTGACTCAGACATTTCTCACTGGAGCGTACAAGGTTGAGAGGTGACCTTATTAAGATCGATAAAAGCATGAGGAATATAGATAAGGTAAATGGCAGGTGTCTTTTTGCTCAGGTGGGAGATTTCAAGACTGAGGCATATCTTTAAGGTGAGAGGAGAAAGATTTTAAAAAGACATAAGGAAGGAGGCTGAGGGGTGACCTTATAGAGGTTTACAAAATTACGAGAGGCATGGAGAGGATAAATAGGCAAAATCTGACATTTGGATTGGTATATGGGCCGGGTGCTGGCAGGTGGAATGAGATTGGGATATCTGGTCGGCATGGACGGGTTGGACTGAAGGGTCTGTTTCCATGCTGCGCATCTCTGTGACTCTATGCCTTTCAGGGGCAGTTTTTATTTTACACAGAGAGTGGTTTATGTGGAATGAACTTCCAGAGGAATTGCTGGATGTGGGGACAGTTACAACGTTTAAAAGGCATTTAGATAATTTCATGAAAAAGAAATGTTTGGAGGGATATGTACAAAGCGCAGGCAGGTGGGACTACTTTAGTTTGGGATTATGGTCAGCATGGACTCGTTGAACTGAAGGGTCTGCTCCTGTGCTGTATGACTCTATAACTGGTTACAGCTGGGAAAAGGTTGGTATAGAGGCTGAAGATGGGGAGGGGGGTGAGGGGGCAGGAGTAAACCCTCAGTGGAAACAGACCCCAGACAGATAGAAAAGCAATTGGACAGACAAACAAAAGGGGAAAGGTCAGCCTGGGAGAATGAACAGCTGCTGATGGGGACCAATCGTCACTGACAATGGATTGTTTTGGTAGTAGCCCATGTGATGACAAGGCCTGGTGTGCGGGGGTTGGGGGAAGGAGGTAGGAGAAGGTGCTGAGGCCCTAAAATTATTCACCTCAACATTGAGTCCAGAAGGTCACTGGGTCCCCAAAAAGTGGGGTGTGGAAATGGTAGGCAACTGGATGCTGAGAATCATTTTTGTGGGCAGAACATTTCTGTTCAGCAAAGTAATCACCCAGTCAGTGTTTTGTTTTCCCAATACAGAGTTAGAAGTGGACTGTGCAGAGTTGGTGGATTATGAGCAGCCCTGAGTCTGTGTGAGGTGGTGCTGATGGAGAGAGAGGGCTCAAGATTGTTCATATGGCAACACATGACACTGAGTGCTCCCGACCTGGCATCAACTAATTGAATCTTCTCTGGACTGCCTCCAATGCCAGTTTCACTTTCCTTTGATAAGGGACCAAATCTATCCACAATATTCCAGCTGTGAGCTAACTAGTGTCTGGTAAAACCTCCCCACTTTAAAATTCTATTCCATTTGAAATAAAGGTCAGCATTCCATTGACCTTCCCTACTCTCTGCTGAATGTTTTTGTGAAACCTCCATATTCTTCTGTTCTGTAACTTTCTGCAGGCTTTCTCTGTTTCACGAATATTCAGCCTCTCTATTCTTTGTGCCAAATGTATAACCTTACATTTTCCACATTATATTCCAATTACCAAGTTTTTCCCACTTATTTAACCTGTCGACATCTCTCTGCAGCTTCTTTATTTCATCCTCATCACTTGCCTTCTCACCTACATTTTTGTCATCAGCAAACTTGGCTACAGTACATTCACTGACCTCATCCAAATCATTAATGTATATTATAGTAAATGTGGCCCCATCTCAGATCCTGTGATACACCACTAATTACAGTTTACAGGCTGGATATCACTCCTGTCTTATCCCAACTCTCTGTTTTCTCTCAGTTAGTCACTTCTCTATCCATGTTCATATACTACCACCAGCACCATAGAATCTAATCGCATTAAGGAGCTTAATGTGTTGCACCTTATGAAATATCTTCTAAAAACATATGAAACATCCACCAATTCCCCTTTATTTATCCAGCTAGACACCACTCAAAGAATTCAAGATAATTTACCCTTTATGAAGTCATGTTGACTCTGCTTGATCATATTATACTTTTCTAAACGTTCTGCCAAGACATCCTTAGTTTTGATCTCACATTTTCCCAATAACAGACATTAACTAATTGGTCTACAGAGTCATAGAGATGTACAGCACAAAAACAGACCCTTCGGTCCAACCCATCCATGCTGACCAGATTTCCTAAATTAATCTCGTCCCTTTTGCCAGTGCTTGGGCCATGTCTCTCTAAACCCTTCCTATTCATATACCTATCCAGATGCCTTTTAATTTTTTGTTATTATACCAGCCTCCACCACTTCCTCTGGCATCTCATTCCATTCATGCACCACCTTCAGCGTGAAAAAGTTGCCCCTTATTTCCCTTTTAAATGTTTCCCCTCTCACCCTAAACTTATACCCTCTAGTTCTACACTTTCCCACACCAGGAAAAAGGCCTTGTCTATTTTCCTGATGAGATTGCCAGGACTATGCCATGGAAATGCTTAATTTGCTTCAAACACAACACTTGGAGCAACGTATCTGTGCTTTACTCACTGATGGAAAGTTATTGGCCTGAAATGTTAACTCTGTTTCTTACTCCACACAGGATGACAGACCTGCTGAGTTTCTCCAGCACCTTCTTTTTATTTCCAATTTTCTGCACCCACATTTTTTCACGTTCATTTTTGCTGATGTCTTTATCTCAAATTACGCCCCCAATTCTCCCTCTCCTTCTCCCAATTTGCAGGGCATTCCATCATGTATTGTACTCAGCTATCCACACAGTGACCTGCAGAAGTCTAACCAGATGCTTGTTACTGTAGTTGATGTAAACCTTGGAGCAATGTGCCAGTAAACTATATCCAGCCTGCTGCCTGATGCAGTCCCTTCTTTTTTCCTGTCATCTTGAAAGGAAACATCCGCCATCCCCAGTGAGACCACATTGCTTCAGAACTCCAAGTGATGGACACATTGGGTAACTTTGTTTTCTGTCTCCTTTCCTTGAAAAACAAGAGTGTTATTTTGGGAGATTTCCAATTCTCTGGGAACTTTCCAAAGATTCTTGGAAGTTTAACACCTGTGCGTTTATTGTCTCTTCAATAACTTCCTTTAATACCCGAGATGCATCCTGTCAGGTCCAGGGGACTAATTGGTCTTTAACTCCATCAGTTTCCTTCGTGGTTTTTCTGTCATGATAGGTATTAGACATACAGACATGTACAGCATGGAAACAGAACCTCCAGCCCAACTCGTCCCCGGCAACCAGGTATTCTAATTAATCCAGTCTCATTTGACAGCATTTGGCCCATTTCCTTCTAAACCCTCCTATTCATACAGGCACCACCCTCTGCATGTAAAAGGTCCCATTTAAATCTTTCCCCTATCCCCTTAAACCTCTGCCCTCTAGTTTTGGACTCCCGTATTCTGGGGAAAAGACCTTGACTATTCACCCCATCCATGCCCCACATGATTTTATGAACTTCTAAAAGCTCAGCCCTCAGCCTCTGATGCACCCGGGGAAACAGCCCAAACCTATTCAGCTTCTCCCTATATTCAAACACTCCAACCCTGGCAACATCCTCCCATATACTTCCTGAACCTTTTTGAATTTCACAAAATCTTTCCGATAGCAGGGAGACTAGAAGTGAATGCAGTATTTCGAAAGTGGCCGAGCCAGTTTCCTGTTGAGTGTCCACATGACCTCCCAACTCTTATACTCAATGCACTGACCAAGAAAGGCAAGCGTACCAAACACCCTCTTCAGTAACCTGTCTACCTGTGACTCCACCTTCAAAGAACAAGACCTCATTGTTCAGCAACACTCCCCTGGACCTTACCACTAAGTGGAGAAGGCCTGCACTGATTTGCCCGACTATAAGGTAACATCTCACATTCTTCTAAATTAAACTGTATCTGCAATTCCTCGGCCCATCGTCCCATCTGATCAAAGTCCTGTTTTGCTCTGAGATAACCTTCTTTGCTGTTCAGTATACCACCAATTTTGGTGTCATCTGCAAACTTACTAAACATAGCTCCTGTATTCAAATCCAAATCATTGATATAATCGTGGAACATGAAGCTGTCAGTCCTGACCATCCCTGGGGTATGTTTCTGTAATAGCTGTGATATCCCAGTCTCATCTTCCCAACCATGCCCTGAGTTCATCTGCCTCACATCTCAGTCTGCTTACATTGAAATAAGTGCATGCTAATTGATCAGTTCGATCTTGTTCTCTACTTTGCACCTGCCTGCACTGACTACTTGACTTGTTCCTTTTCCCAAGTGCACCATCTCAGAATGATCCCTTTTCTCACTAACACCCTGTAACCCCCCACAACCCTCACCTTTCACCTCCATCCTGGTTGGCTCCAGTAAATCTCCCCTTCCTGTCCAGCTCCAACTCGTCTTTCTTATACAGGGCACTTCTGTCCCAGAAGAGACTCTAATGATCTGAAAGTTTGTATTCTTCCCTATACCAGCTCCTCAGACAATCATTTATCTGCTTTATCCTCCTATTCCTATGATCACTTGCACGTGGTACCAGGAATAATCCAAATATTACTGTACTCAAGGACCTCCTATTTAGTGTCCTATCTATCTTACTATATTCTCTCCTCACAATCCAATCTTTTTCTCTTCCTATCTCATTGGTTCTAATGTGTACAACGACCTCCTGTTGGTCCCCCCACTCCCTTTAAGAATATTCTGCACCCTCTCCGAGACTGTCTTGACCTTGGCACTGAGGAGGCGAAACACCATTCTGATATCTCACTGCAGGCCACTGAAACGACTATCTGTGCCTCTGACTAGAAACTCACTTGGAACCTGACCTACCCCCGTTACAGTCGAGCCAGGCTCAGTCCCAGAAAGTTGGCTGTCCGTACTGCCTTCCTCTGAGAGCCCAACACTCCCTACAATTTCCAAAACAACATAATTGTAGCTATTGTCTTTATTCTTGTCCTTTTGCCCTTGAATAGTTATTAAGTTTGGGATGCTGTTCATGCCTTTTACTGTGAAAACTGCTCAAAATGATTAATTTAATTCCTCTCCCATTTCTTGGTTCCTGATGATTATTTCCCAGCCCTTACTCTCGAAGGGGCCTATGGTCACTCTGGACCTTTTCTTCCTTTTTAGATATTTGCTCTCTCGCTCTCTCTCACTCTATCTCACTCTCTCTTTGTGGAGTGCCTCAGAGATGGATTTTTAGTGCAGCTGGTGCTGGAGCCGACCAGGGATAAGGCGATTCTGGATCTGGTATTGTGTAACGAACCAGAATTGGTCAGTGACCTCGAAGTGAAGGAGCCATTGGGAAGTAGTGACCATAATACAATAAGCTTCAATCTGCAATTTGAGAGGGAGTGGGTACAATCTGAAGTGACAATATTTCAGTTGAATAAAGGGAAATATGGAGCTATGAGGGAGCAACTGGCCAAAGTTCAATGGTTTAATACCTTAACAGGGAAGACCGTGGAGGAACAATGGCAGATATTTCTGTGTATAATGCAGAAGATGCAGGATCAGTTCATTCCTAAAAGGAAGAAAGATCCCAGGAGGAGACATGGGCGGCCGTGGCTGACAAGGGAAGTAAAGAAACATATAAGGTTAAAAGAGAAAAAGTATAACTTAGCGAAGATAAGCGGGAAAACGGAGGACTGGGAAGCTTTTAAAGAACAACAGAGGATTAGTAAGAAGGAAATACGCAGAGAAAAAATGAGGTACGAAGGTAAACTGGCCAAGAATATAAAGGAGGATAGTAAAAGCTTTTTTAGGTATGTCCAAGGCAAAAAAATGGTTAGGACAAAAATTGGGCCCTTGAAGACAGAAGCAGGGGAATATATTACTGGGAACGAAGAAATGGCAGAGGAATTAAATGGGTACTTCAGATCTGTGTTCACTGGGGAAGACACAAGCAATCTCCCTGAGGTAACAGTGGCTGAAGGACCTGAACTTAAGGGAATTTCTATTTGCCAGGATTTGGTGTTGGAGAGACTGTTAGGTCTGAAGGTTGATAAGTCTCCGGGACCTGATGGCCTGCATCCCAGGGTACTGAAGGAGGTGGCTCGGGAAATCGTGGATGCGCTGGTGATTATTTTCCAGAGTTCAATAGAATCGGGGTTGGTTCCTGAGGATTGGAGGGCGGCTAATGTTGTGCCACTTTTTAAGAAGGGTGGGCGGGAGAAAGCAGGAAATTATAGACCAGTTAGTCTGATCTCAGTGGTGGGAAAGATGCTGGAGTCTATTATAA